>NC_137160.1:8147534-8510593 GCF_951394435.1 Stenella coeruleoalba | reverse complement strand
GAATGCCTCAAAGGTGTACATTGAAAGGAAAATATCTGTAGTTATTTCTAAGATTTACTTAAAAGTTACTCTTTAATTTTTTGATAGATTTATATTCATACCATCAAATTAAAAATCGAGCCCAATATTTTAAATTTAAACATCAAGTGTATTTATGAACTGCACAATTGTTTTCTGAAATGAAGTCAGTTTTATCATATTTTTTTAAAAAAATAAAACTATGCCCAATTTCATATTGATTAATTTGGCACACTGCATATATTTAGCTTCCAGTTTTCTTTTCTTTTTTCTTAGTTGCGGCATGCATGTGAGATTTAGTTGCTCAACCACGGATCGAACCCGGGCCCCCTGAATTGGGAGCGCAGAGTCTTGCCCACTTAACCACAGGGAAGTCCCAGTCTCCAGGTTTGAACTAGATAATCTCTAGTTCTAATGCTATAGGCCATTGTATATATCAGTCATATATTTAGTATTGAGATCCAATTGTTAAGAAATATTCTTATTTTTACTCAAGAAAAATTTTCACATAAACAGATTCAGAATTAAAGTGAGCCTTTGCCTAACAATTGGATCAAACCTCAGGACTATTTTCTCATTCTTTCTCATCTTATACCCTTTGTTTTACACAAGTGTTTCTAAGTAATGATTATGTCTGATTCACCACATTACATTCTGGAATTACAAAATGGTAAATGAAGGGAAAAAAACATAAAAGCATTTGTAGAGTAAGTGACAGAAGTTCAGAGAAAGGACTAAGGACATTAGAAAAAGGTAAGTGAAAAAGGTAGATATAAACTGGTTTTTGGATAAACAACAGAAAAATAAGGGCAGAGGGAAAAGGAAGGTCATTCTGGGCAAGTCAAACTTCAGAGGTAGGAGGTTGAAGAATCCAGTTTTAAGAGAGGAGACAGGAAGATGAAAACCTTCCCTTAAGGCTGCTTGAGACATCGGTGTTTGGGAAGACAAGACAGTGACATTTCCAAACACTCCTGGAATCAATATAACATTTCTGAGCCCCAGAGCTCATAGACACAGCAGCTCTGTTTGTCTCTTCTTCAACATTTAGTGTCTTCACCACTTAGGAACATTCCCACTTCTTTCCCACACCTTAGAGAGTAATTACAAAGGTTTCTCCTTCAATAACAAGGAGGTTTTCTTGGGAGGAGGATGGGGCGGGGAGTACAGTAGGGGACAGAAAGGACCTGCATTTCCTCAGTTCCAGACACTGTCAGACTTCCTGGACCATGGAACTATTTTGAGAAAAAATTCTCAGTCTGAGTTCATGCTTCCAATATTATCCTCACCACCACCACCACCATCATCCCTGCTCCCACATTACGTTCATCCTCCTCAGTACCACCAGGGTCAGCTTTCTAAATCTCAAACCCGAGCAAGTAATTGCCCAGCTCAGGATCCTTCAGCCCCTCTCCCCATATCACAAGGTAAATTCCAATCTTTAACATGGCAGGAAACATTTAGAAGGTGAGAGAGGGGTCTTGCTCCCTTGTTCCTGCTATCTATCAAAAAATTAAAACTCTATCAAAAAATTAAAGAGTAACTTTTAAGTAAATCTTAGAAATAACTATAGATATTTTCCTTTCAATGTACACCTTTGAGGCATTCAAAGGAAAGATTACAAACGTTTGGATAACTGAAAGAGAGCCAATGATATGGGATCACAGAGAGGCAAGGCTAGAAATGTAGGCAGAGATCCAATCATGCTTGGCCTCCAAGGCTCTTTGAAATATTTTTATGTTCCTGCTGTGTGCCCAGTTCTGGCATGAAGTGTGGTCCCCACAGACCCACTTAACCAGGTGATGGTGTCTTATCTTTGCCATCCCTGTGCTGCATTCCTGAACCACGGCTGGTGGAATTCGCCAATTCCACAGTCCCTCAGGTCCCTCTCACTTGTTTTCTCCTCTCTTTTTTCAGGACGCTCTTTGGTTTTCCATCTTTACTTTCTTCCTTAACCTCCACATCAGCATTTTTACACTTTGCTAATCCTCCCCACTTTTCAAGACTACTAAAAGGTTACTCAGTGAAGTTTTCCTTGATCTCCACATGTAATAAAATATCTCCATCGAGATTTCTACAAATTTTAATTATAGCACTTTCCTCATTGCCCTTAACATGTTTCTCTATATCACACAAAAGCTTTTGACAGTCTTAAACGCAGGGAATGCATTATTCATTTTTGTATGCACGACGACCAGCACAATCCTTGGCATAAAACCATTTTTCACATAAAAGCATTTATAAATTGTTATTAAACACAACTAGAGAACAAACTTTTCAAGACTCTCTTCTGTTATTGTTTCTGACTGACAAAGTCTTTTTTATCTCCTTCTAAAATGATAATTTGACATGAGAACATTTATTCCCTAGTTATATAACAATTACCCTAATTAGTAATAGAGTAACTATTTGGTTTTTAGTGGAATTTTAAAGTTGGTTTATTCCACTGACTTATTTCTCTTTTACGTTTCTTAAGAAGAAAATTGTCCAGGTGTTTCTGAATGAACACAAACATGGGATATTTCTGTTCTTGGTTCCGCTTCCAAAGAGCTGTGACCATGGACTTATTTGGACCTCAATTTCCTCATCTATAAATCAAAGACATGGACAGATGAGGACTAAGATTCCATCTCAGTGTAATATTTTACATTGTAAATAGAATCTATGTGTGATTATAAACCCATGCATAATCTCCTGGTGGTTTTTTAGTAAATATTCTAGGACTGCGAAAATATTCTGGAGAAATATGCCAAAGCAGCTGGGAAAAATCCAGTTGGCTTATTGTCCATTTTTTCTTTCCATTTTTACATTCTATTATTTTAATCTAGTGAATCAGTTCATTGACACTGAAAAAACAAATAATTTGTGATTTAAGTTAATTTCTATTAGTAGAATAGCCACGTTAATACTTTTTAAGTAATTTCTCTCATCTACAAAGAAAACGACATTTTTCCAGTGATTACACTGTTTGATGATAACTTGAGTTTTGCCTACTTTACATGCTAGTGATACAAAATATACATAAAGCCAGCTTTGTGTAGGTGAGAACAATTTCACTAAGCATGAGTGTCTTCTGAAAATGGCACTTTTTTATCATGGGGAGAATTTTGCCTCACCATGTGACCTTATTTGAGATTACATTATGAAATGTGGCATGAGAGATGAAATAAGTGGAACTTGAATGATTTCTAATTGCCTTTCCAATAAAACCAGCAGGGAGCTATTAAATAATCCCATTTCAAAAGTACATGTTTGCAGGAGAAATAAGGCTTCAATCCTCATTCTCTGTAGGCAACTGTATATAGGCAAGCTGAGAGATTTCATTAGTTTCATCCATGTAGGTTTTTTCCTTCCAGTTTATAGAATTTCACGCTCTTATTGGTATGCACAGGGCTCCAGAAAGTTCTGCTTCATTGGAAATATTTTCTTTGGACCTGGTTTATGAAGATTATACCATTTTTTAACATATTTATGGTTATTTGAGTTTTAAGTAAGGATATATGTTAGGTTAAATATTAACATGTACCTGAATGTATTATTGAATCATAGATACACATTGATCACTAATTTTTCATCATTAGTGTAATGTGTTCAGTTTGTCTCATAAAGTATACTGGTTAGACTTTTAAATTTTCAAAGAATCTTTGTAACATTCATACCTCTCCTTTTTAAATAGCTTAAGGGGTTTTGATGGTCACAAAATACATATTTTTCAGGCAAGAAAACAGAGTTGATTTAAAATAAAACAGAATTGCCTGTTGTTGAGTTCCTCTGTGAAAGGTCCAACTGGATACAAATGACTCTAATCAGTAGCTATGACCCTCCTTCCCAAAAGAGCCTTCTGCCACCTCTGCTTATTTTAAATTAACATTTTTTAAATTATGATTTTCTGCAAAGATAAATATGTATGGACATTAATATAGCAGAGATCCATAAAATGATTACCCACATTTAACTACTGTAATGTATATTTTCATGTATTTTCCATCTATTAAAAAAAGCTTTGTAGATATATTACTACAGACATTCTATCCTGCCCCCATCATACCTCCTTCTATCTTTTTCCAGAGATGCTGAGAGAATGTATTTCTTTTCTTTCATGATTATGTGTATGTGTGTGTGTATATATATATATGTGTACACACATATGTTTATAAAAAATATATTGTCAATAATATTTAAGTAAGTTATTATATAACATGGTCTCATCGTTTTGCAATGTTTTTTATTTACTTAAAATTATGTACTTGAAGTTTACTGATTTTGGTGAATATACCCTTTATTTCAGTTGATTCCATTGTTTGACCATGCTAAATTTATCCATTCTTTAATGGAAGAATATTTATTCCTTCCAGATTTTTACTACTGAAAGCATTGCTCATTGAAGATCTTTATGAAGTTCTCCTAAAACCATGAACACAATTTTCTCAAGGGTGTATTTTCTCTAGTTGTCAAATTCCTGGGTCACAGGGTCATTGCTTTCTGCTTCTAAGCTTCTAAATGTGTGCAATAAACAAAAAAGGGGGTGCACATTTTACCTTCGTAATCTCTTCTGTGTCTTCGCCAAATAAATAAATGAATAATTAGTGTCAGATAACTTACTAGCGGGGAGATTGTAACTTTTCTGAGGCTAAGTGTAAAGCATTCCTCTCTGTAAAGCATTCCTTGAGTAAAGTTTATTTCTCCTTTAAAAATGTCCTTTACTCTTGCTTCATAAAAGAATAAAAAGCAGTGAGGTTTTTGAAGTGTAATGGACTCAACCTGCAATCCTGCTAATGAGAAGTTCTTCACTGCTTTTTAGAACTGCAAAGTTCCTAATGCCTCTTCTTAGCACATGACTCTTACACGCAGTTGCTTGACTCTACTCACCCTACATGCATAAAGGATAAAAAAAAAAAAAAAAAGCAAAGAGAAGAAGAAAGAGGAAATAGCTTTTTCTAGGATTAGAATTCTTAATGAAAACCTGTTAAGTTATAATATCTGTTATAAAAACATATGGGAGGGCTTCCCTGGTGGCGCAGTGGTTGAGAGTCCGCCTGCCGATACAGCAGACACGGGTTTGTGCCCCGGTCCGGGAAGATCCCACATGCCACGGAGCGGCTGGGCCCGTGAGCCATGGCCGCTGAGCCTGCGCGTCCGGAGCCTGTGCTCCACAACGGGAGAGGCCACAACAGTGAGAGGCCCGCGTACCGCAAAAAAAACCAAAAAACAAAAAACATATGGGAGTTAGAGCTAAGATATGTTTAGCATCTCCAATAATTGGTGTTTTAAACTGTAAAATTCAAAAGTGTAAAATGCAAATAACTGATTTGAAAATTGATGCATTTGAAGACTAAAATCTTAAAAATATACTAAATACATCATCAATTAAAAATATCACTTTTATCCAATTTCATTTTTTGTGTATCTTTTCTCTATCAATACATACCATGCTGATAAAGAGTACCAGAATAGTGCCCATAATAGGCAATTATTGATTTACCCATTCCATTATGCACACTGCTTATATGTATACTTAAAAAAATAAAAGACAACCATTTGTGATGATTAATTTTATGTGTCAACTTGGCTGTAGCCAGTTGATTCATCAAACACATTCTTGATATTGCTTTGAAGGTATTTTTTAGATGCAAGGTATTTTTAAGAGCAAAGATTGAGGTTTCCAGAGCAAGAAGCAATTCAGCCACAAGACTGTGACATAGAAACCCCGCCTGAGTTTCCACCTTGGAGATTTCAGACTCAAGATGGAAGCATCAGCTCCTCCCTGACCTGCCAGTGTCTGCCTGCTTGTTCTAGAGATTCTGGACTTGCTAGCCCCACAGCACATGAGACAACCCCTTCAAATCTTTCTCTTTATACTTTTCCTTTCGTCTGAGTTTTTCTGAGTTCTTCATTTTCTTTGTGCGTATTTTTCTTTACAGTCATCACTTATAATGTCTGTTATAAAAACCTGTGTCTGGTAATTGCAACAGCCTGGTCATCTTGTGGGTAGCCTCCACTGATTGCTTGGTCTCCCCAGTATGAATCACCTATTTCTAGTGCTCATATGAGTAGTGATTTTGGATAGTGTGATGGTTAATTTTATGGTCTTCATGACTGGGCTAAGGGATGCCCAGATGGCCAGTAAACCATTATTTCTGGGTGTTTCTATGAGAGTGTTTACAAGAAAGATTAGCATTTGAGTCAGTAAACTAAGAAGATCTGCCCTCACCGATATGGGTGGGCATCATCCAATCAACTGAGAGCCCAAACAGAACAAAAAGGTAAAGAAAGAGGGAATTCTTTCCCTCTCTTCTTGAGCTGGGACATTCATCTTCTCCTGCTCTTAGACATTGGAATGCCCAAGTCTCCGGATGTTGGACTCAGACTGACTTACACAACTGGCTTTCCTAGTTCTCCATCTTGCAGCTGGCATGTCACAGAATTTCTCAGCTTCTTCTCTGAGCCAATTCCCATAATTAATCGCCTCTCATATATTTCTCTATCTATCCTATTGGTCTGTTTCTCTGGAAAATTCGACTAATACAGATTGTATGATTGACATCGTGAATGATACATCATAAAGACTCTAGATACTGTTTGTTTTCCTTCTGCAGGAAATAGTTTTTAAGGTAATTTAAAAACATTAGCCCACAGTTAGCTTTTTAAATTGTCATTAACTTTATTAAAATTTTTATTAGCTTCAATTTTTAAATTTGATTTTAGATTTCTAAATTTTGACTTTTATTTTTCTAAATTATGTGCTGAAATAGTATTTGTCTTGCTTGCTGGAGTCATCAACAGCCCCTTAAATTCTGCACCCCACATGAGTACTGCACCTGTCTCTCCATGAGTCTCACCCATTCTCAGAGAAGAGGAGGTGTCTGATTCTGGCCTGGTTGGTATTACCGTGTGCCAGTGTGGTGGAACATTAATGCCCTGCCCAACTGGTCCTTGCTGATGCTAAATGATTTCAATACCATGACCCCAGGGGATGAATGTTCCAAATGGAGGTTGAATATCTGTTCAGCTTACTATTTCCGTAGCTACCGTTCCCTCTGCTTCTATTATTGGCACTGACACACATAAAAATGAAGTCATAAAGATCCTATCACTTTCCCCTACAGACTGAGGAACAGCTTGCTCATGCATGGTATCAGAATTATTTAAGTTCTCTCCTTGTCCGTGAACATCCTTTCTACCCCTCTTAACCTTGTAGAAAACAATTCATCCCTCCACTCTGATTTCTTCCCCCAAATTAACAACGTTTAAAAAATGGTGTTCTTAATTGACATCATGAAAAAATTCTACTCCAAACTGATATGCATGTTTCCTAGATTCTCAACAAATAAACCTATGAACCCTAAAGTTATTTACAGTCATCACTTTTTTAAAGATATTTTTAATGTGGACCATTTTTAAAGTCTTTATTGAATTTATTACAATATTGCTTCTGTTTTATGTTTTGGTTTTTTGGCCACCGGGCACATGGGATCTTTACTCCCTGAACAGGGATCTAACCCACGCTCTCTGCATTGGAAGGCAAAGTCCTAACTGCTGGACTGCCAGGGAAGTCCCCTATAGTCATCATTTTAAAGTTAAATCTTGAAAACAATGCCAAATGTTCACTTTTCTAATATTAGTTGCAATACTATGGCATCAGCTTTTACTCCTTCTATTCCACCATTTCCCTACTTTTCCCCACCATTATAATTTCCACTATTTAAAATGTTACATATAGAGAGAAGTAGCAGTCAAATTGCTTATGAAAAAGTATGCTTGTCCACTTATACATTAATATACATATTACCTTGCTCATTTACTCACTGTTCAATCTATTATTTGTATACTCATACACCAGTCTTTGCATCTATTTCCTTTTTTAATTTTTTTTCTTCCACTAGGACAGTGCAAATTTGGCAGCTAGGAGACTACTGAAAAGAATCATTTCCCAACTATTATATTCTTTGTGACTTAGGAAAAATGACATCTCTGTACCTCTAATTCCTTGGATTAAACTTGGAAGTCATAGAGTCATCTTGTACATTTCTGTAGAAAATTAAATAAGATAATGATGTGTTAATACAAGAAACATAGTAAGTGGTCAATAAAAGTTTATTTTCTTCCACTGTATAACATGTAACTCTATTCTGTTTGGAATTTTGCCATTGTCGTTTATTGACCTACTGTGATTCTGCCTCTGTCATTGCTTGTATTATCCAGACAGTATTTAAATTGATAAATTTATCTTTTGCAACCTGTACATAAGGTATTGTATGCCATAGGCTAATTTTTGACCTTTATAATGTAGCCAGGTTAATTACTAGTTAATGAAAAACATTTATTTTGCCTACAATAAGGTGCTCAGCAGGAATGTTCCACCTAATAAATTGTGACATGTTATATGAACCTCATCTGGCATTTGCACCCAATTCAAAGCAATTTCAGAGATGAATAATCCACAGTATATTTGAATGTGTCTTTGCCAGTCATGATAACAATTCATGGTAAAGAACATTTTATAAACAAACAGTGCATGGCGATTACTCAAAGTGATTTCAGTTTCCACATAAATAGTAAAAGTAGGTTGAAGAATACTTCTTTGTCTCAAGAATAGATATAAAAGTCCTTGTTTAAAAATTAAACCGTGTTCTAACCCTCAATGGTACTCCTGTCAACATTTTAAATATTAATATTTAATAACTGATTTAATTATTTTCCAGATGAATATATAAAACATGCATTAAATGGAAGTAAAACTGTCTAGTCCCTTTTCACAAAATTAGATAGTCTTTAAGATATGTCTGGTTATGACTGTTAAAGGAGTTTATATGCAAGGTAATTTAAACTATTTAATGGATAAATACTTGGATCATTTTTTTTTTTTTTTTTTTTTTTTTTTTTTGCGGAGCACAGGCTCCGGACGCGCAGGCCCAGCGGCCATGGCTCACGGACCCAGCCACTCCGCAGCACGTGGGATCTTCCCGGCTCGGGGCACGAACCCGTGTCCCCTGCATCGGCAGGCGGACTCTCAACCACTGCGCCACCAGGGAAGCCCTGGATCATTTTTTAAATGGCGAGTTAAGGAGAAATCCTTTAAATGGAGCTGTGTGTGTCAGGGAAGTCAGATAAAATATGTTATCTTCAGAAACATTTCAACCTTTAATCACAGGAAAACACAGCTTTGTAACTTCACTTTTTTATAAATTTCACCAATCAGAGAATCATTAGGGTTAATATGTAAACTAGTTTAAACACTATGAAAACCCTGACAATCAGTAATCTTTACTGAGGTTGTCTTTTCCTACTAATTTCTGCCTTAATAATCTCAGATCAGCTAATTTTTGATATGGATGTGAGGCAAAATGTTGTGACTCAGGGACACTAATAAAATGCACCATATTTCTGAAATAGTAGAAATATCAAGAAGTCTCATGCACTCTCTTATAAATTATTAAAATGTCTTGAAAGTGTCAATGTTTAATCCTCCAAACTACATCTCCCAGATGTATTATCAACTTGGACTTGGGAAAACCAGATGACCTCAATTATTAGGCATATCAGTACAAAGAGAATAAGACCTGGTGAGAGGGGGCAAGAGTGAATGACCTGAGATCGATTTTGCAAGGATTGAGAAAATCAAATTTGATCTCCTTCAATATTTTACTTAAATCTGGCTGTGGTTTTGTCTGCATTGAATGCATTGCAATGATGTCATATTTTACCTTGTCTATAGGTCAGAGAAACAAATTATCATCATCTACCTACCTCACTGGCTTTCATTTTCACACACGTAAGATTGCATGAGATGAATTTGCACAGAAAACATTGATAAAACCAGAAATTCTTGACAAAGGATAAAATGGAGATGGAGAAAAGAAGTAAATGCAAGTTATGATTTTATTATTGAAACCTGAACATTTCTCTTCACCCCTATCTGGACCTTCCTACTACTTCAGGATAAAATTAAGTGATGTAGGGATTGTTCATACTATAGCTAAAAATAACACATCAATGTAAAATTTACTCGCAGTGAACAGTGTACCCTAACTCTACTCTCTCCATAATTGTGGTGTAAGGCCTAAAGTTGAGGTTCAATATTATATGGGTTGTCATCTGTCAAACAACCCTCCTTATAAAACGTACCAGGAACAGTTCCTGCTTATCTTGGAAAGTGGGTATGTTTCTTGCCAGTCCGTGGAATTATTCAACAATCCGATTACACTTTTCCATGGGAACCAAGGGGCACCCTACCCTCTTGATACTACAGAAGTACCTCCCGTGGCCCCTGCTTGTTCACCCTGTTCGCAAGTGCAATACCCTTTTGGCCCTGCAAGGTTTGGGTCATCCTCCCCAAAGCTATGTTTGGCTATCCCCATAACCCCAGGGCAGGATTTACATCCTTAACAATAGGTTGAATAGAAAGCAATTGAAACTATATAAAAATGATATATTTGGGCTTCCCTGGTGGCGCAGTGGTTGAGAGTCCACCTGCTGATGCAGGGGACACGGCTTCGTGCCCCGGTCTGGGAAGATCCCACATGCCGCGGAGGGGCTGGGCCCGTGAGCCATGGCCGCTGAGCTTGCGCGTCCGGAGCCTGTGCTCCGCCACAGGAGAGGCCGCAACAGTGAGAGGCCCGCGTACAGCAAAAAAAAAAAAAAAAAAAAAAAAAGAGATATTTTTTGGCTTTAACCTGCAATATGGCAAAGTTCATTGGTTAAGTTTAATGAAATCCTTGTTGAAGCCCAACTGGGTCATGATGTATTATCTTTCATACATTCTTTACAATCTAATGTTTTGCTTAAGATTTTTGTATGAATGTTCTTAAAATTTATCAGCTTTGGATTTTCCTTTATTTTTGCTGTCCTTATTGTTTGTTTCAAGATGCTGATTAGCCTCATAAAATATTTAGAGGAAATTTCACTATTTTTTCCCCTAAATCTGAGAAAATTTGTATATGATTTGGATTATTTGCTGTGCAGACATCTGATAGAATTCATCAGTGAACCCAACTGTGTCTGGAGTTCTTTATTTGGAAAGATTGTTGATTATTGAATCTGGCTTTAGTGATCATTCAGATTTCCTTTTTTCTCCTTCCATAAGTTTTACTAATATTTTACCAGTGATTTTTATATTTTTATCTAAATTTTCTTACCTATTGCCATAAAGTAGCTCAAAATATGCTCTTATAACATTTTATCTGATTCCTCTTGCTCCATGGTCTCTTTGGGGCTCGTTCATGCTGTCCCATCTCCTTGTATGCATAATTTTTTGAATTGAATTGAAGATATTCTGAAGATAAAACTGTAAGAAAAAAAATTGTTAGAACCTAAACTTTGCTGCATTCTACATTAGAGGTCAGAGACGCTGGCAACCCTGAATTATCTTAATCTACACAACTGCTAAGAAGATTCTGATCCATGTAATCTTTAGACAAAACATTCCTAGTCAAAATTCTAGGTGTGTTGGTAGTGGGATGAACTGGGAGATTGGGATTGACATATATAAACTAATATGTATAAAATAGATAACTAATAAGAACGTGCTGTATAAAAAAATGAAATAAAATAAAATTCAAAAAAAAAATTCTAAGCATGTTAAGATTTTCCACTCAAGAATTTGTTCATATACCATGAACTTCAATTTTTGTTCCTCTTATCCAATGGATGTTCTGATGAATTCTCTTTTATCTGGCTTTTCTTTATCTCTAATAATATGTTTTGTTTATAGTCTATTTTGTCTGATATTAAGATAGCCGCTTTTGTTTTCTATGGTTGTATATTTTTCTCATCATTTTACTTTCAATCTGTTCATATCTTCAAATTGCTAGTGTGTCTCCTGCAGCAGCATATAATCAGAAATTGATTATTTTAACCATATTGACAAAATCTGCCTTTTGACTGGATTATTTAATCCATTCACATTTAATGTTATTATGTATATAATTGGATTTATGGCTTGTAGTTTAGTTTGTATTTTGCATATATCCCATTCTTTATGTTCCTCTGTCAATAACTGCTTTCTTTTGCATTAAGTGAATATTTTCTAATATAACATTTTAATTTCTTTAATAAATAAAAAGTAAATAAATAAAGGAGGAGGAGAAGGAAGGGGAGGGAAACTCCACACTCTTGAAATGTAGAGATGTTATATTTTTTTCAACTAATCTTACTCCTTGTTCTAACTCTGATTATCCTATTTGTCTGTTTCTTTCTAAAGGATTCAACATTAATATATATTATCTTTAAAATGGTTCAAGTGAATCATACACCCAAAGTAAATGACCTCGAGTCAATTAATTTGAAAACCCTGGACTTGTTGAAAGACACATAGTTTTGCTGCCTTTAAAATGTTCTAAGGAACACACCTAGGTAGGCTTATAGAGGAGGAATTTTCTCTTAATGTGCTTCAACTTGCATAAGGAGAGGTCTCAGTGCAACTGACCAAGAAAGCAGCAAAACCAAATAGTTCATGTGATGTGTCCAACAGTCTGTAAGGATCCTCAGTCCTGATGGGGTGCTAATTGGCATTTGGTTGTCAAGAAGCCTGTTTTGATTTCCCAGAGACAGGTAATGGATCTGAGGTTACCACTCCATTGTCTCAGAAGCACAACTAGTAATACTTTACTCTGAAGATCATCTTGGGAGAAGTAAACTCTTATCCATGACATATTTAAGCAAATATTGACTCTCTTGCATTTTTTCTTAGATGTTTAATGTTATTTTTTATTTCAAATGCAAATATTTTCAAAATTTTATAACTACATTTAAGTTACAGCTTATTTCAAATCCCTTATAAAATCTATCACAGCTTTGATTTAAAAGTCAAAGATTATATTTAGAGGATATATATTAAAAGAAATGTAGAAAAATTTTTAGACATATACAGTAGTTAGGTGTTGTATTTCTCATATTCTTTAAAGCAAAGGTTATCGGGTATGTTGCAGTCATGATATGAATAATGTACCAAGGATTGGAAAATGAAAATATTGCCAAATAACAAACTGATTCTTGCTTGTTTTAACATTATTACATGTATTAGAATCTTAAAAATCAATCTGATAATGAATCAGCCACAAGGTTGGTCTTAATTCAGTCTCCTGCGAGAAAACATAAATGAAATATAATTCATTTAATCTTTATTTACCCTCCTTTACTCTTTAAAAAAATGAGAGGAAACTTCTATTTTAACTCCTCTGGCTTAGTATTTTAATTCAATAACAGAGTGAAAATATATTTAAATTAGTTAAATACCCTTATGGATTTTTAAATAAACATTGGCTCTAACCTGAGTATTTCCTCATTGACATTACTGCAGTTTACCCTGTTAAAAGCTACACTAAATTCTATGTCTTCACTGCATTTATCAAGTTTACTCCTTTCCAGGTCATTAGCCTCTCCCGAAATTTTTATTACTAAATTACCTTGATGAAGTGATTCTTAAACGTCCCTATGGTACTTTCTGAAGTTATGAGACTAATTTTCATTCAGACTCACATCATCATCTATCAGACTATCTCCTGAGAATCTGTTCTAGCAAATACACACACTTACATACACAGAGTGCCTCAGGCTTTGCAATATTTCACATAGATATCCTTAGAGGAAAAAAAATATTGTTGGCATTAAGAAAAATGGAGGGGACATTTCCCACTACAATAACTATAAAGACATTTTAAAAATAAGCAACAAAGAGCTCTGAAAATATAGTTCATATGCAGTGAAAACAAATACCAGCATACAATTCTGATATATATAAGAAATACACTGAAAAGAAGACACATGAGTTACACAACCTTATCCAGAATTTATATAATAGCATATTTAAGATTTGTTTCATAAGATTCAGAATGTTTGCAGCACAACATTAAAATACTTTGTACCTTCCTGATTCTTGACTTAGAGACCTAGGGTCTCTAACCACTAAAATATTGAATCATTATCAGTCTAGCCCGCAGGAGCTTATTTATGAAGCAGCCCCAAACATCAAACTCCTTTCACACTCTACTTATCTCAGTTGTTCCTACAGTTTTACAGTATTAATTATAATCAGCAACTCCCCAAAAAACAACTAGGCTAAAAGCAAAGGGTAAGGTGAATTAAAGTGGTACATTTGTTATTTCAGAAGTTTTCTCCCAACTGTTACCATGCTCTAAAAGATTGAGAATGTGGAGCAGATTCAAGGGGGAAGAACCCCACTATCATGACAAGTATCATAGTATGTGGTGATGCTTATGATTAGAGAAATCTTGTGAGTGAGGTTAAAGAAGGATTTCATAAACAAGACACAAACATCACTAACCATAAAGGAGAAAATGATAAATGGAATGGCATAAAATTAATAACTTCTCATCAAAATACATAATTAAGAAATTGAAAGGACAAACCACAGACCAAGAGATGATATTTTCACATGTGCCTAACAGAAGACTCACAAAGAACTTCCAGAAATCATAAGTAAAAGCCAAGCGAGCTAATAAAACAACAGGAAAATGTCTTAAACATATATTTATAAAAGAAGAGATCCAAATTGCCAATAGCATGAGAAAAGTTGCTGAAACTCATTAGTCATTACTAAATCTAAATATACCCATTCCTATGACTCTGCAAATTGACTCCTAGGTATATAGCTAAAAGAAAATGACACACATATATCTAAAGTTATATATGACTCAGATGTCTATCAGCAGAAATATGGATAAAAAAATAAATCATTGTACTATCTTAGTCAGCCTGGGCAGCTATAACAAAAGTACCTTTGACTGAGTGGCTTAATCAACAGAATTTTATTTCTCACAGTTATGGTGGCTGGAAGTCTAAGATCAGGTTGCTAGCATGATTGGGTTCAGGTGAGAACCCTCTTCCTGCTTCACAGCCATCTTCTAACTGATCCTTACATGTCTGGGAGATAGAGAGCTCTGATCCCTTCACTCCCTTATAAGGGCACTGATCCATTCATGGGACTCCACCCTCATGCCTTCGTCCAAACCCAATTACTTCCCAAGAGCCTCACCTCCAAATACTATCCCATTATGAATTAGGGTCTCAACATATAAATTTTGAGGGACATAAACATTCAGTCCATTGCAGATATATTTATACAAGGGAAAACCTCACTTAATGAAAACAAATGAAGTACGCTTACATGTAACATCTTACAGCTATAATTTTGAGAATAAGAAGTCAGATATAAGAATATATATTATAATATTCCATTTATATAATGTACAAAATAGGAAAAAGTTATCTGTGGCATTATAAGTCAGGTATTTTCCATTGGAGGTTAGTGACCAGAAAGGGCACAAAGGTAGGCTTCTAGGATTTTCTAATGTTCTTATTTGTATTCCCTAGTTACGTTTATGGGTGTCTTTACCCTGAAAATTCTTTAAAAGCTTTATACCTATAATCTGTACAAATTTTAAGGCTTTGTTACAGGACAGTGAAAGATGACTTTTAAAACATTTAGGGAATAAGGACAAAAAAGATACAACCACTGTCAAAGAGAAGTGTCCTTTAAAAACAGTTTTTAAAAAGTTCAAAAACCTTCCCTTCAACAGTATAATTTTTTTTTACATCTTTATTGGAGTATAATTGCTTTACAATGGTGTGCTAGTTTCTGCTTTATAATAAAGTGAATCAGTTATACATATGTTCCCATATCTCTTCCCTATAATTGAAAGAGGGTTATCGTGTGTTGACTGACAGTAGCCTTAACATATCTCAATATTTCAAGAATTGGAAATGAGGAAAAATGTTAACATTGGCATGTTGGGGGAAAAACACCGTATAATTATTGAAAGCAAGTGATTAAAGGAGAGTTTCCCTAGAACAATATTCTGAAAAATCAAGAAGAAAACCACAGGAAGTTCTTTGGAATCCTTAAAAAATTATACAAGGATGTGTTCACTTTATAATTAATGGAGAAATCCAAGTAGCACAGATTGAGATGAGAAGGCATGGTTTGAAATAAAAAGCAATAGGGGGAGATAAGAAAATGTTGTAAGGAAACTAAACGTTCAAAAAGCAGAATTAAGTTCAACTGAGAGTTGGAAGATTCTTAAAATACAAAAAATGTACTCAACACTGTGGAGGATGAAATTTACTACAGAGGAAGAAGAGCAAACAGATGCAACTGATGAGAAAGTAAAAGATATTAAAGTGGGGGAGGAAAATGCCAACATATATATAAATTATATTCCCAGTGGAATGACTAGATCGAATAAAGCAAAATAAGCTCAGACACATCCGAGGAAAAGTTCTATGTGAACGAAAGCCATCTCTTAGGAAAATGAAAGGATGGCACGTCACTGACGAAAATTAGATGTCAAGAGTGCATCTAAAGGTATCATTAATAATTATGAATTGTATACACAAGCTGGAAAGAACCCTATAAACATTGTTAGATGTATTATTTATTAAAATTGGGGAGAAAGCTTGGGTATACAAGTGTCAAAGTTCTCCATGCAAAACTGTCATAAGACAATGGATCAACGCGTTCAGCATTTGAAGAGGAATAATATTACAAATGAAGAATATAAAACTTAGGCAAAGTTTCATGTATGTTGGTGAGAAAGAGACACTCTCAGATACAGACAATCAAGAAGTAGAACACACATACCATCCTCACAGGGGAAAAGAGTTATTAAAACTTACAATCAGCAGTAAGGAGAAAAGGCAATATTAATCATCAAAATAGAAAAATCACTGTATTAAAAACTAACTTTGAGCACAGAAAATACTTAAGATATTAAAATCTGATTAAAACTCAGTCTTGACAATAACTGCAAATGTTACAACAAATTTTGAATGAAAATATACATGAGAAATAAAATGTGAACTTATAAAGTAAACTAAAAACATAAGTTTGGTTGTATTGAGAAAATAAAGGTAAGTCCTATGGAGGGTAATTGGCATAAGTGAGTTAAATTTCCATATGTTCTAGCAGGAATTCTTTACATGAAGTATAAAATTAATGACGGAGGAAATGGCAGCAGGAAGACATTCATTAGAAATAGATGATTAGACATAATCACATCTACATAATTAACATACATACAATTTATATTACCATTGATGTGATCATGTCAAATATAGCAAAATGAAAAATTTAAGATATATCTGAGGAAAAGTTCTTATCCTAAAGAAAGTCATTTCAAAGCAAAATGAAAAGATGACCTTTCTTTGATCAAAATTACATATAAAAGTTGCATCTAAAGGCTCAAAGATTTATGTACTTTTTAAAAATACATAAGGGACATGACTTACAGCAGATGTCATGAATAGGATTCTCTGGCTTCCTGAATAGTCCTAAAGGCAGATCTAAGAGGCCACCTTTAAGGATAACAATTACAATGCCTACTGAAGCAGCCCTTCTTGAATTCTGTCATTACAATTATTCCGAGTATTATGCATATACATATGACATATGTCTTTAAATTACATATAAATACATATGTAAACTGTATATATATTTAAAACTACACTATGTTTACATATTTAAACTATATATATATACTTTTAAACTATAAATATGATTTGAAATATGTATGTGTAGTTTCCAAACATTGTTTCTCTAATTTTCACATAATCTAATTTGGCATTTATCCTGAATTTCAAGTGCCTTTCAGTCTAATCAGTTCAACAATTTGTCATCATATGTGACTTCACATGTTTAAATTTTTGCCATTCCCATAAATAACAATGCTATTCTTCCAGTAAATTCAGGTAAGAAATCTCAGTTACCTTTAACTTACTTCTCTTCCAGAATTCCCATAATAAATCAATCATGGGCAATACTTCCTAATTTTTTTTTATTTGAGAAGGGTTTCAAATGAATAGTGTATTTTAAAAGAACTTATTGATTTGTAATTCAATTTGAGAAAAATTGTTTTAAATACAAGACATTCAAAAAATATTGTGACAGCCATCCAAATTCCATTAGCTGGGATTAAGTTTTATCACACTGCTTCTAGAAATTTTAGAAAAAGTTAATCATTGCATAATAAGCCAATCTCCCCTTGAAATAGCACTCATGTTACTGAATGCAAGTTCGTGTGCCTGACACACAGTGAGGCCAGACAAACCGAAATGTCAGAGTTTGGATCAGAGAAACATTTATTACAGGGCCATGCAAGGAGACAGGTGGCTTGTGCCCCCAAAAAGCTCGGACCTGGAAAGGTTTCAGTAAAGCACTTTTAAAGGCAAGGTGAGGGAGGGACGTAGTTAGTTGTTGCAAACTTGTTAGTGTCGGTAGGTCAGGTCATGATGTTCCTGTAAACCTCCAACAAAACAAATGTTATTCTCTGTTCTGGAACTTTTAAATCTCTATATGAATGGACTCTTAAAGATCAGAGCCCTGAGAATAGGCTATCCTGTATATTTCATGCGATAGGCAACTTGCTTTTACAAAAGGTGCAGAGCCAGCATGACTGAGCACAGGCAACAGAACAGATCTAATATGGAGTCAGGTTTGTTCTTCCCTATTACACTCAGAGTCCCTTCCCTCTTCTTCACTCTCTAGTGAGTCTAAATTATTACGCCCTACTTATTCTATTACTCGCAATTTTTAGTACATGTCTTTAAAATTTTACATAAATGCTACTATTCTACAAGATGTTTTTGAAGCTTAAAATGTTCATTCAAATCGTTTTTGAGATATCCCTCATTATCTATTTATATAATTAGAACTTATTAGCTAGTGTATTTTTGTGTGTGTATTGTATTTCATTTTAACCTGCATATAACTAAATCTATATCTATTCTCCAATTGATAGTTCTCTGTGGTGTCTCCATTTTTTTCCACTATTAGAAAAAAACACTTGATGAGCAATCTTGGAATTTTCTTATACACATGTGGAAGTTTTCCTGGTTAATACATCTAGGAGGGTTGATACACTATTATTGATGTAAAATATTTAGTATTGAATGATTTAGTATTGACTATGACAGACATGTACCAAGGAAACTAGATTATTATGCATAATCCTTTCATCCAAAGCATTCATAGTCTTTAATTATATAGATATTATCTTCCTGGTAACTAATAATAACAATCAGCATAAGCTAGGTACAATCAACGATATAGCTGGACACATGGCTGGCCATCTGAAGACTATATTTTCAACTACCCTAGGAGCTAGGCATGTCCCTGTGATTAAGTTCAGGCCAATGGGATGGGATGTGAGCAAGGTACAGTACCTTGGTCCCTTTCCCTTTTCCCCAGGGTTATGGTAAGAGCTGACATCCAAAATGGGCTAATAGAAGCCACAGGTGAAGAAGGCAGAATTGCCCCACAGAGCCCATTCTGCTAACATCAGACCTCTATGTGAAAGAAAACAAAAACTTCCCTTTGGTTTAATCCACTGTTTTTGGTGATCTCTTTGTTACAGCACATTAACCTGTACCACACCTGATATAGACATTACAATACGAACTTCAAAGGCTTAAATTTCAGTAAGAAAACCAGTTTCAGTAAGAAATCCTTCTTAAAAGGATTCTGGCACTATGTTACATTTCCTTCATTTACTAATGAAAGAAAAGGTGCTTGAGTCTCCTCGTGGTCCATTTTCTAAACTGAAAGTGTCCCGTGCACTTACTTTTTCACTCTTACTGTCTGGTTCTGTCACAATGGTCACTGAACTTGTACTCTCCTGGCTGAGATACGAGTAACCAAGAATCAGAAAAATCTTGTGTATATTTCTTGTTATTTCCCTCTACGTGGCAGTGTCTATTACATAATTTCAGCCCCACAGTGTTCTCTTGGGATGCCAAAGCATATTCTCATGTCCGTATTCAATTTAAAAATATGCAATTTATGATACTTAGTTTCTTATTCTAAAGCAGTTCATTCAGCACAAGTGGGCCTGGGTGTGTAACATCATCTGTATACAAAGAAATGAGAGAAATGTTCCTAGTTTATTCCCAAGAAATGTTGATCCAAAGTGCTTAGAGGTGGGTTACCTCAAGGATGCAGATGTTTTGATCTTTAAGCTGCTGACACCTGGTGCTGCTAAGCTTATCCATATGCCACAGTGAGATTCAATGCATCTAATCCACTTGCTCATTTTAATAAAAACATGACTGTTAGATATAGCTAATTATTTTTTTAAATAATAAATTTGCAATCATTTTGAATGAGTTCATATTTCTATTCAAATGTCAGCTCACAAATGATGACTTTCCTGACTACCCCACCTAAAAGAGCATTCTGCAGAGAACACTCTCCTCCTAATTGGCTTTACTTTTATTCATTATACTTGCATTATTAATATTACTTTAAATATGTCTGTGTCTTAAAAAACTAGAAAATAAACTCCCATCCCTGTAATTTAAGCTCTATGAAGCCCAGTATATGGTTTTTACAGCAACAGTCACATTAACTGAAATAGCAGTTGGGATATAAAACCTAACAAATAAATATGTTTCAAATTGATTAATGAACTGTCTGAGTTAATTTTTAAGACTTTTTACATAGCAGCTTTAGGTTCACAGCAAAACTGAGTTGAAGGTACAGCAATTTCCCACACACCTTCTGCCCCAACACATGCATAGCCTCTCCCATTATCAACTTTACTCACCAGAGTGGGACATTTGTTACAACTGATGAACTCATGTTGACACATCATAATCACCCAAAGTCCATAGCTTACCTTAGGGTGCAGGCTGAGTGTTGTACTTTCCATGGGTTGGGTTATTTTTATATCATTTTTTTCTTTTAGATTAAAACAAGAATAGATCTTAATAGGGACAAAGTAATGACTATTAATCAACTATAACTTGATACATTTTAATTTGCTAGATATTAAGTTTTGCTAAGATGCAGTATTTTTGAATGACAAAAAGATTTATTGCTGGAAAGTCACCTGTTTGTAATCATATCTCTGTCTTACATTGGTAGCTCCTAAACTTGACCACAACATTAGAATCACCTGGGGATATTTTAAAAGAAAGCATCACTCCTTCTCAATTCCGACCAATTAAATCAGGACCTCCCTAGGTGTGGTTGAGGTATTGATAGATCTTAAAACTCTCTGGGTGATTTTAATGTATATCAACAACTGAGAAAAACTGGCTTAAAATAATCTCTTTATCCCTTTTACTGCTCAGTCTATGTTAAATTAGAATTTACCATATTAATCCTGAGTCAGACGCAAAGTCATCCAGATGTCATTTCTCCCCAACCAATTATATAAACTTAAAGCAATCCTCATTGAATTCCTAATAAGGTATTGTTGTTTAACTTTTATTTTTATATTAATTTGTAAATGTATATGGAATATCAAAAAACCATATAGACTACTGTTCATGGGAAAATTGTTTTAATTCTAAAAATTAGGGATAACAGAAAATCAAACAAGAAAATGGATAAATAAATATTGTTATATTCACTGTTACAGTTATCTATTTGCATATTAAAAATTAGCCCAAAACTTTGCAGACTAAAGCAACAAACCCTCATGATCTCACATGTTTTGGGTCAAGAGCTGGGAAGCAGATTAGTTGAATCGTTCTGTTTCAGGGGCTCTCATGAGGTTATAGTCATGCTCTTGGCCAGTAAACTCCCCACATTACTATAACATAAAATATTTTTAAGCTCTTGAATAATTTAATTAAATAAGGAACAACAAAAGAGGAAACACAAGAGAGCACAATATAAATACAAATAATATTCAATAAAATTTAAAAATGTAAGTTATAAAATGTGACTGAGTTGAAATTTTATTAAAGTATAGACATTTAAGGATAAATTTTTATGTGTATGTGTGTGTGTATATATATATATATATATATACACATATACACACACGTCTCACATCCTTTATATAAGAACTTTAAACAAGAATCACACCTAAAAATAATTTCTAATTAAGGTCAAATATAAGGAATGAGCAAGAATATATAAAACAAGTGCCAAAATAAAAGGATACTGGCAATATTAATATCAGATATTCTAAAATTTAAAGTCAAAAATATTAAAGTTAAATTACAGTGTAATATATTAATGATAAAAGGATAAATTCTTTTGTGATCTTAAAGATTAAAGGAAAATTCTTTTGTATTTTATACAGAGGCAAATCTTAATGTGAAAAGATAGAAAATTAATGAACGTTCCTTATATACAAGGCACAGTTGGTATAAAAGTAAAAACTTTTATAAATAAAGGAAACATGATTAATCCAATGATCCTGATAGAATTTATGACACCTTCCTCAGATGTCCACAGAGAAAATTAGTAATAACTAAGGATTTAGGAAGATTTGAATAATAAAAACCACCATAAGCTGTTATCAATTTACAAAGAATATGCATTGTTTTCAAACACTCAGAGAAAATTTCCAAAAATAGACCATATATCAGGCTACAAAGAAAAGACACATAATTACACAAAAAAGGAATCATATAGGCCACTCTTATGCTCCAAAATGCAACAAAAATAGCAATTAAAAACACATTGTCTCTCCCACCTTGCCTCACCCCCACCCCTGCTAAAGAAATCTCCATCTTCATTTGAAATCATATATATTCTAGCTTTCTTTCAGCATCTTTGTTACATAAGGAAATCAAAACTAAAATTGCAGTTATTTAGCAATGAACAAAAGTGAAGGTATAATTAAAACCTGTGGAATATGAAAAAAATAAAGGAAACTTTCTTGCAACTAATGCCTTTATTGGAACATAATAAATATTTAAAACAAATGAAAGACAAATACAACCCAAGAATCAAGAAATATAATTAAATAATATCTTAAAATTTTACAGAAGAAAGGAGAAATCAATGAAACACAAAATATGCGGAAAACTGAAAACTGCTTCCTAGAAAAGACTAGTAAAGTCTTTGGAAAGTTTCATCACAAGAAAAGGAGAGAAGACTGACATAAAAACCATTAGGTGTGAAACCAGGGATGTTAAAAAATAGGGAACAGAATCTAGAAATTAAAAGGTAATAATGCATAAAATTATATGGATTTTTTTAGTAAAAATGTTCACTACCAAAATTGTTTCAGAAAGAAGTAGTAAAGCAATGTAAACCAATAACCACAGGAAAAATGGAAAAGTCAGTTAAAGCGTAATGTCATTCCTCCCTCAAATAAAAAGTGTTTCAGCCTCAAAATAAATTTAAAGAAACAGTTAAAGAATGGTTAATTCCAATGTTAAGATTTTTTTAACTATATAAAAAAGAGGAAAGAAGCATGAAACTATTCCATCCTAACAGATGAAAAAGCTGAACAAACTAAAATAAATTGACATAGCTTCTTAGATTTGTAAGAGAAGTGGGGTCACCAGGCAAACTGCTGCCCCTAAAATTGAAGAGTCAGGAAGATACAGAGAATCACAACTTATTAGAGCTGAAACTTCCTTGGGAAGCAATGTCAGGATAGGAAAATCTGAACTATAATTGATGAATTGATGTAATTAATGAAGCTCAATGTGGACAAGTCTGAGGGTTAAAAATTCTAGGTGACCCAGTCAATAGGAGGTCCCCACAATTTTGTGAGCATTACCTCCTGGAGGTCTACCAGGTTCTCACAATATAGAGAGGAAAAAAATCCCCTTGTGCAAGGGCAGGGCAAAATGAAGTATTTTGAAATATTCCAGAGTAGTCTGTTCTTCACAAGGGCTGTTCTCAGGAGAAACTACTTAACCAGAACCTAACCTGCTGGAGGTCCATCAGAACCTAACTGACCTAGGGGCTAGGGGAAGGGAAATTCTCAATTCCATCCCATTCCAGCCATTTTATCCACCTGAGTTATGTATGGGGGAGCGGGTGCCAAGAAGCAAGTGTGAAGTTCACAGTCCAAAGGCACAAGCTCACTGAAAGACTGAGACTCAATCGCAGGACTATAAACACTTCCCCTCCCCCACACCTCACCACCACATTACTAAAAGCCTGTTTACAGCAGTTCCTTTCACAGAGTACATCACATCCAGCTATCAAGAAGAATCACAAGGCATGCTAACAGGCAAAACAAAAACCACAGTTTGAAGAGACAGAGTAAGCATCAGAACCAGGCTCAGATATAAGCAGAGATGTTAGAATCATCAAATCAGGAATTTAAAACAACTATGATTAATATTATTTTGGTAGGGGCTTTAATGGATAAAGTAGACAGCATACAAGAACAGATGGGCTACATAAGGAGAGAGGAGAAAATCCCAAGAAAGAATCAAAAAGAAATGCTAGACATCAAAATCACTATCACAGAAATGAAGAATGCCTTTGATGATTTTACTCAGACTGGATGTTGTCAAGGTAAGAATCTCTGAGCTTGAGAATATCTCAACAGAAACCTCTAAAACTGAAAAGCAAAGAGAAAAAAGACTGAAAATAAAAGACAACAGCACATCCAAAAACTATGGGACAACTACAAAAGATGTAACATGTGAGCACTGGGAATAACAGAAGCAGAAGAGAAAGAAACAGAAATATATTTGAAACAATAGTAACCAAGGATTTCCCCCAAATTACAGATCCAGGAAGCTCAGAGAACACCAAGCAGAATAAATGCCCAAAAAACTACACTTAGGCATCTCATTTCAAACTGCAGAAAATCAAAGATAAAGAAAAAATCCCAATAGAAGCCAGAGAATTTAAATACCCAATAACCAACCTATAGAAGAGCAGAGATAGGAATTACGTCCAATGTCTCAGAAACCTTACAAGCAAAAAGAGAGTGGAGGGAGATAGTTAAAGTGTTTAGAGAGAAAAACCACCAAGAATTATGTGTCCTGAGAAATTATTCTTCAAAAGTAAAGGAGAAATTAAGACTTTCTCAGATTTAGAAAAAAAAAAATTGAGTAAATTTATTGCCAGTAGACCTGAAGTTCTTTAGCAAGAAGGAAAATAAGATCAGGATGTTGGATCTACATAAAGTAAGGAAAAGCATCAGAGAAGATATAAATGAAGGTAAAAATCAAAACTTGTTATATAAAAGAAGGAAAGATTCCTGACTCAGCTTCTGAGATGAACAAGACCTTAACAGAGAAATCAGCCAAAGATTACCCACACTCAAAATAAAAATGAGAGATTATATTAATTTGTAAACATGTAAGTAGATGTCTTAAATAAATTTTAGCAACTGTTCAGCAATATAGTAATACAATGAAACATGTTACTCAAGTGTGTTTTATCTGAGGACTGTAAGGAAGTTTCAAGGTTTTGTAATTTGTAATGTAAGTGATGTTTCAGTACTTTAACAGGTTAAAGGGAGGGGGGAGAAGCAAATAAAATGTAAAAAATCTAACCATCTGGAACAATGTTTTAAAAGATATCTAAAAACTGTAATACTCTCATTAAGAACAAGACAACTAAATATATATAAATAAACAGCTCTCAATATTGAAGCAACTAAAATATATTTTCCTATTTTGATAAAGAGTAACCACCTCAAATGTTATTCTTAAACACAATAGAGAGAATATACTCTTAATTGTTGAGAGAAATTAAAAAAAAAGATAAACCACAATTTCCATTTTAATGCAATAAGAAAAAAGTATAAGTCTTGGTAAGACTGATAAAATTCATTACTTTGAGACAATATGATTGTCTATTTAGAGAAGCTCAAATAATTAACAAACTATGAGAATTAATAAGATTAAAGTAATATGTCAGGACAAGAGGAGCAAATCAACATTTCCTTTTATACCAATTAGAAGCTTTAAATATGAAGTTCGCATTCAGAAAAAAACAAATTTTTGAACTCCAAAATAAATAGCTAAAAAATATAAAAATGAGCCATAAAATTTGACTGAAACTCACACAAGAATTTACCAAGCCAGAAAATTAGGATTCATCTCCATTGCTTCCTCTCCCTCACTTCTGCAACTTAACCCATTGCCATGCTTCCTCAATATTACCTCCCAAACAATCCTCAAGTCTTCCCATTTCTCTCCATTTCTAGCACCACACCCCTAGTCCAAGGAATGCTTTTTCATCACCATCATCTGATCGACTGCAAGAGTTAATCGGGATAAACGGGGAACTTCCCTCTCCTCCCTACATTTTCCATACCACAGTTGGGTAGTCCTGGGTGCCTCAAATAAAAAGTAGTGCCTACATTTTTTTCCCAGCCGCTTAAGATTTTGTTTTTCATATCACCTTCTTAAATAGTTTGCTTACGTTTTTAATGTATAGTATAAGATAGGATTCTAAATTTATCATTTTATTTGCATATCCAATTGCCCTCAGTTAGTTACTAGTCCATCTTTCCCTAACGATCTGGAATGCTTTCTCATTCTGGAATCTATGTTGCATAATGTTCTATTTTTTCCATTCTTATACAGGCACTGCATTTTTTTTTTTTTTGGTCTACATTATAATTATAGTATGCTCAGATAACAAGTAGGGCAATTGCTTCTCATGGAAAGAGTGAGCCAAGAGGTTGTTTGAAAAGCAAGTGACTTCCTTTGGGTTTTAGAGATTTAAAACAAAAACTCAGTGGGCTTAAGAAAGCTGTTAGAATGATACAATTTCAGTTCATACAGACAGATTAATTAAAGTGCATTGGAACTATAATTTAGAAGATTTATTTAGAAGCCATTATTTTTCTAAGACAGTTAAATTTAAATTTTTATCCTTAGGTGATTGTGGAAGCAAGAGTATCATTTATTAGTCCAAAATACTTTCAGCAATGATTCCAAACAAACCGGCAAATGCATATACCTATACATACTTATACTTGGCTCAGAACTGTTTTATGGCATCATTATCTGCAATTTCTTCCTATTTCTACTGGTGAACTAATTAACATTCTCACATAGATATTCATTAAACCTTGATTTGGGGCAGGAGATAAGCATAAAAACAACAGAAGACAAATATTTGCATGTAAAACATCTGCTTTGTCAGCACTACGATTCTAGCTGTATTAATATAGCAATAATAATATAGCCTAGAGAGTTATCAGGATAGTTTGCATATTGAGGTTAATGCCCTTGCAAATGAGTTTATATTTACATAGTCTACATTGCGGGAGTCTTCAAAACATTCTTTAAAATATATTAGGTATAGATAACTAACATGCTTCCACAACATCTGCATTAAAATTACATGAAACCTTATACCAACCATTATGCTAAATTTGTATTTCATCACAGTAGAATAATGAGTTAAAGGCTGGATAATAAAAGTGTAACAAATAATACACCTAGCCAGAATTTATTTTTATTTAGACAGAATTCTGTTAAGGGTAATGCTTGCCAATTCTTATTCGTGCTAGACATAGGAAACTTGGACAAAATGTTAAAATTAATTCTATCTCTACCTTGCCTTCATGCCCATGTTCAAAATTACAGATGTAGGATTTATTTAACCTGTGACTGTATCATTACAATAAAATGGTTTTCCAATTGAAGCCAAATTTTGGAAAGAGATCTATATACAATTTAATTCATACTACATTAAGCCTAAATATAAATAAATATAATTAATATTATAACAGAAGAATTCTGATAAGCATTTCCAATTAATCAGTCCTACAGACCTGGTGTTACTATATTTATTGTGATCAAGACAATTATTTTATGATCCTAGCGGGATTATTCAATTATTCCTGGTGTGCTAACCCCAGATATATTTTGCACTGAAATATTTATTCTTACTTCAAGTCCTTTATTATTAGTCACATAATATTTTTATTGTTTGTAATAGACTTATTCAAAGTATAATCATCAATACATATCTTTTGTTTTCCATTAACAGCTTTCCTTCTTTCCAAAGTACTCTGCCTAATGTCCACTATTTTTCTTTTTTAATAAGTTTTTTTTTTTTTTTTTTAACAGAAATGTGCCTGTGTTTTCTGTTGTGTCTTTCTCTGTTACTTAGCGTTGCTTTCTCTTGGGCATAATGGGGAGAGTTTATGGAATTTGCTTTCTGTTCAGAAAGAGTTACTTCCTCACTGAATTTGACACTGAACTAAAATCAGGTATGATGTATAGCACAGGCCCACATTCCCACCTCCCTGTGGCAATGCCTTCATTCAGGCCAGGTGCCCACTGGAAGCCACACCCTACTTCACACCCTGAGGACACAGCAAAAAAGGACTGCCCCAAGGAGCACACGTGCAGTCTGGAAGCAACAAAACCTACCTTTGGCAGCAGAATTTTTGGAGTACTACTGTTAAGGGAACCATTGACCCGAAACCACCGGCCCTGGACAAGCCCCATAGTAAACATTTGCATGAGTTATCTTACAACAAGAGGTCCAGGTAAGGAACGCGGAACTAACAAGCTACCAGCAACTGGAATAATTTGGGAAAGGTCAAAATGAGAGAGGAGACGCCCGTCCATATGTCCTACCAACCTCTCAGAAACCTTCTCGCTGGAATCCATCTTGGCTGAGAAATGCGCGAGACACTAGCAAGGACCCTGAGTCAGAGTGATTGGCCAGAGACAACCCGGAAACTAACCCCATCACCATAAAACTCGAGACTGTGAGCCACGTGGCAGAGCAGTTCTTCTGGGTCCCCTTACACTGCTGCTCTCCACCCAGGCGCCCCTTCCCAATAAGCTCTCTTGCTTTGTCAGTGTGTGTGTCTCCCTGGACAATTTATTTCCGAGTGTTAGACAAGAGCCCACTCTTGGGCCCTGGAAGGGGTCCCCCTTCCTGCAACACTATTACCTAGGCATCATATAACAGAGGTTTAAAAAAAAAAGGTCGTAATTGTGGTTAAAACAAAATTTTAAGTTATGGGATTTAGATTGTATATTCCAAGTTCATTACTGATATCATGAACATGAGCATTATATCAATGGAATCATAGGAGAATTAAATTCCTCACTTATATCATTGACAAATATTTATAAGAATTTCAAAAAAAAACAATATAAAATTCATTTTTATCAAAATTTATAAAGGATTTCACTCTAATGCCTTCCAAACAGTCCATGTATTCATTCTTCCTCTATTAATTGTTCACTTACATTCATCTTCTCTTGTATTCTTTTTCTCGTGCTTATATGGACTGCTAGGGAGGAGATCTCCTGTATTCAATTCTTTGATTATGTATTTGCCTGAGGAACTTCAGAAAGAGTTTCATATTTGTCTTCTCTGAATATATTAAAGAATTAGGTCACAATGGATATCTCCAGTGTCTAAGTTAAGTTTGGTCCTTGTAGAAAAGATAATCTAGAAAAGAAAATAGTTTTCTTTATGCTAATTCTTGGATTTTTGTTGCTTTTTGCCCCCATAAGAATATTTCCATTTGTTTACCCATGCAACTTGAACTTTTTCCTCATATTTGTAATTACAGATACTCTAATGTTACATTTGCAAATGCCGGCTGACAAGCAAACCTGTCATGTTAATTCTTAATCTATTTTCTCCAGAAGCTCTGTGCATGGCTAAATCTGATGGTGTTAATGTTTGGTTAAAAAGTGTCCTCCAAAGTAAACTGCTGTTCTTAAAATAAGATTACCTTATTTCCATATACAATCCCTTTATAAAAAGAGGCTACAAAGGTTTTATTTTTACTATAATAAAGAAGTGGACTTCATTGAAATAGCTTGAACAACTTAGAGCAATTGTTCTATGGCAATTTCATATATTTTATTGATTTTTGTGCAAACAGCAATTTGGGTGACTTCTATATTCAATAATGTGTTAGAGAAGATACAGTGTTTATTTTGCATCTTCAATTTTATATTAATATCCACTGATAAGAGAATAGACAACTTTTACTAAGAGATAACATAGCTATATGAAAGTGAGAATTAATGCTGAAACTCTCATATGCAAACATGTTGATAAAAAAGCAAATATCCAATACATAATAGAAAGGAAAAAATCAAGATAATTTAAAATCACAAATGCAAAAAGAGTTAGGAAGGCTATAGGCATTCTCTAGAAAATTTAGCATCAAATGGGCTTTACCGGATGAAAATTGAGAGAATATACTTGGATTTATATCAAACTATAATCTTCTTGTGAATTAGAAAATAAATAAATATTTCTCTTATTTGTAGATATCAGCCGTAATGGAATAGTTATTTATGACTCTCAAATGCTACCAAAATACAGAAATCCACCACCTTACAATATGTTTTCTTTTGCTTCTTGGGGCTTTGTTGCCTAGAAGTTATGACAGGTCAGATAAGATACCTGATAAGGAGAAAAATATTGAATAATTTATCAAAAAATATTGAGTGGTGTGCATCGACAGATGAATGGATAAAGAAGATGTGGCACATAGATACAATGGAATATTACTCAGCCATAAAAAGAAATGAAGTTGAGTTATTTTTAGTGAGGTGGATGGACTTAGAGTCTGTCATACAGAGTGAAGTAAGTCAGAAAGAGAAAAACAAATACCATATGCTAACACATATATATGGAATCTAAAAAAAAAAAATGGTTCTGAAGAACCTAAGGCCAGGATAGGAATAAAGATGCAGACGCAGAGAATAGACTTGAGGACACGGGGAGGGGTAAGAGTAAGCTGGGACGAAGTGAGAGAGTGGCATTGACATATATACACTACCAAATGTAAAATAGATAGCTAGTGGGAAGAAGCCACATAGCACAGGGAGATCAGCTCGGTGCTTTGTGACCACCTAGAGGGGTGGGATAGGGAGGGTGGGAGGGAGATGCAAGAGGGAGGGGATATGGGGATATATGTATACGTATAGCTGATTCACTTTGTTATAAAGCAGAAACTAACATACCATTGTAAAGCAATTATACTCCAATAAATATATTTAAAAAATATTGAGTGGTAAATATTTCCAATGGGATGAGAAAGAGAGTATTTTCAAGAAATTTCTAATCCAGTAAAAACAATCTACAGGTACTGTTGGACATATAACTATAAACAAATAGGTTAAGCAATGGATATGACATGCCATGATAAGGGAAAACAGGCCATGAGATGAGCTGGAAATTAGAGAGGGATAGCAGAGGAAGTCCAGTGTAAAATGGCCTGGAATGAGGAAATAATTTGTATACAGAAACAGGAGAGGCCTATGGAACAATGTGAGATGGACCCCAAGTGGTAAGAACAGTACAGTATAGCAAACAGTGAAATTTGGCTAGCGTAAATGATTCTTAAAGAGGTATTACAGGTCATAAAGTTGAAGTGGAGAACTTGTCTATGTAGAGACTTTCCTTTAGAAGTATAGCTACGTACTTTATATTAAAGGTAACAGAAAAGTAAAAGGAAATGTATGGTATCAGCCATAGTCTTTGAATGTAAAGAAGAGTATTATAAAAATCAATGTCACATATTTATAAATAGCCAACTTCAAACCTGTATTTTTTCAAACACAAAGCTAACAAGCAAAAGAACAGTGTGTGGTCTGAATGGATTCGTGCTTTCTATAATTACCTTATTCCAATTAAGATATTGGGAAACCAGAACTATCTTCAGTATTTTAAGACTAAAAAAGTGTGTTTAAACTAACTATAACATTTTATGACTCCTCAATTTAAGAGAATATGCATAATCTAAAGTGAATATAAGACTAAAGTGAATATAAAACCACCATTAATAAATATTTTAAATCTTATTTTCATGAATTCACCTATTTATTAATTTTGAAAGGAGAAAGCTTTGACAGAAATTAGCATATGCATGTTTCTGAAAATCTAGTAATTTGAGAAGGTTGAGGAAGGAAATCAAAAAATGAGAGGCTCCAGCAGTACCAAATTTTTTAACTTGGAAACTGGACCATGTTTGTTTTAACATATCTTCCAAAATTATAGATGCTTTCTTGGCAAGTTCTAATTTCAGAATTATATTTAATTAAGCTTAACCATTCAAAAAGCTTAAGACAAATATTATCTATTAATTAGATGAATGACAAAAGTATACAAGAGGACATTTTTGTCATATTTGTCACATATACAGAAATAACTGACTGGCATAGATCAGATAAATATTATTTTAATAATTATTTTTGGTCAGTGGAAAATTGCCTCAAAAGTTTGAAACTATTGGGAACTTGTAAGTGTACTTACAAGTAAGTAGGTTGAAATCAGCTGACATAGTCAAAAGACCATATGCCTTTGTGTTCACACAGTATTTAAAACTTTACAGAGCCAGCTGGCTTCATTTCATAATCTAATTACATATAAAAATGTTCAGCTAAATACTGCAAATGCTTGCCAAAAGTTCCTTTGAATATCTTCATCCTCCATGTCATTGAATTTGTATGTTTTATAACTCCTATCCTTATAATTACTGCTTTGTTTTTCATTATTCAACTTTTAATAAAATATCATTTACTTCACCTAATATATTTTGCTCTGCCTAATAAATTAGCATGGATGCTATGTGAATTATAAAGGAAAATAGTCTTTTGAGGGCAGACATATGTATACACATATATATGTGTATATGTCTATCTATCTATCTATATATATCAATACCAAGCATATATATATATGCTTCATATGTATATGAAGCAAGGAAAAAGAGGGCGTTCCACATTCAACATATGCCATTACAACGTAAAGGTGCAATACTCATTCAACAAAAACAACAACAAAGCTCTTATTTGACAGTAAGGGAGATATATATTAAATGAATGCATACAACAGAATTTTTATCCTAATAATGCATATTCTCTTCAGAGTACTTATACAACATAGCTGAATTTTGGATGAAAGGAGCTGCTTTTTGATAGATGTACCTCTGTTATCTAATCCTTTCTTTTTAGTTACAAATTTTTAGTAAGATATTACACCCCCCTTCTTAAAATTTATAAAAATCAACATTTTTTGCTCATATGTTATGATTTTATGTTTCTTTAAAAATTGCCTTTGGCCATGGAAGACAAATGCATTGGTTAATAGCAAAATAAATGGTTTTGTTTTATTTTCTTAAATATTTGAAAACATCTTTTCATTTTTGTTTTTTCACAAAATTATATTTTAAAAGTACTCTGAATCCTTAATATCTTCACATCATAGGAAGAAAAAGTTCTTATACACTAAAGTCATTCATAATTCATTTATGCTAGAAAAAATGATCATGAACAGCATTTACAAAATAAATGGGAAATGTTTTCTATAAAGTTAACATTTTCATGGGCTCATTATAACAAAGTTATAATTTTATGTTTTCATGATTTTAGGATTGCTTACTCTAAATGAATCAATTATGGAGACTTGAATAGGAATCTCCTTTTGGATCTACTGTCTATATTTTTTAAATCTGAAATTGCATGTTTTAATTTATGGGGACAATTTTACAATTTCACAATTTAGAGAAAAATGACACTCTGCCTTTCTAGAACATTTTCTAATGTTCTCACTCTACTTCTATTGCCTGGATACTTGAAACCAAATATTGCTTTGTTACCAAAAGTACTATTTCATGGTCAGCCAGTTAAGATAGATTCATGGCTCAAAACTGGCTCTTAAACCATCTCTCCACTATTCAATTTTCCCAGTCCTCAGTTATGGCCCAACTGGGCTATTCACCATTTTTATCATATTCCTGAACTTTTCCATCTACTTTTTTTTTCAGACCCAGAAGTCACTCTCTTCTTCCAAAAGCTGTGCATTCCTTTAAACCTACTTCAAATCATTTCTCTTTGATAAAGCATATTCCATGCTATCTCCCCTCCAATAATCTCTCTCTTCTTTGAATCCAGTTCTTTTTGTCTCTACTGCTCATTTGGGAATTTGTTTTTTCTTTATTTGGTTTTGTTTGAACTAGCTGTTATTTACCTGACTGTATGTCGTAGAACAGAGGAGCCATGTCTAAAACTGTTTTCTATCTGCCACTCTGATATAATACTTACACTGTACAATTTTGTTACTTAACTGCTGGATCTAAATTTGGGTGAATAGCTTTATTGTTCCAATTATACATTTCCGACTAGGCGTTTCCCTACCTAGATTTCAGGATCATTTCATAAAGAAAGAATGGCTTATTTTTCCCATGTTACCTGCAGATGTAGTGGTCATGAGATTATCTCTTAGGAAACTGAGCATCCCTGTTAGATTCCAGTGAACTGTTCAAGGAAACTTTTGGCCTTATTCTACATAACAAATTGCAAAAAAAGATGATTAAATCTATAAAGTGGTTATCTGTTAAATTGAGACAATATATTATTAACATGTATATAATAGATATATATGTATCTTCAGATAGAAAAAATATATATAGAGAGAGAGAGATAGAGAGAGACAGCGAGGAGAATGTGTATAAATAAATATGTGCTCTAGGTGGGAAGTGGGCTTGGACAGGAAAATCAAACTAATTTGGTGAAATTTCAGAACCTGCAGGAAAATGTTTCATTCTTTTCTGAATCAATTTAAGCAACATTGCCCCTTGAAATAAACAAAACAAAAGCCCAAATAAATTTAACTACAATTAAACCATTTTAAACTGTGAAGCATTACAAAATATTGGCTATTATTATTTTCTATTAATCTTTTGTCTAAGGTTTAAGTTAGAGAGAATAACATCACTACTATCTAAGGCAGAAACAATGCCTTCTGTAACAAAAGGACTCAAAATATTCATAATACCTATTTTCTTTTTACAAATCACTTTATCCTATCATGATTTATTGATAATTATGACAGAGGTTTAGGGAGATAATCTTAGGATCAGAGAAAATGAGTGATGGTTTCAAATTCCAGTGTTGCTACTTATGTTTAATAAAGCATCTGCCTCTCAGTCCCTTCATCTAGAAAATGTAAGTAAAACCACCTGGCATAGTTGTTTTGTGACCAAAGATACGGTATAAAAACACCTGGCACTGTGTGTGTTTCATAAGAGACATTTAACAAGTGGAAACAATACTGTTTGCATTATCTTTTGAGAATTAATATATTAATTTGTACCTCTATGTTTTATTATTCCAACTATAATCTACTATACAATTTTCCCTTCTCTTATCCAGTATCCATGACTAAACCTAATTCATCAACATGTCAATTTGCTCTCTGGAAGTCTTTAACATCGTGGTTATTTCAAACTTTATTTTCTGTAAATTACATCCTTCTAAATCAAATGAACTTTATGCTGTTTTGGCATATAGAAATTTTATGTACAAGTGATAAAGCAAAATAGTCTCTTCAGGGGTGGTAGGATAATGACTGATTTTATGATTTCATTCGGCTTCCAAATGCCTATATTCGTTGTATGTCAGGCACTCTGGTAGGCAATGGGGTTATAGGCGTGAAAACAACTAAACTCTTGCTTTTGGGCATATCTCAGTCTTACCGAGAAGAAAGAAAAACACTATCCACAGTGAAACTTATAAATACCATATTAAAAGTCTGGACAATGTATCATGAGGACCCAAAGAAGGGAAGAGGCACATAGCACTACATGCTATGGCTTCCATGGAGGGGACAGTAAAGGAGTCGATGCCTAAGGACCATAGATTGTCAGTTGGACAGGGACAAGAAGAAAGATTCCCAGCACAGTTCTACACCAGCACGAGTAGCACGGGAGGCCTTTCAACCAGATGCTGTAGCAAAGAAATTTAAATGACCATGTAAAAGACAATCTAAAAGTAATAAGGCAATCTGAAAACAGAGAGAACTTTCTCTTCTAACATCTCCTCCAGGGTAATTGTGACATAGATTTAGAAAAAGTTTAAATACACTTACTGCAATGATACGAAATACTGTCTTTCATTTCCCCAACCTGATGTAAGAAAAAAATTATAAATCTATATTATCCCCTTTTAAAACTAATGTGACATTAGTACTCATTTACGTAGAATCAGCCTTGATAAGCAGTCAAAACCTCTCTTTCTAAGAAATAAAGTCTTATAGCATAGTGTGGGAATATAGAAATATATTTTTGTATAGTAAAGTAAAAATATATTTATATATTATAGTAATATATATTAAAGCAAAATATATAAAGTAAAATATATAAAAATATACAAAGTAATTAAAGCCATGCTGAAAGCAAATTTCTATCTGCAAATTCATCTTGACAGAAGGAAAAGTGCTCCCACACACAACATAATCAATTTGTTTCTTCAAATCGTCTTTCCTCGTATCTGAATGTGTGCATACCACGTATTCTCCTTTTCCTATTCTTTAACATAGCTAACCACTTGCACTGTTTTGCATCCATTTATCAGATATTTATGTTCATTAAACATCTTCTAATTCACATGCAAGACACTGAGTTAGATGTTGAGAGAGGTGCAGTTGGATGACATAACATGAAGGCTTTAAAGATGTTGCCTAAACGTTATGTAGCAAATGAGAAAGTTATAAGAATAAAGGAAGCTATGATGGGTTTAGAGAATGACACTATCACTTGGAGTGAAGAGGCATTTTTTTGCCTCACGTTTTATTTTGACTGCTCAGATTTTATCTATATAAATGAAGAAGATGAAATCATTTTATATCAAAAAGTTTTGCTCTCTTCATAATTCTGCAAAATATGCTTTGGTAAGGAATGAACTGTTAGTTGCTACATCTTCTTAGTCACATTAGAGGTTTGAATGACAGTCCCGGATTCGATTCCATCCTGTCAGGGATGTGGAGATCAGACAGTGCACAGAATTCTCCTTTCTTTTAAACTAGCAACTGCTGTTATGAAAGTGAGAGGTGCCCTTCCAATATGCTCAACCAGAGATCCTTCTCAGCTAAGCAGATGGCAAAGCTCTTCTACTATGCTGACAATTTGCAGATAAATGGAAGTCTTACTTGGCCAATCTCTGTACTGCTGTAAATCAGGAAAAGAGCAAAAATACAGAAAAATCTATGCGTCCCACAAGAATGAGGACCGTCATATGTAGAAATAGTGTAAGACCTTGTGTATCACGTTGGCAAAGCCTAACTCCAGAAGCCGCACAACAAAAGCAGTGTTACTGGTAACCACTCTGATAGGCTTTTCCCATACAGTGAAATTTTGTTGAAAAAATTGAATTCAGCTAAATAGGAGAGTTTAGAAATGCAAATCAAATGAAGGAAAATAATTGACTTGAGATTGAAAATAGATTTGTCTTAGGTATGTATTTTTTTTTTCATTTTTCACAGGAAAATCTGGGGGTCCTACTTATTTTCAGCTTATAATATATTGAAGTTTGCATTATTAGCATTATTTAAAAAGTCATAATATTGCTCTAGTGATTTTACAATGGGGATAATATTTCAAATTCATGCAGGTTATACAATTAAATTTTTTACTTTCTTTAGTATTTTGAGATTTTTGAATAAACAATGGTTTTCTGTTGCCATAAGCTAATACCTTTCATTTTCTTCTTTCTCCTTGTTTAATAATTTTAAAGCTGTCACCAATGTTGTTATTCCCATAATCTTGTCTTCTTTTCAAACACACACATTCCCTAAAAGCACGAAAGAGCAACTAAAATGTTCTAGATTTCTACATTCAGTAGAACATAGACTCCATGAGAGCAGGGCTGCTGCCTTGTTTATTTCCCCTTTACTAGCTCCAGCAGTGTCTTGCAGGAGTAGATATTTTCTTCCTCTCTCTCCTTCTTGAAATGAAGTATTAATATCAAGCTGTATCTATAGTGTTTCAATGGATTCTGATGTTCTCATTAAAACAAAATCTATAATTCCAAATTCTATCTCCTTATATTTATCTATAAAGTGCCCATGTGAGACCCTTTTATTTCATTTGTCTTAAAACCTTTTAGGCAGGAAAGGTTTAATGAACCTAACACCTCTCTCGCACAGGGGTGAAATGCACTGTTGTAAAATCTTACTGGGAGCCTCTCTGATTTATGGCAGAAAGGAAAATCTACTCTATTAAAGGCACAAGCCTTCAGAGTGTTCTGGCCAAAACCGTTTAACCTCTTGTTTATCCCTGACAGGCAGACCTGGGAGGAGAAGCAAGACCAGCGAGTAGACGTTACTCTGAGATAACTGAGAGGTGCGCTGACTGGCTTCTCCTCCCCTGGCCTTGTTACAAATAGAAACAGCCACAAATAGACAGCCACCGTCAACCTGGCGCGAGGCGATGGGAGTCAAAAGGCTCTCCTGACCAAAAGCAACTACAAAATCCTGCTTTGTTTTCACCACTTCCAACATCATTAGACCTTTTAGTGCCCTTACGTGCTCTATTCTATTTTATTATTATTTTCCTTAATTTTCTTTATTTTTGGCTGCACTGGGTCTTCATTGCTGCCCGTGGACTTTCTCTAGTTGTGGCGAGGGGGAGTTACTTTTTGTTGTCTAGCGTGGGCTTCTCATTGCGGTGGCTTCTCTTGTTGTGGAGCACAGGCTCTAGGTGCCCGGGCTTCAGTAGTTGTGGCACGTGGGCTCAGTAGTCGTTGCTCCAGGCTCTAGAGCGCAGGCTCAGTAGTTGTGGTGCACGGGCTTAGTTGCTCCGTGGCATGTGGGATCTTCCAGACCAGGGATCGAACCCGTGTCCCCTGCACTGGCAGGCGGATTCTTAACCACTGCACCACCAGGGAAGCCCCCTCATGTGCTCTTTAGCTAGCTTAAGACATTATTTAAGTTTAAGAGGATAATTAATTTTCTACCAAATTACCTGAGATTGGTTTATCCAATTATTCATTGCTAACGATATGAAGAACCTTGGAGAAATAAGGAAAATAAAAAGATAGTTTAGGTGATAGAATAAGATAAGAAGTTTCCAAGAGTACTGAACTTTATCAGGCAGGGTAAATGTTCTAATTTCGAACCAGGGGAAAGTTTAGGTGAGAAAGTAAGTTTAGAGGTATTTTTGAGCTACGGATACATTTGAAGGAGAGGGCTAGATGTGTCAGTCATCTAGTGACAACTTAGAGTTTTGTACCCTTTTTAAAAGAGGTGTGCAAATACCACTGTCACCATCAGAACCTATACTTGTCCTTGGAGGAAGAAAGAAGACGTTTTTCATATGCTTAAAGTGAGAAAACCTTAAATCTTTACTGCACTCCCCGCCTCCAATGCACCCACATTATTTTACAAATATCGTCTGTATGTGGCAAAGGGGAGCTGTATTCCCCACGGCAACTGGATTTTGCTAACGCGGCTGATACACGGATGGAAGGAGTGAAGCAGTGGAGGTGATCAGCAAGAAGAGTAGACAGTTGAACAATAAGAATCACCTCTTAAGAGCATAAAGGCCAACACCCCTTAAACACATAGAACTTTTTCCTTTTTTCTAACCCATAACATCTGAGGGAAAATTACCTTATGGAAGAATTACATCCTGCTCTTTACTCTGCATGCAGTGATTGTTTATTTAGTGTTAAATCATGTAAGATAGAGCAATAATACATTTACTATAGTGAGAACTGGAAAGAATTATTTGTTAAAGCAAGGGAATGATTTCTGGGGGAAAAAATCTTAGCGGTTTTCTTAAATTAGATTTTCTATTTGCTGAGCAGAACTTTAATTATGTATTATGTAGTCAATAGGCAGCATTCTTGCATCCAGATTTTTAAGCAGAGGTTAAAGATAACAGAGTACTTATCTCATGGTAATGGCATTTTGAGAAGCTTACTTCGTGCACATGGATTTTAGGCTAGATTTAAACGTAAGGCAGTTTTTAGGAGAAAACAAAAAAAGCATCTGTAGTTTATCTTGATTCAAAGACGGTTTGGTCATGCATGGAATTTTTACATTGACCTGGAGAGCTTGTGTTAAGCTCCCCTCCCTGAGTGAAGTGTTCAGTGATTAATACGCAAAGTGATATACCTGCTTCATTATTAATATATTTTTAATGTCAACTAACATTCATTCAGCTAGGCATTGTATAGGGATTGGAGGGATAAAAATAAATAAAAGAGCTCTACTCTTTTTTTTTTTAACATCTTTATTGGAATATAATTGCTTTACAATGGTGTGTTAATTTCTGCTTTATAACAAAGTGAAACAGTTATACATATACATATGTCCCCATATTTCTTCACTCTTGCATCTCCCTCCCTCACACACTCCCTATCCCACCCCTCTAGGTGGTCACAAACCACCTGGCTGATCTCCCTGTGCTATGCAGCTGCTTTCCACTAGCTAACTAGCTATCTATTTTACATTTGGTAGTGTATATATGTCCATGCCACCCTCTCACTTTGTCCCAGCTTACCCGTCCCCCTCCCCATATCCTCAAGTCCATTCTCTAGTATGTCACTGTCTTTATTCCCATCTTGCCCCTAGGTTCTTCATGACCTTTTTTTTTCTTTTTTTTTTTAGATTCCATATATATGTGTTAGCATATGGTATTTGTTTTTCTCTTTCTGACTTACTTCACTCTGCATGACAGACTCTAGGTCAAACCACCTCATTACAAATAACTCAATTTCGTTTGTTTTCATGGCTGAGTAATATTCCATTGTATATATGTGACACAACTTCTTTATCCATTCATCTGTTGATGGACACTTAGGTTGCTTCCATGTCCTGGCTATTATAAATACAGCTGCAGTGAACATTGTGGTACATGACTCTTATTGAATTGTGATTTTCTCACAGTATGTGCCCAGTAGTGGGATTGCTGGGTTGTATGGTAGTTCTATCTTTAGTTTTTTAAGGAACCTCCATACTGTTCTCCATAGTGGCTGTATCAATATACATTCCAACCAACAGTGCAAGAGGGTTCCCTTTTCTCCACACCCTCTCTAGCATTATTTATTTGTAGATTTTTTGATGATGGCCATTCAAACCAGTGTGAGATGATGTCTCATAGTTTTGATTTGCATTTCTCTCATGATTAATGATGTTGAGCATTCTTTCATGTGTTCATTGGCAAACTGTATATCTTTTTTGGAGAAATGTCTGTTTAGGTCTTCTGCCCATTTTTGGATTGGGTTCTTTGTTTTTTTGATATTGAGCTGCATGAGCTGCTTGTAAATTTTGGAGATTAATCCTTTGTCAGTTGCTTCATTGGCAAATATTTTATCCCTTTCTGAGGGTTGTCTTTTCGTCTTGTTTATGGTTTCCTTTGCTGTGCAAAAGCTTTTAAGATTTATTAGGTCCCATATGTTTATTTTTGTTTTTACTTCCATTTATTTAGGAGGTGGATCAAAAAGGATCTTGCTGTGATTTATGTCTTAGAGTGTTCTGCCTATGTTTTCCTCTAAGAGTTTGATAGTGTCTGGCTTTACATTTAGGTCTTTAATCCATTCCGAGTTTATTTTTGTTTACGGTGTTAGGGAGTGTTCTAATTTCATTCTTTTACATGTAGCCGTCCAGTTTTCCCAGCACCACTTATTGAAGAGGCTGTCTTTTCTCCACTGTATATTCTTGCCTCCATTATCAAAGATAAGGTGACCATATCTGAATGGGTTTATCTCTGGGCTTTCTATCCTGTTCCATTTACCTATATTTCTATTTTTGTGCCAATACCATACTGTCTAGATTATTGTAGCTTTGTAGTATAGTCTGAGGTCAGGGAGCCTGATTCCACAAGCTCTGTTATTCTTTCTCAAGATTACTTTGGTTATTCGGGGTCTCTTCTGTTTCCATACAAATTGTGAAATTTTTTGTTCTAGTTCTGTGAAAAATGCCAGTGGTAGTTTGATAGGGATTGCATTGAATCTGTAGATTGCTTTGGGCAGTATAGTCATTTTCACAATGTTGATTCCTCCAGTCCAAGGACATGGTATATCTCTCCATCTATTTTTATCATCTTTAATTTCTTTCATCAGGGTCTTATAATTTTCTGCATACAGGTCTTTTGTTTCCTTAGGTAGGTTTATTCCTAGATATTTTATTCTTTTTGTTGCAATGGTAAATGGGAGTGTTTCTTTAATTCCACTCTCAGATTTTTCATCATTAGTGTATAGGAATGCCAGAGATTTCTGTGCATTAATTTTGTATCCTGCTACTTTACCAAATTCATTGATTAGCTCTAGTAGTTTTCTGGTAGCATCTTTAGGATTCTTTATGTATAGTATCATGTCATCTGCAAACAGTGACAGATTTACTTCTTTTCCGATTTGGATTCCTTTTATTTCTTTTTCGTCTCTGATTGCTGTGGCTAAAAGTTCCAAAACTATGTTGAATAATATTGGTGAAAGTGGGCAACCTTGTCTTGTTCCTGATCTTAGTGGAAATGGTTTCAATTTTTCACCTTTGAGGATGATGTTGGCTGTGAGTTTGTCATAATGGCCTTTATTATGCTGAGGTAAGTTCCCTCTATGCCTGCTTTCTGGACGGTTTTTATCATAAATGGGTGTTGAATTTCACGAAAGCTTTCTCTGCATCTATTGAAATGACTATATGGTTTTTCTCCTTCAGTTTCTTAATATGGTGTATCACATTGATTGATTTGCGTATACTGAAGAATCCTTGCATTCCTGGGATAAACCCCACTTGATCATCGTGTATGATCCTTTTCATGTGCTGTTGGATTCTGTTTGCTAGTATTTTGTTGAGGATTTTTGCATCTATGTTCATCAGTGATATTGGCTGGTAGTTTTGTTTCTTTGTGACATCCTTGGTTTTGGTATCAGGTGATGGTGGTCTCGTAGAACGAGTTTAGGAGTGTTCTTCCCTCTGCTCTATTTTGGAAGAGTTTGAGAAGGATAGGTGTTAGCTCTTCTCTAAATGTTTGACAGAATTCACCTGTGAAGCCATCTGGTCCTGGGCTTTTGTTGGTTGGAAGATTTTTAACCACAGTTTCAATTTCAGTGCTTGTGATTGGTCTGTTTATATTTTCTATTTCTTCCTAGTTCAGTATCACAAGGTTGTGCTTTTCTAAGAATTTTGTCCATTTCTTCCAGTTTGTCCATTTTGTTGGCATAGAGTTGCTTGTAGTAATCTCTCATGATCCTTTGTATTTCTCCAGTGTCAGTTGTTACTTCTCCTTTTTCATTTCTAATTCTATTGATTTGAGTCTTCTCCCTTTTTTTTTGATAAGTCTGGCTAATGGTTTCTCAATTTTGTTTATCTTCTCAAAGAACAAGCTTTTAGTTTTATTAAGCTTTGCTATCATTTTCTTCATTTCTTTTTCATTTATTTCTTATCTGATCTTTATGATTGCTTTCCTTCTGCTAACTTTGGGGGTTTTTTTTGTTCTTCTTTCTCTAATTGCTTTAGGTGTAAGGTTCGGTCGTTTATTTGAGATGTTTCTTGTTTCTTTTGGTAGGATTGTATTGCTATAAACTTCTGTCTTAGAACTGCCTTTGCTGAATCCCATAGGTTTTGGGTTATCGTGTTTTCATTGTCATTTGTTTCTAGATGTTTTCTGATTTCCTCTTTGATTTCTTCAGTGATCTCTTGGTTATTAAGTAGTGTATTGTTTAGCCTCCATGTGTTTCTATTTTTTACAGATATTTTCCTGTAATTGATATCTAGTCTCATAGCATCGTGGTCAGAAAACACACTTGATACAATTTCAATTTTCCTAAATTTACCAAGGCTTGATTTGTGACCCAAGATATGATCTATCCTGGAAAATGTTCCATGAGCACTTGAAAAGAATGTGTATTCTGTTGTTTTTGGATGGAATGTCCTATAAATATCAATTAAGTCCATCTTGTTTAATGTATCATTTAAAGCTTGTGTTTCCTTATTTATTTTCATTTTGGATGATCTGTCCGGTGGTGAAAGCATGGTGTTAAAGTCCCCTCCTATGATTGTGTTACTGTCAATTTCCCCTTTTATGGCTGTTAGTATTTGCCTTAGTTATTGAGGTGTTCCTATGTTGGGTTCATAAATATTTACAATGGCTACATCTTCTTCTTGGATTGATCCATTGATCATTATGTATTGTCCTTCTTTGTCTCTTGTAATAGTCTTTGTTTTCAAGTTTATATTGTCTGATATGAGAATTGCTACTCCACCTTTCTTTTGATTTCCATTTGCATGGAATATCTTTTTCCATCCCCTCACTTTCAGTTTGTATGTGTCCCAGGGTCTGAAGTGGTCTCTTGTAGACAGCATATGTATGGGTCTTGTTTTTGTATCCATTCAGGCAGTCTGTGTCTTTTGGTTGAACCATTTAATCCATTACATTTAAGGTAGTTATTGATATGTATGTTCCTCTTACCATTTCCTAAATTGTTTGGGGTTTGTTATTGTAGGTCTTTTCCTTCTCTTGTGTTTCCCACCTAGAGAAGTTCCTTTAGTATTTGTTGTAAAGCTGGTTTGGTGGTACTGAATTCTCTTAGCTTTTGCTTGTCTGTAAAGGTTTTAATTTCTCCATCAAATATGAACGAGATTCTTGCTGGGTAGAGTAATCTTGGTTGTAGGTTTTCCTCCTTCATCACTTGAAATATGTCCTGCCACTCCCTTCTGGCTTGCAGAGTTTCTGCTGAAAGATCAGCTGTTAACCTTGTGGGGATTCCCTTGTGTGTTATTTGTTGTTTTTCCCTTGCTGCTTTTAATATTTTTTCTTTGTATTTAATTTTTGATAGTTTGATTAATATGTGTCTTGGCGTGTTTCTCTTTGGATTTATCCTGTATGGGCCTCTCTGTGCTTCCTGGACTTGATTAACTATTTCCTTTCCCATATTAGGGAAGTTTTCAACTATAATCTCTTCAAATATTTTCTCAGTCCCTTTCTTTTTCTCTTCTTCTTCTGGGACCCTTATAATTCGAATGTTGGTGCGTTTAATGTTGTTCCAGAGGTCTCTGAGACTGTCCTCAATTCTTTTCATTCTTTTTTCTTTATTCTGCTCTGCAGTATTTATTTCCACTATTTTATCTTTCAGGTCAGTTATCCGTTCTTCTGCCTCAGTTATTCTGCTATCGATCCCTTCTAGAGAATTTTTAATTTCATGTTTTGTGCTGTTCATCACTGTTTGTTTGCTCTTTAGTTCTTCTATGTCCTTGTTAAATGTTTCTTGCATTTTGTCCATTCTATTTCCAAGATTTCGGATCATCCTTACTATCATTATTCTGAATTCTTTTTCAGGTAGACTGCCTATTTCCTCTTCATTTGTTAGGTCTTGTGGTTTTTTACATTGCTCCTTCATCTGCTGTATGTTTCTCTGTCTTCTCATTTTGCTTAACTTACTGTGTTTGGGGTCCCCTTTTTGCAGGCTGCAGGTTCGTAGTTCCCGTTATTTTTGGTGCCTGCCCCCCATGGCTAAGGTTAGTTCAGTGGGTTGTGTAGGCTTCCTGGTGGAGGGGACTAGTGCTTGTGTTCTGGTGGATGAGGCTGGATCTTGTCTTTCTGGTGGGCAGGTCCACGTCTGGTGGTGTGTTTTGGGGTGTCTGTGACCTTATTATGATTTTAGGCAGCCTCTCTGCTAATGGGTGGGGTTGTGTTCCTGTCTTGCTAGTTGTTTGGCATGGGGTGTCCAGCACTGTAGCTTGCTGGTCGTTGAGTGGAGCTGGGTCTTGGCGTTGAGAGGAGATCTCTGGGAGATTTTTGCCATTTGATATTACGTGGAGCTCGGATTTCTCTTGTTGACCAGTGACCTGAACTTGGTTCTCCCAACTCAGAGGCACAGCCCTGACACCTGGCTGGAGCACCAAGAGCCTGTCATCCACACGGCTCAGAATAAAATTTAGAAAAAAAGAAAGAAAGAAAGAAGATAAAATAAAATAAAGTAAAATTAAATAAAATAATTAAACTTAAAAACAATTATTAAAAGCTTTTTTAATTAAAAAAAGGGAAGGAAAGAAAGAAGAGAGCAACCAAATCAAAAAACAAACCCACCAATGATAACAAGTGCTAAAAACTATACTAAAAAAACAACAAAAAACAGACAGACAGAATCCTAGGACAAATGGTAAAAGCAAAGCTATACAGACAAAATCACAAACAGAAGCATACACACTCACAAAAAGAGAAAAAGGGAAAAAAAATATATATCGTTGCTCCCAAAGTCCACCTCCTCAATTTAGGATGATTTGTTTTCTATTCAGGTATTCCACACATGTAGGTACATCAAGTTGATTGTGGAGATTTAATCCGCTGCTCCTGAGGCTGCTGGGAGAGATTTCCCTTTCTCTTCTTTGTTCTCACAGCTCCCGGGGCTCAGCTTTGGATTTGGCCCTGCCTCTGCGTGTAGGTCGCCGGAGGGCATCTGTTTTTTCGCTCAGACAGGATGGGGTTAAAAGAGCCGCTGATTCGGGGGCTCTGGCTCACTCAGGCCGGGGTGGAGGGAGGGGCACGATGTGGGGCGGGCCTGCGGCGGCAGAGGCCGGCGTGACATTGCACCAGCCTGAGGCGCGCCGTGCGTTCTCCCGGGGAAGTTGTCCCTGGATCCCGGGACCCTGGCAGTGGCGGCTGCACAGGCTCCCAGGAGGGGAGGTGTGCATAGTGACCTGTGCTCGCACACAGGCTTCTTGGTGGCGGCAGCAGCAGCCTTAGCGTCTCATGTCCGTCTCTGGGGTCCGCGCTTTTAGCCGCGGCTCGCGCCCGTCTCCGGAGCTTCTTTAAGCGGCGCTCTGAATCCCCTCTCCTCATGCACCAAGAGGCAAGAAAAAGCCTCTTGCGTTTTGGGTAGCTCCATACTTTTCCCAGACTCCCTCCCGGCTAGCCGTGGCGCACTAACCCCCTGCAGGCTGTGTTCACGCCGCCAACCCCAGTCCTCTCCCTGCGCTCCGACCAAAGCCCGAGCCTCAGCTCCCACCCCGCCCGCCCCGGCGGGTGAGGAGACAAGCCTCTCGGGCTGGTGAGTGCCGGTCAGCACCGACCCTCTGTGTGGGAATCTCTCCGCTTTGCCCCCTGCACTCCTGTTGCTGTGCTCTCCTCCGTGGCTCCAAAGCTACACCCTCTCCGCCACCCGCAGTCTCCACCCGTGAAGGGGCTCCTAGTGTGTGGAAACCTTTCCTCCTTCACAGCTCCCTCCCACTGGTGCAGGTCCCGTCCCTATCCTTTTGTCTCTGTTTATTCTTTTTTCTTTTTTCCCTACCCAGGTACATGGGGAGTTTCTTGCCTTTTGGGAGGTCTAAGGTCTTCTGCCAGCGTCCAGTAGGTGTTCTGTAGGAGTTGTTGTTCCACATGTAGATGTATTTCTGATGTATTGGTGGGGAGGAAGGTGATCTCCACGTCTTACTCTTCCGCCATCTTGAAGCTAACTCCAAGGGCTCTACCCTTGAATAGCCTCACATACTAGAAAAAATGGACATGAGAATATGTAGTTTTAAACCAATAATGTAAGTGAATTCTCTGCAAAGTGGTCTAATTGGTAGGAAAACTAAAAGGTTAATTCTGCCTAAGACAGAGAACACAAACGGGATGCAATGTCAATTCTCTGGGCCTATTTGAGAGAAGGTTCTTAGACATGGTTGGAATATCAACAGAGACAAAATTTATTCAACAAAAGGGCCTATGACTAAATGGGAAAAAAAGAGCTGTTTGGTGAAATGAAAACTGTAGGAACAGTGTGACAGAATCTCCACAGCAGTTATCTGCCTAACACAGTAGGAGAGACAGACATAATAGCAGATGTACCATGAAATGTAGAGAAAGCAAATTTAACATGTTTGGAGAAAAACAAATTCCAGAAAAAGTCCTCGGCCTTCTCTTGTTGGAGGGACAGGGGCCAACCTGTGAAATGAGTGAAGGCCACCCCAGAACACACGGGGGTCAGGATGGGAGTTGGCAGAGAGCAGGTTGTGGGCTGAGGCTATCAGCAGTTCAGGAATACAGAGTGTCAAGTGAAGCCTGGAAAGTCAGGAAACAAGGCTGAAATGTGGGGTGGGGGGGGGCCTGGTTGGGAAGCTCCGAGGTAACTTCATTCTGCACCCTGGGACTTTCGCTCCACCTCACAGGCGCAGGAGGTAAACAGGCTGTACCAAGATAGAGCTGCATCTAAGGCTGATCACTCCAGAGACAGCATGCTTCCAAATGGGATATAACGCAAAGAAGCATTCGAAGAGGAAAGAATGTTGCTTACATTTGACTTTAGAAACACTGTTAAAAGCTCTGGTCAAGGGAAAGCTTTGTCTCAAGGAAAGTTCACCTCCCCAGGAGTGCCTCTGCACTTGTGTTTGTTTGTATTATTGGTGCCATTTCAGTCACTGAAATCATAGGATGTCTTAGATGTCAGCAAAAACTGAAAAGTGCTTATGAAACATTCATCAGTCGTTGCAGAGTCGTGCCTTGGTGTGTGCTCTAAGGGAAATGTGTCTAAAGATCCCAGACTCAGCAAAAGTATAGGATTATACCATACTTAGAGGAGGATTTCATCATGGTAATCAAAAAAGAACAGAAATTTCCAGGTAGGAGCATTTCCCATGGAGGAACAGGAAGTCAGTGAAGGACAGGCAAGAGTTTCTGCTTATTCCCTGGCTTTTAACTAGAATGAATAGTTAGATAACAATGTATTAATATATCAATTTGCATTAATACTAATGTTATTATCATCACTGAGATAGATTATACCGATAGCTTCATTATTGAAGTCTTATTATGGACAAGGCACCATGCTACCTTATTCACAGAATGCTTGTTTCAAACTTCTAGTAATTCCGTGGATTATTTCATCCTTCGCACCTCAATAATTCAGGTGGGTGCTTTATTTATACCCATCTTGCAAGTAAGCTTTTAAAGCCAAGAGACGTTAAATAGCCCATTGATAACCAGTTAAATAGAAGTGGGTGACCGTCAGTCTGACTTTCCAGTCTGTGCTTTCAGCATGATGGTGGTACCATAAATTAAGATGAAAATACAGAGCAACCTCAGGCGTGGGATGCCTTCTGTTGACGGGGAATGTAGGGATTGCAGCGCTACAGGACCACTTCATGGCCATATGGAGAAGAAGGTTGACTTAAGAGACTGAAGCCCAGGGGCACAGAGAATTTCTCTGACTCTAAGTTCCAGCAACGCTGAAGCGCTTATCCTTATGGAAAGGCGTAGTGTTATCTTCTGTGCCTTCACTCACTTTGAACCCTCTGCATTTCTCATTCCCTGTAGCTCATTCTGACTCCTCAGTAACTCATGAGAGGCCTCATTATTATATGTGTTATGGTGATCGGTGATCAGTGATCTTTGCTGTTACTACTATAACTACAACTAACTCAGATGATGGTTAGCATTTTTTAGCAATAAAGTATTTTTTACCTAAGGTATGCACATTGTTTTTTTAGACATAATGCTGTTGTGCACTTAACAGACTACAGTATAGGATAAACATAACTCATATATGCTCCGAGAAACCAAAAACAACATGTGACTTGCTCTATTGCAGTGGTCTGGGTGGAACCTGCGGTATCTCTGAAGTCTGCCAGGCAGACTCCTGGGACTTGCTTCCATGTCACATCTTGGCCAAAATCTTGGGCACCAGCAGGATAGCACCTGAGGCTCTTTCCATGGTCCATAGTCTTAGCAGTCGAAGCAGTGGCAATGCTGTCAGTCACAACAGCGATGACCTAATCTGTGCGGCGCCCTGCTCATCACTGTGTATGCTGTGGCATTCACTCCCTCCAGCAATCTGGAGTTACTGCATAACGTGATTCCCTTTTTATGAGTGAAGAAAGCGAGAATTCAAGAGGCTGAGGATATACAACTGCAATTAACATAGCTAACTAAAAACAGAAAATCTAACCCCCAGATCTCACTCTTAGTCACAACACTCTAGGATCTGAATTGAGAAGGATGTATTTAAATTGCTGTTACAGCAGACATAGCAGGGATTGTATTGAAAAATATTTAACAAAGGTAACGATGACCTTTGGCTCAGCAAGACTCCCACTGCCCCTGCCAAGGGCCTTGTCTGCCCCCGTGAAGTCCCTTCAGGGCTAGAAGGTGCCGGGGTGGGGGTGGGTACAGTGATGAGTGCTGCTCTAAAGGAGCTCTGGTGGCATCTGGGTGAATTTAATGGTGGTCTCTGGCAGTGCCTACTGGGGGCTTCCAGGCTGGGTGCGGGAGAGAACTGGGTCTAGACAGGTGTCCCTGTAAAGCCCCAGGGGTCCTGGGAAGGGGGATTTTCCTGGGTCTGACTGACAGACAATGGCCAACCAGAGGAGCAGCTGGGAGTTGGTCCTAGTTGGGGCAGATGGGAAGGGTCGGAGTGGCAAAGGAGACCGTAGCACTGAGTGGCTCAAGACAGCAGCTATTTACCAACCAGTAAGGATTTTCAACAACCAGCACAGATGCCCTGGTGGGAATCGGCCCCTCGTCAAGCATGTAGGCTGCAGAGTGGAGATCTCAGGGGAAGGGCTAGTTCTTCCTCCTGAAGGAACAAGCGGAATCCTTCGCTGATTCCTCTTTCGACAGAGTCAAGATCTACTTGGTTCTAGGTTTGGGTGATCTTCCACTGTCACCCGTCAGACAGGCTGAGCCCCGAGTTGCCTGGCACGCTTTCTCTTGACTTCTGCTCTCATCCTGCCCCACAGCCATCTGGATCTAGCACAGCTAAGCTTTCCTGTGAGTAAGGTGTCCTAACCGCTGGCTTCTTTCTGTGCTTAACCCTGAGAAATGACTCCTCTCTCCGAGTTGGACCTGTAGCTTTCTATGTATACATCCTTAGCTGGCGCTAAGGAGTATAAAGGAGATGTATAAGGAGACGTAAAATCTGCTTCCTCGGCAGGCTGGCGTGGAATTAGGTTGGGGGAAGGGGAGCTTCTGATTTACAGTACAATCTAAAAACAGGTTTCCTCATTACCCAGAAACGTGGCCAGCTGGACACTTCCTATATCGCAGCCTTAACACACAGCCTGCCCTCACATTTGCGGCAGCTCAGGGGTTTTCAAATTAATCACTACACTCCCTCTCTGCCGTGCACCACAGAGCAGGTGTTTTATGGGACTGAACTACCCTCTCTCAGCAGTCAGAGAATATCTGAGTCTGTGACGCTTCCAAGCCAGCCACCAAATTCCACAGTCTGCCTCTGCATTGAATTGTTGCAGATCCTCATTGGGTTGATAGAAGTTCATTTTCTTGCTCTAACAATAAAGGCTCTTTCTGGCCTATGATATAAACAGCCAGCTTGTTTGGGTTTTGTCTGTTTCTTGCCCGGTTTTGCCCTCACTTTCGTCTTATGTTCTGCTCTCAGTGGTTTCTAACTGTAAGTCTCTCCTCTCACTTTCTTCACCTTGGATCTACTCCTTAGGACTCTCCATCCCACCCCCATCTTTCTCTTTTATTTATTTATTTTTTGTTTGTTTTGTTTTTAATACCTCTCGTTCAGGATCCGGGACGGCTGACGTTTCACTGCGATCCTCACACCCAGGAATTCATAGCACTGGTTTTTACTAACTCATTACTTAAGAATATAGTTAAGATTCTCCATCGATATTTTAACTAAGGCACATCTAGCCTTTTAATCTGGGATTGGGCCACACGAGTCATCAACTTGTTTTGGAGAGGATGTGTTTTTATCAAGAATTGATTGAACATAGATTTGGCCCAATTGTGGGCCACCAGGCCAGCCTGCAGGAGGAAACGTGGACAGGAGGTATTTCTTACTGTGTCCACCTCCGTGCAGCATCCAGATCCAGCCCACTTCAGAAGGATGTCTGTCCTCTGTGTCACATGCAAAGCTTTAGGAGGCTTTTAGGAACTACTTATAGATTGGGGCTACCTGTCCTTTGGTCCCCAGAGGTAGTTTATTCCCAATAACTACTGGCCAATGAGAGTACGGTTTGAAGGCAGCCGTTGGGGGACAGCACTTCCTATGTCACCTTTAACAACCCTCCTACAGAGCTCCCTGCGTGGCCATGTTTCAAGGTCAAAGGGTAAGTCCAAACACTTTTCTGTCAGTGACTCTATGGTTTAACCATTAACATGGCCACACTCCAAAAAAAGTAGACCTTTATACATGAATACTTTTTAAAAAAGTTTTAGAGGTATTTAGGTTTTCTAAAAGAGTCACAGAGTCAGCAAGTTACAGAACACTTCGCATGACATCTGGCCTTCAGTATGAGCAGAGAGGAAAGAAAAAGACAGGGCGCTCTCAAAGAGACAGCTCTTTGGCCAGCAGGATGCAAATCTTCTTCCCACTCCCGTTTTTGCTGACTATAATAAATGTCATATTAGGCCACAGCCTCCCAAATGGCCAAAGTGACAGATGAGAAACTAGGCAGCAGGGAAGAGAAAAAAGGCTCCTCATATACCTGCCACTGCCCTCATGCCTCAGACAGAACACTCCCTATGGGCCAGGGGAGATGAGTCAGGACACAGGCCTCTGGAGGCAGAGCTAAATGAGGCCAACTGACACACAGTCAACTTGCAGCGTTTGAATCTGAGCCTGTTTCTCCCTGATCCACTGGGGTTCAAAACCCAGTGCCATCATTGAGCTTAATGAAGTCCTTCTCACTTGCAGACTATGTGTGACCCAAGGCTGCTCTGCTCCCAGCAGTAAAACCCAGCAGATAGCTGTATTGACGGTTCAGTGTTCAAAGTACCTCTGGAACTTTGGACAGAATAGAACCCCCATTAGCTATTGACACAAAATTCCCAGAACTGAACACATCTCTGGAACACGTGCTCTAGCATCTGCCTAGACCACCTTGGACGTCTGGTTGACAGCTCCCCAGGAATGACTCAGAAAATCAAACAGCATTTAGGGTGTATGAGTTATTCTACGTGATCTGATGTAACTACCTTGAGAAAATTTAACAAGTAATAAATAACATTAAACAGCCATAAAAAGAAATGAAATAATGCCATCTGCAGCAACATGGATGGACTTAGAGATTATCATACTAAGTGAAATAAGCCAGACAAAGACAAATATCATATGATATCACTTATATGTGGAATCTAAAATATGACACAAATGAACTTATTTACACAACAGAGACAGACCCATAGCCATAGAAAACAAACTTATGGTTATCAAAAGGGAAAGGGGGAAGGGATAAATTAGGAGTTTGGGATTAACAGATACATACTACTATATATAAAATAGATAAACAACAAGGACCTACTGTATAGCGCAGGGAACTATATTAACTATCTCTAACATATGATGAAAAAGGATCTGAAAAACTATATATATATATATAACTGAATAACTTTGCTGTACACCTTAAAGTAACACAACATTGTAAATCAACTATACTTCAATTATAAAAAATAAAAATAAAAAAAAGACTAAGCAAATTTTGAATCTAATAAATCTAATTCCCCAGTGACTCTGTAGCTAGACCCCCAAAATTCTGTGGAGGGCAATTTAGTCTGACTTCAAAATAGGATGTATAATAGGAAGTAACAAAAATGTAAAAAATTTCTTAATTTGTAGCTCTTCTTTAGTTGTTTTCACTTAATGAACATTGGGACATTCTAATTATTGAAAGCTTTTCTGAAAACTGAGCATAAAATATGCCAATCTTAATAAACAAAAGCCAGACAAAATTTTTTTTAATTAAATGTAATTGTAACCATATGCTTTTAAAACATACAGTTACCTATCAGTCATGATTATAAAAACTAACAATTGTACAGATTTTAGAGAATTCTTATGACGTGGTGGGGCAAAAGTAATTGATCTAGAAAAGTCAGATCTTTGAGAAATCATTAAATTCAACATAAGACTTTAAGTCAGATTAGCAATTGATAACCTAGACAAATGCATTTTTGAGTGAGCATGCATGAGTTTTTGCCTCTGAGTTATTCTGCTTCTTTGAAAATATTCACACAGTAAATCTCACCCTTGCTTTTATATTTAACCCAAATCTTTGTGGTCACTTGAAGCTTGGTGATGGTCTTTTAATTGATTACTTAAAGTGTATTTAAAGTGTGCCTTCACTAAATTGTTCCTTTTTTTCTGCCTTTTGATATGTGTTCCAAGCTATTGTAAGATCTGTACTTTCTTCAAGATAATTAAAGTATTCCTGGCATCTAATTACATTGTTAAACACATCTTTCAATGTTCTTATTAACTTTATCTAACGTTTAACACAAACTATTAAAATGTTCAGATGTTACCTTTTTAGTATATTTTTCTCATCAATTTCCATTCTAATGACTACAATTAGCATAAATAATTACTTGGACAAGAAGACTGAACATTTTATGATGTGGTTGTGAGAGGGAGTTATTTTACATCAAAATTAACATTGAAGAAAAGGAGTATAATTTCCTTTAAGTACAGAAACCAGCATTCCTGAAAACACCTAAGTTCTTTGCAGAATAATTTATAAAAGAGGGCTGAATATTCCATAAGCAATTTTAGAGAAGCTTTCTACCATCCCTCATTTTAGGTGGAATGTAATGTTATACTAAGAAATAAAAACAAAGTTACTTTGTGCTCCATTCTTCTGCAAGACTTCTTCATTGATTTCTTTAGAAAGAATTATCTATGGTGACAAATATGCCTTTGTATTGCAGACCTAAATCTTGCAAGTTCTCTTAAGGCTTTTTGCCATTTTTGTGATCATAACATAGGTCAAGTTCAGTTCGGCAATGAAGAGTCCCTTATGTCACTACAAAAGGTGTTGAGGTTACAAAAGAGAAAATGAAACCACCCTTCCCTGGAGAGACAGATCTCTCAGTCTGCTTACAACTTGCCAAACAGATTGTTTCAGTATAATGTTGAAAGTGTCATGATAAAATGCATCCAGGAAAGTATGCGAGGAGAACAGAATACTTTGCCATGCCTGAAAGGTATCAGGGAATGCTTTTTGGAGGTGAGGATGCCTGATATATGTTCTTCAGAAATGAGGAGGATTGTGTCAGTTGCGGAAAGTAACTGAGTGCCTTATTTATAACAACAGGAAGGGGGAAAATTAATAGATAAGCATGCCCCTTGGCAAGGAATCTTAATGAAACAAATAAATGGCATTTCAACCAAGAAACTAAATTATTTCAGTATGTAAAGTACCTCCCTATGTATCATCTACCATTAGAAGATTTTTATCATTTTCAAGAGTGTTCATTAATGAGAATGCACAGTAATATTCTAGTTACTTAGAGAATAACATAAATCAGAGCCAACATTTAAAATTGAGTACCAATATATTTAACAGTGCTTTACAAATATTACCTCATTAAATCTCGTATTAACCCCATAGGGTAGATAGGTAGATACTATTATGCTGAATTTATAGCTAAAGTAACTAAAGAATAGAGGGTCTAATAATTTGGCAATAAAGTTACATAACTAATATGTGTTAGTGGTTGGATTCAAACCCAAATAACCTGTCTCCAGACCCTCTTTTCAATCCATGCCATCTTCACTCAAGATCATGACTGTTTCTAGCTGGTAAGTAGCCAACTCATAACAAAGTAGGTAGATGAAGTAGGGAGTAGAAACAGAGGAACCCTGTGGTTCTCAAAAAGAATTCCCAAGATTGGGTATGACTTTCACAGGCTAGAAGGAAGTAGGCACGATGAAAACAGCTAGTCCAATTTTCCAAAGAAAATTGATCATCATTTCAACTGTAGCCAAGCATATTGGCCTAGTATTAGCAGAGAATAAAATTTAGTAAGTAGTGCCAAGGTATGGTCATAAACGACCAAGATGGCCTCCATCTTTTTTGTAGCCACTTCAAAGCAAAGAATCAATAGATGTTCCAGAATTTCCCTCACTACCCCACAACATCCATTTCTGAAGATGTGTTGATTATATTTTCTATATCCCTTATCTTTGCATAAATTAGTTATGATAAGTCCCTTTGCAATCTTGGATACTTATTTCATTTTGTACACATTTTCTTTCCAAAGAATAAAGACTACATCTTATATTTCCTTATTTTCCTCTCAGATTGTTAAAACGGTGCCATCTATGTTGTTTAGACAGTGAAATAACATATGTGTGTTCAACCTAAGTAAATGTAGTAAAATTGCAAGAGAAAAGAGAATGGGAATTTAAATGGTGAAGATTTTGCCCACGTTCTAGTCCATGAGCACCTACCCTCATAGGAACGTAAGAGGGCATATGAATCAGTGTTTACTTCAACCATGTTCAGCTTCCTCAGACTATTCATAGCATGAGCATTTCAAGATTTGAATATGAACCCATGGATTCAAAGGTATGTAGTTTTGCTACAGCATATCTCCTGGATACAAGGTAATTAATTCATTAGGTGCTCAACTGAAAAGAACAGTGATGGCTTCATACTGGAGAGAAAACTGACTGCTCAATTTAGTGAGAAATCATATGTTAGGCTTCGATGTGGAGATTTCCTACAAAACTTTCAAGGAAAATGCTTAATTTAAACAATCTTCACTCTATAAACCACCTATGGAATCTAAGGAATGTCACTTGTGACTACTATACCCAGTAAACAGCTTTTAAATGAACGAATAGAATGGGCATGTGTTAACAGTTATGGTGAACCTACTGCTAGAAGGTATTTGGGGAACCCAGGAAGGTCTGAATCTGATTTTAATTCAGTACCTCTTCAACCCTCCAGTACAAGGTTTATAATGAAGAAAATGGGGTGACCCAAACCCCTTTCTTTTAGGTTACCCTGAGCTATGATGCTCCCCATCCAGACTTCTTGTCTAGTTGCATTAAAGCACACAATTTAGTCTATAGTCCTAGTAAGTCCTTCACTTCGTCATGACCCAAACCCAACACCAACAGGCTGCATGGGATGGAGATCTAAATGATGATGAAAATAATTAAGCTCGTGTGTGGAGGGAAAAAAAGGAGTCCAAGATGATTGACCCAACAAGATCTTAACCCTGCTTCCTGATCACCCTTGATGGAGGCCACAGAGAACAGAAAACAGAGAAAAAATTCAGATTCAGTACTTTTTTTTTTTTTTTTTTTTTGCGGTACGCAGGCCTCTCACCACTGTGGCCTCTCCCATTGTGGAGCACAGGCTCCGGACGTGCAGGCTCAACGGCCATGGCTCACGGACCCAGCTGCTCCGCGGCATGTGGGATTATCCCGGACCGGGGCAGGAACCTGTGTTCCCTGCATTGGCAGGCGGACTCTCAACCACTGCGCCACCAGGGAAGCCCCAAATTCAGTACTTTTTAATAAACAGTAATTCTGTCTGCAAGCAAAAGGCCCCATCATATTTCTAGGTAATCTGAAACTATGAGATTTCTAGGTATGGATCTAGGAAGGTGATACAATAGAGATCTTTTTTCCCACTCCACAATATCTATCTTGATTTACTACCTGTGTTATAGCAGATTTGGTAAAATATTGAGAATAGGTTAGTTTTGTTGTTTTTTTAATTTGGAAATCCACTTACTTCCCTCTATTTCTTACATGATATATCTTAAGACAACTTTATCAACTACTAGAGGATACTTGATGCCAATACTGGTTTGAAATCCCATGATTATGAAGCAAAATAGAAAATTTGAAAAGGTTCTGAAAAAGTCAACAATAGAATGCAAGTATTGGAGGATGAAACCATCTAGTAAAATCGAAAGGTATCAGTTACATTTGATGAAATCATGAGCTTAGGTGATTTGTCTCCCTGCTTTTATGATGTTATTTCCATTTGTATTTGAACTATACAGCTCTTTTCAGTTTTAGAGTATAGAGATTGATTCAATTACCTTAGCACAGGGAGAAAAGGGGAGTCTGGGCAAGGATTCAAGGGAAGAAGTGAGTCAGAGAGAAGGAAATTCGAGAGCAGAGTCCTGGATTGCCAGACTTCACCTATCTAAAATATGAATGGAAAATCTGGCAAGAACTCTACACTCTTGAAGGCTGAAAAACCCATCGTTTTCATGATGGTGCAGCTTCTTTCTACATGTTGACTCTGTTCTTTTTTCATACCAACCACTTCCTTATTACCTAAGTTTGCACATGGTTATGAGTTCAATTTACCACTACCAAATAGTCTATTTCTCAGTTTCCCAAATTCTAATTCCCACTGGCCTAAGCTATCCTTTGTATAGAGGCCGGAAGTCATTGGTTACTTCCTTTGAATCAGGGCTGCACCATGTTGGGTATATCACTGGCAGCATAGGTGGAAGTGCCTGTGGATGAATAGACACAGCAGACAAGGGAAGTTACCACAAAATAGATCCAGTGGACCGCTCTTTATCATTTACATGTTTGTTAGCTTAACCCTGTTAAACTCTGCGAGGTTGCTGTGTTTATGAAGGGGTCTTAGTGGTTGATATCATCTACATATCAGGTTAATTTTTATCATCGTATTCTCTAGCTACAGCACTTTTAAAGGTTCTGCAGCTTTGCTGGATCTGTGTATATGCTGTGTGACTTTGTCTACTGCTTTGAGTATATGCCTTGCTGATTGGTAAATGGTATCATGAAGTGCTCAGTTGCAGGTATAACATTTTCTAATGAATTAGCAATTTCCAGTTGCTAGTTGTGGGCTCCAAGGTTATTTTGTACAATGTTATGTCACTCAGGGGACTGCAACCGAGTTCGAAGCTCTATGCCTTTCTCATCATTCTGCCCACAGTTGATGGTATATCCTTTGACGGCCCTTTGAAGTTCTGATAATGCTGCTTTTCTTCTCTCAGTATGCAGGAAACCAGGAGTTTAACACAAAATAAATAAGTAGGATAAAATTCTGCTACATTACAAGAGCTAAAGTTCTTTTCTTTCTCTCTTTCATCTCAAGTTTAATTCCCAAAGTGAAAGTGTTGCATTAATCCTTTTTAAGAAAGTTGATAGAATAATTAAATCCTAAAGCATGCATATCAGACAGCTATTTCTGTCTTGTGAACCAACTAAATCCAGTCTCTCTGTGCTGCCAAAAACTGCTATCCTAATAAGTGAAATACCATTTTGCTGATAAGATAGATTTTCAGTTTCACCCTAGTTCACAGTTACTACTCTATAAAAAAAAAATTTGGGTCACTACTTAGATCACAAACTTACTTTCTAAGGGGCATTTTTGGTCATGCTTGAGCGGTAATAAACACAGAAAGAATCTTTTCTACAAATTGAATTGTAATGTATTTGAATTTATATTTGAATTCCTTCCTCATTTTTAAAATGAAGGGGTTGGACTAGCTTATTTTTAAGGTTCTTTTCAGAATTAAAAGCCATGATAATGTAATTCTGTAATTCAATTAAACATCCCCTTTTCAATCAAAAGGATCAGAACTCAAGCAAAATTTGAACTTGGTAAGAAAAGTAACTTTTATCCTCAGTTACCTATCAAATTTTCCTCTTTGCTTTCTTTTATGGACCCTATCTTGGTCTCACAGAGCTGTTGGCGATCTTTCTCTAACTGCTTTAAATCATTGCTTCCTTCAGACCTAAGCATTTGTAAGAGGAGCTTGAAAAGAGGAAAACCTTCAAGATACCAACAGATGAATTACCAAAGGTGAGATGTCAGGAAATTATAGGCAGCTGGCCACTCAAGTGACATAATGAACCTTATCTACTCACTCCTCCTGGGCTAAGCTTGAAACTCTGGAGAATTAAACTGGCTCTAAAAACTAGGTTTTTCTCTGTTGTTCTAATTGATAATCAGCTAGTATATCACTGCTTCATATTCAGTCTTCTCTCAAGTTGGTATAGAAAAAGCCTTTCCCTCCAATTTATGAGTGTAAGGCAGAAGCAAGTATCTAAGATTTATGTTAGTCAGAAGATGAAGCTCCAGAATAATGACTAGGGGATTACACTGAATAACTGAGGAACGGGAAAACCATGAATTCCATGTTCCAATACTGGTTCTAAAGGATATCTCTATGGCTTCACCATATGCCAAGTTTTGTATGCATGGGGGCTTTTGGCCACAGTAAAAAATAATTGATTACAACTGGTTAAAACAATAAGAGTATTTCTTATCTCAACTAACATGACTGTGGTTATCTTTTGCTGATAATTTTCAAAAGTGGAACGATGTGGGTTCATTAAGAAAATAATGCAGCAGGGAAAATTTGGTTATTTCTGAAGTGTGCAAAACAAAGTCAATCCAAGAAATGTTTACCCTCCTATTTCCTAAGAAGACTGGCTATTATGTATAATTATAGAAATGGGTGAATACAACTTTTACAGAGGAAAAAATCTTCAATTAAAATATATAATATCCTGAGATTATATGCCATTAATACCCCAAGCTCATAGGTAGAATATACCATTAATATGTCAAAATAATCAAAAGATTCTGTAAGTCTGCAGTAGGTCTTAAATATCTCTATATTAATAAAACTCCATAGGTAAGTGATGTATACCCCCAACTGAAAACCTTTGGCCTTGAAGATGCTAGATTCAAACTGAAGAAGAAAAGTTGTCACAAAAATTAACGTTTTAAGAAATAACTGAACTTATATCTGCTGGCACAGTGCTATTATCTAATTTCAAGCATCAGGATTCTGACAAATAGAAACATGTTATGTTAACAAGGGCTTTGACAATTCTTTAGATTTTCCATACAACTTACAATTTCTGAAATATTTATATTAATAATATTTTACCTATACCAATTTAACCTAAAAAATGTTAGCATCTCATTTGATGTGACATTTCCCATGCAAGTCATTAATTGTACCATGTCAAAAAACTTAGTTTCTTCTAACACCTTTCTTTCTACAAGGTGAAAGAACAAATTTTTGATTTTCCAGTGACCCTTCAAGGTCACTTTGCTTTATTTGCAAAGGATATTCTCTGGAGGATTAGATCTTTGGGCAGGTAAAATATCAAAGATGTAAGGATATTTGAACAATTGTTTAAGATAGGATCCTGGGTTACTGAGAAACAAATGGGCCACATATTTAACCAAATCAACAATGAAAGACTTTAAAAGTATATAAAGGGGGCTTCCAGTTTCTGGTTCTGCATAAACAGCTCCGAAGCCCCCAGTCTATCCTAAATCAAGTAAAAAGCTAAAGAGAATGAAAAATCAACAACTATTCTAGGATCTGTCAGAGAGGTGAGGAAACGAGCCAAACTGCTGCCCCCAAGTTTGAAGAGACCAACAGGCAAATACAGAAGATAATAACTTACCCAAGCAGAGACTAACAAGCAGAAACCTCCACAGGGACCGGCACCATCATTGGAAAACCAGAATATAAGCTGATGAATTGCTGGACGCTCGATGTGGACAACTCTATGACAAACTCCAGGTGGACTCAGTCAGAGAGGGACCCCCACAATCCTGTATATGTACTTCCAGGGTCTAGGCCAGGTTCAAACAGTAAATATCTGAGAAAACGTTCTCTCCTGCTAACTGCAGCAGGGAGGGAATGCAGCCAGAGCCCTCTGGAAATACCCCAGAACATTCTAGTCTTCTTAAAAAGACTTGCCCACAGGGGAAACTAGTTAACCATAGCCCAACCTTCTGGGTGTTAACAGAGTCTGACTCACCTGGGGGAAGGTAAATACCCAACTCCAGCTGGCTCTTGACTTCCATGTGGGAGGAGGGAAATAATGAACTCCTGCCTGCTCTAGTCATTCTCTCCCACCTAAGGAGGAGAAAAAAATATTAAGAACACTTGTGAAGTTCACCGTTCAGAGGCACAGCCTCCCGAAAAGACTGACACCTAATTATAGCATTATGGAAGACTTCTCTTCCCACACACCTGGCCACCACAGGACTAAAGGCCTATTTTTAGCAGTTCCTTTTACCCAGTACATCATGTCTGGTTATCAACAAAAAATTACAAGGTGTTTCAAAAGACATAAAACACAATAAGAAGAGACAGAGCAAGAATCAGAACCAGACATAGCAGAGATGTTGGAATTTTGAGACCGGGAACTTAAAACAACTAAGATTAATATGCTAAGGGCCCTAATGGATAATGTACACACCAGGCAAGAACAGATGGACAAGGTAAGCAGGTGGGAATACTAAGAAAAAAACAAAAAGAAATGCTAGAGATAAAACCACTGTAACAGAATGAAGAGCACCTTTGAAAGGCTATTAGTAGACTGTACACAGCTGATGAAAGAGTCTCTGAGCTAGAGGATACAGCAATAGAATCCTTGAAAACTGACAAGCAAAGAGAACAAAGACTGAAAAAACAGAACAGAGCATCCAAGGACTGTGGGACAACTACTAAAGTATAACACATGAGAAATGGAAATATCAGAAGAAGAAAGAGAGAAAAGAAGAAATACATGAAATAATAATTGAAAATTTCCCCAAATTAATGTCAGACACCAAGCCACAGATCCACGAAGCTTAAAAAAAACAAAGAAGGATGAAAATCTCTTAATTAAAACAATTTTTTTAATTAAAAAAAATCTACACCTAGTCATATCATTTCAAAATGCAGAAGGCCAAAGATAAAGAAAATTATCCTGTGAAATTATCCTTTAAAAGGGAAGGAGAAATAAAAGCCTTTTCAGACAAACCAAAATTGAGGCACTTTATTGCTACTAGAACATCCTTGCAAGAAATGTTAAAAGAAGCTCTTTAGAGAGAAGAAAAATGATATAGGCCAGAAACTTGGATCTACAAAAAGAAAGTAAGAACACAGAAAAAAAAAAAGTAAAAGTAAAATAAAAATTTTTATTTTTTCTTATTCTTAATTCATCTAACAGATAACAGTTTGTTCAATGTCAAAATAGTAAAAAGAAAAACGTATAACTGATATGCAAAGAAAGGAGAGAAATTAAATAATATACAATGCTCAATTAAACCACAAAAGGCAAAAAGAGTGGAAGACAAAAATAGGAACAAAAATCAAGGGTAACAAATAGAAAAGAGTAACAAATATGGTAGATATTAATCCAACTATATCCAATAATCACTTTGAATATAAATGGTCTAAATTCACCACTTGAAGACACAGATGGTCAGAGTAGATGAATAAACACAATTCAACTATATGTCATCTACAAAAAACCCACTTTAAATATAAAGACACATATAGATTAAAAGTAAGTGGATAGAGGAAAATATATCATGCTGACACTAATCAAAAGAAATCAAGACTATGTTAATTTTGGATAGAACAGTCGTCAATACAATGAAAGTTATTAGGAATAAAGAAGGGCATTATACAATGATAAAGGAGTCAATTCTCCAAGAAGACATAACAATCCTTAAAGTGTATGCACCTAGCAAGAGAGTCTCAGACTACAAGAGGTAAAAACTGAAAGAAAAACAAGGAGAAACAGATGCATCCACTGTCACAGTTGGAGACTTCAACATCCCTCTATTAGACATGGACAATTCCAGCAGGCAGAAAATCAGTAAGAATATAGATGAACTCAACAATGCCATCAATCAACTAGATAAAATTATCACCTGTAGACCACTTCATTCACCAACAGCAGATAATACATTCTTCTCAAGAACACAACACATGGAACATTCACCAGGATAGAAAACATTCTGAGCCATAAAACACACCTTAACAAATTTAAAAGACTAGAAATCACACAATGTCTGCTCTCAGACACAATGGAATTAAACTAGAAATCAATAACAGATTGATAACTGGAAATTCCCAAAATAAGTGGAGACTAAACAGAACATTTCGAACTAAAATGTGGGTCAAAAAGAAATAGCAAGAGAAATTTAAAATATTTTGAACCAAATGAAAATGTAAACACAATTTAAATAATACGTGGGAAAAAGCAAAAGCAGTGCTTAGAGGGAAATTTACAACATGAATTCATATATTACAAAAGAATAAGGAACTGAGGTCAATATCTAACTTTCCACCTTAGGATAATAGAAGAAGAAGAACAAATTAAACCAAAAGTAAGTGGAAGAAAAGAAATAGTAAGAACTAGATCAGAAATCAGATGAACTTGTAAATAGAAAATTAATAGAAAAATGTAATGAAACCAAACGGTGGTTTTTTGTAAAGACCAATATAATCAATAAGCCTCTAGCCAGGTTAAGTAAGAAAAAGAGACAGGACACAAATTACTAATGTCAGAAATGAAAGTGGGGACATCGCTACAAATCCTGTGGACATTAAAAGGATAATAAAAGAATACTATGAAAAACTCTATGCCCACAAATTTGATAACCAACATAAAGTGAATTCCTTGAAAGACAATTGGCCAAAACTCACACAAGAAGAAATAATCTGAATAGGCCTATAACTATTAAATAAATTGAATCTATAATTAATAATCTTCCAAAACAGAAAGTACTAGGCCCAGATGGGTTTAATGGTGAATTCTATCCACATTTAAGGAAGAAATTATACTAATTTTCTAAGACAATCTCTTTCAGAAAATAGAAGCAGAAGGAATACTTCCTAGGTCATTGTATAAGGCCAGCCTTACACTATACATGGCCTAATCAGAGGAAGTTTGAGAGAGAATACCTAATCTGGTACTTGAAGGATAAATAAGAATTATCAGGTTCATAATGCTAGGAAAGAATTTCAAACAGAGAGCACATCAGAAATAAAGACCTGTAGATATTACATAACTACTGTGACTGAAGCATTTTACATAAACCAGCATTTACTTAAAACATAAAATTCAAAATTGTGAGTGCTAAGAAATTAATCAGATGAGGAGGGTAGACTTCAGTACAGAGAATGAATTTCAGAAGAACAAGATGGATGTTGGTAAGTAGGAGACAGTAATAATAATCCCTGCAAGGGCTTAGTTGCTCCTTGGCATGTGGGATCTTCCTGGACCAGGGCTTGAACCCATGTCCCCTGCATTGGCAGGTGGATTCTTAACCACTGTGCCACCAGGGAAGTCCCGACAGTGTACTTTCTTCCCCATAACAGTGGAAAGACCCAATGATCTTTTTCATTACTGACTTCTAACTCCTAATCTGGCCCAAGATTACCTAATAAATTCACTCAGTTTCCAATCTCCTGAATGTCAGGGATTCTTCTATCATATTATCTAAATATAAGATTAAGCTGTGGAGGTATTATAATGAAAGTTCTCAAATCAGCAGGAGATATGTCAAAGGGGGAGAAAAAAAACTTAAATTCTTTGAAGCTCACCAACTAAAAGACATTCCGTAAGCCAAAGGACACCCCACCCTTATTAAACAAACTGGAGAATACTCCTAAGAAGAAGACTATTTTATTTAACTCCTTAAGACTTTGAATCTTAAATTTGAGAACTTGGAAGTAGCAAAAATGGAGAAATTTTCCTTTAAAAGAAGCCTATATCAATTAGGATGCAAGGGAAAAGTATTGTTTGTATTTGAAATAATATATCCTGATAAAGAATCATTAATTAAAGATGTATAACTACAAGCAACTATGTTTTAATATCTGAAATGCTGTTTTATTTTACATACTAAGGATTTATTGCCACCAAAAAGAACTTAGAAGTATTGTAATTCATACAAACATAAGTTATTGAATTTTTAAAAAAATTATTCAGAGAACTCAGGTTTCAAGAAGGAATCTTTGGAAAAACTGGAACAGTCAGAGACCTAACAGATAGTGGTGGTACAATTGAATTAGTATACTTCAGGGAGAGCTGAATAAAGGTGACATTTACAAATTATGATCAGAGTGTAGAGGAATCACAGGAACAAGGCTGTAACCAGCTAGCAGTGTGGGTGCTGCTGGAGAGCAGTTGCTAGAACCAGGAAGGATGCAGCTTGGAGGGATGGTCTTGAGGGATGCTTCTAGCCTAGGGTGACTTTGAAAGGATTAGTGGAAATGAAAGCCCTCATCTCACTCCCCTCCCTTTCTCTGACCTTCTTCTGGGGTTTCCACTGGCCAAGAGGAAGTGAGAGGATCCCTGGTGATGGGGCTCATATAAGTCAGTGTCCTGAGGTGAGACAAAGTGCAGAACTGCAGAATCAATGTGGCGTGCCAAACTGAAGATACCAGTGCAGCTGCCTCCAAAAACACGGTTTCTAAAAGACTGGAAACAAGACATTCTGTTGGTAAAAATATGACGACTGATGTTTACGTTCTTTGTTTAAATGTGTTTCCAGCTAAAAAGACAGAATGGCTGTGAATCATTTTTCTGAAGTTAAAAATGATAGGAATTGAACTTGTTAAACTAAAAATGCTCTCTCTTTTTAAAAACACAATCTTATATTTAGAAAGAAATTTAACTAATGGAGTGATAAGAGCAGGCTGTAAGCCAAGAAAGTGATAAAAGGATTAACTACTCCAAGGCTAAAAGGTCTTTATTTTTTCAAGAGTCAGTTTTAAATCTTCTAATAGCAAAAGCCCAGATTTTAGAAAGGGATCAGCATCTCCTCCAACCCCATCCATTGGTTAAAGAAGTATTTATGAGTCCCTTTGTTTTTCAAGAACACATTTTTTTTAATGTTTGAAGGTAAATATTAAATCTATTTAAATTTGAAAAAGTGATTTAAAAGTAGGTATAGTATAATAAAACTGAAAAGTTTAATGTTTTGTCTTATTTGTTTTAGAAGAATGTTTTGTGTTTCTTCATGGAAATGAGCATATTACTAGTATAAAAAATTGGGGATTTGAGACATAGCATACACTAGTTTCCTGCAAGAATTTGCATTTCTTCACTAAATCAAAGTACATAAATTCCTGTGCAAATGTAATAGGGATTTAGGATCCGAGTGACTTCATGATGATAATACTCTAAAATTCAAATCTATAAACAAAATCCATACAATCAATAAAATAAACATCAATTTTATATAGTGTTTATATATGCTTTATCTTTCCCAACATTATTAATTTGTTAGTGGAAGTTAAGAGTTTATCATGGAAATGGACATGTATGCTTTTCCAGTGGCATCTGAAATTTTAGATTTCATGATAGGGATTTTTGTAGTTAAAATAAGAATGCTTAAAGGAACAAAGATGTATGAAGTAAAATTGAATTTTGTCACGTTATTCGAAAGGAGATTTTTAACTGAACTGCCACAGTATGTATTTTCATGTACAGTTCTCTGCGAGGAGTCATCTCCTTAATTTCTCAACAGGAAATTTAAAGATTTTAACTACTGTATGGTCCAAATAATACCACCTCAGAGAATCCTTTGCAGCGATACATAGCAAGAATTGGAACAATATATATAGTATAACTTAATACATTATATGTGATGTTACAGAACCATTTTATATCATAATATAAAGAAAAGCTTGTGGCTCCGACATGAAATAACAATCAACTTGAAAATTTAATATAAAGACAGAATTTAGAGCAAATCCTAAGTTATATGCAGACACTATGCCATTTTATATAAGGAACTTGAGCCTTGTAGATTTTGGTATCTGTTGGGCGGGGGGGTGTCCTGCAACCCATCCCCCCCCCCCAGACAGCAAAGGATGGCTGTATTTTGAAACTTTTTAGGAATTAATGCTTTAATTATAGAAAAACAAAGTTCACTGACAGAATTAAGCATTTTAAGAGGAAGACTATAATAACAGAATGGAATTGAAAATTCTAATGTGAATTCATGTCTTTAAAAGAGCATGCAATTTTCATGAGTCTTCCTTTGTCCACTGAAACAGCCTAGGGACAATGTCACTCTGAGCTGCCATTGTTTATTAAAAAGAACAAGAGTTCCTTGAAGATACAGATAATTCCATGGGTCCAAGGTGAGCCTGAAACATGCTCTGGTGCCAGAAAGCTGAATATGTTTCCAAGGTTAATGGAACAATATCAAAAGTGCACTTTAAGCGATTCCCATTGAACAAAGTGTTGACAAATTGAGCATCCAAAGATGATTACAAACTTCAGTTAATTAAAAAATAATTAAATCTATAAAGACATGAGTTCATAATGATAACACAAAAAAAGAAAAGGTAATATATTCTAAGCTATAGAATGTATTGTTGAGTCTTTTACTTAATCATCTTCATATTACAAACCCATTTCATGTGTTTCTTAAGAAAACGGGTCCCTGTTTATATTGGAAGATGTTTCATATCTATTTAGGGTCACTTCCTGCATTGATACCAGCATATACATTTTGAAATATACTAGTGGGAGGTCTTGGTCTCGATCTGTATATTCCTATAGTAACAAACAATGATTTGGACTTTATTTCTAACTTTTTTTTTAATCTGCCTTGTTTATTTCAGGTAAAGATAAGCCACGAAATCTTCTTCCAAATTTGAGTCTATCTTTCAGACTAATATTTTTTGTATTTCATTTGTTCCAAGTCTCTAATTTACTTCTTTCTTTTTTCATTATAAACCAAATCCAGACCCCACCATTTGAGGCCCCCCATACCCAGTGGTCCCTCACTCAACTTCCTTCTTAATTGTATACAGCCCCAAGTCTAATTTCTAATTGGCTTAAACTGTTTTTTAATGGCATTACACACACTTTCAGTCTTTGCCTTGTACGGTCCCTTTCCTCCATCCAATTTTTTCAAGTCTAACTTCTTCAAATTCTTCAAGTATAAGAGACCCTCCTGTTGCCATGTCTCCAGGTATCCAATAAATCCTTCCCTAAAATTCCATACAATACTAGACTCTTTCTTTCGGAGTATCTCCATTTTGGTCTGTACCACACACTAGACACTTACTATCATGTTTTATACTATTTTATTGCTATTTTGTATGTTTATCATCTTCCCTTATCTAGAATAACATTCCCTCAGTATCTAAAACATTATTGATCACTCGGTAGACACTTAATCAATACTTGCTAGATTTTCATTCATTCATTCATTGTTATTGCTTATATACATGACAATACATGCATTGTTTTTGTCATCTGCATTTTCTCTCCTACTTCATACTTGGCCTCTAATTCATTTAATGCATACCTGTAGATTCAACCTCATTCTACAGTTATTATTATTTTCATTATTATTATTATTAGCTGGATGCATAACCAGAATGATAGATCAATAGTTTTCTCATTTAATGAGCATATTTTGCTTTGTCATAGATTCACTTTTCCCAACAATCAAACAGTCATTAGACATTTGGATTATTCCTCCTTCCTCATCTGAAGTGTTGTTGACTTGATTCCTCCAGCTTTTGAGGGGTAAACAGTACTTCTCTTCTCAAGTCCACATGTCATGTGATGGATTTCTCTCTCCTGATCAAGCACACGTCATGAGAAAATGAACCGTATTTCTTTTGATCAATTTGCTTCTTCTAGTCACCTAGCAAAATACCACTAGTCCACTACGTGAGTTAAAGCTTTCCTGATATTTTCATTGGGGTTTCTCTACTGTGTTTTGAATTTCACTAATCAGGTCATCATTATCTGCTTGAACAGACTGGAATTTTGATTTGATTTTGTTTAGGAATTTATTAATAAATTGTTATAATATTATGAGTAAAAAGTAGTTGCCTTCAATTTGTTTTTTTCACAAAAAAGTATTGTAATTGGCTTTTTTTCAGTATCCACAGCTTCGCTTTTCAAGAAATACTTAGTTCCTCCTATTGCCAACTGAGCCCAATACAGATACCAGCCTCAGAGCAAATGAATATGCTTCTAGCATGGATTCCAAATGAAGCTAGAACTAATTTAGCACCTTTACCATCTAAATATTGGATTCCAAACTCCTTCTTAACTGCGTTAACCTTTGAGCAAAATTTAGTTCATGTGTGAATTTCTATAACATTGTATTACAGCAAAAATGTTTCTATCATAGATCTATTCATAATAAAGTTTGTTTGAGAATAACAGGAAATTTCTGTTCTCAAATTTATTTCAACTCTACCTGATCAAGAATGAATTCAGAATTTCAGGTATATTCTCAGATCTTTACGTTATCTCATATATTCATTATTGTTTTTATTTAATCCTAGCATGATTATGTACCTAAGTATAAAATTTTGTGAAAATGTCAGTTTCCCTTTTTCATTTCTCCCTTTTAAGATGAAGGTGGCATTTGTCCCAATATCCTTAATTCTAAAAAGATCTTCTTGTTTGAGTTTCTTTATTCACAATGGGAACAATCATATTTTCCAAAAATGTTTTCAAAGGTAAAGAATAAATTTGAGCAGCGGTATTTTCTCTTTTCCTTATTGAATCCTCTAAGCCTAAGGCATGCATGATAGTAGATTTCGGATTTTAAATGCTCCTATTTGGGGAGAAATGTTAAATCAATTTATATGACTTTTACGCTTCATTTTATCTTTGGCTACAAAGATATTTCTAAAATGGTTTATGTTCTAAGAAATACATTCCATGACATTATGACAGGCTTGGCATTATAAATGATATGGAGAGAAAGAAAGCAGAACAAGCAAAAACAAGTAAAAACAAGGGATGCTAAGTGTAGGGGGAAGAAAAGTAAATGTAAACTCAGTATTTCTTTTTAGAAGAAATGTAACTTATTGTTGTCTTTGAAAGAGAAACAATGATTCCAGAAATGACTTAAAATTATATTACATTGTCTTATCTTCAACCTTTTTTGCTTCCGTTTTGGCATAAAAGATAAAATTAAATAAATATTTAAATCATTCATTTAACATTAAACACCCAAGGGTCTAACACTATCATTTTTGGTTATTAACACAATTTTTTAAATGATTATTCTACATATATTGTTATAACTTTAAAAACCTGTCAGAAAACAGGCATTAGAGCTTCCCTGGTGGCACAGTGGTTGAGAGTCCACCTACCGATGCAGGGGACACGGGTTCGTGCCCCGGTCTGGGAAGATCCCACATGCCGCGGAGCGGCTGGCCCCGTGAGCCATGGCCGCTGAACCTACACGTCCAGAGCCTGTGCTCCACAACGGGAGAGGCCACAGCAGTGAAAGGCCCACATACCGCAAAAAAAAAAAACACACAAAAAATCAGGCATTAATGTGTTCCTTACTTTTTAAATAATAAGGCAAGGAGTTTCATAGAAAAATTTCCATTCTTAATATTTAATGAAAACTCTTACAATTGCATGTGTTCATATAAACTGAGATTTCTTTAAGGTAAAACTTTATGAATATCATATCAATTTTCTCAGCCTACTGTTATACAAACTTTTAAAGCATTGTCAAATGTTTTAATTCATGTGGCATTAACTATGCCATGAGAAGAAAAATAACATTTAATTTTCCTCTCCAGTTCAGAAATTTTTTAAAAAATGATGAAAACATACAAAGTCTGTCATTCTCCCACTCACTGACTGAATTATTATTCTCTGGAGATTCTGCCTTATTTAGAATTTGGCCCACGATGGCATTTTCAAATAACAATTTATAATTTCTTTCATTTAATTTCACCTTAAGAAAAAGGACTAAAAGAATGTCTTTTCCACTGGTAAAAATAGTAATTGCAAATACATTTGGACTCAGTGATTAGTGATTTTTACTCATTTACTCATTTTATTAATAGAATAATAGAACCCATTCTGCAATTGAAAGAGTTTTAATTATTTGGAGGTTGCAAGTCAAATGTGCATGTGTGTGTAAAACCACTTGTTTTGTATTTTGTTCTTTACCAAACTGAAAAGTGTGGGGTATCATTAAGGTTTTTATTTGTCTTTTTATACTTTATTAATATGTAATTCATATGCCATGAATTTCACCCTTTTAAAGTGTGCAATTCAATGGTTTTTAGTATATTCACAGACCTGTGCAACCATCATTATAATCTAAATTTAGAACTATTTTCTCATCCCTAAAAAAACCCATGTACCCATTAGCCATAACTCTCCAACCCCACCTCAGACCCAAGCAACTGCTAATCTACAGAACATTTATTTTTGCTGTCTACCTCCAAGCTTCAGACAAAATATATTTTATTCAAGTTCAAAATTGGTTTTATCAGAAATACATTTTGTAGGTCAGTATATTAGATTTTTTATTGCTGTTTTAACAAATTTCCACAATTTTAGAAGCTCAAAAAGCAACAACAACAATGATCTCACAGATCTGTAGGTCATAAATCTGGAGGGCATTGCTGGTGTCTCCACTCCAGGCCTCGTAGGCCAAAATCAAGGTGTCAGCCAGCCGGGACTGTGGGCTACAGTCTCTGTGGAGAATCTGCTCCCAGGCTCATGCAGGTAGATGGCAATTGCACACAGTTGAGGACTGAGGTCCCTACTTCCTCCCTGGCTGCTGGCAAGGTTATTCTCACTTTCTAGAGGCTGCCCCCCTTCCCTGGCTTGAAGATGGCCTTCTCCATCTTCAAAGCCAGAGACCTCCCCTTCTGTCTTACTCTTCTACTGGTTCTTCTGACTCCAGCCTGGGGAAGTTCTCTGCTTTTTAAGGGCTGGGGCGATTAGATGGGCCTACGCGGATAATCCAGTGGAATCTCCTAAAGTCCTTAATTTAACTAGACTTTAAAAGTCCCTTTTGCCAGACAACAGACTTGTGGATTTTGGTGGTTAGAGTGTGGACATATCTTGGGGGCCACTCTGCCTTCCACAGTCAGAACTTTGTCATAGTTACCACTTTTAGGAAGATGACATAGACCATTGACCAAAAGAAGTCAAAATGGAATGAGACACACATGCGTAGGTTTGTAGTAGTCATAAAACTGGTTTCAAAAAGTGCAATGTCTGTATTTATGTAACTCATGTTATTTTAAAGTCTGAAGTCTCTGTCTGCCTCATTACAATTAACTTCATAGAAATACCTCCCAGTAAATTCAGTCCAATTCTTGGTTATTTTTGGTCAAGCTCAAAATGATCAATTTGATAAATTCTCAAATTCTTTCTCCATGCCCATGCTTATACACTACTCCAATCCCGCAACTTACCCTACTGCCAGAGGAAAATTAACAACCTCATTTGGAAGTAGGGGTAGGGGCCCCAGATTTGGTGTCCACTTTCTAAATGTTCATTTTCCCTTAGTCCCCTGGCCTCAGCTACTCCTGTCTTCACAGTCGTTTGCTTCTGGGCATATTTGATTCTAATTTAAATACATGGTGAGTGTCATCCAATGATCTCTGATTTCTCAGGCCTGGCACGAGCTCCACAAGGTGCTCACTTGGTCTCTCAGCTCAATTTCCCAACTATTTCTATTCTTTTCTTGGGACCCATATAAAATTCACAGGATCCATTCTTTGTCATTACAGGCTAGCAGGAAAACCAGGGTGGCTCTGAGCTCCAGAAAAGAGCTCAATTGTCTCCAATCCTGAAAAGACCCCAAACCTTGTGGGTCCTCCTCTCTTGTTTCTTACCATCATTTTCTGAGGACTCACCCTTCAGGGGACAGAAGAACCTCAACAATTTTTCAGTCTCCTGTGTCTGGGTCCCCACCCTCCACTGCCCCAGCACTCTTTGTGTGGTGGTAGAGACACACAATTCAAGTTCTTAGTCCTTACACAGTCAACCAAATCCATCGAGGCTCACCACAGAAGCACTGCCCTTTGAATTGAGTTCAGAAGTGGCCCATCATCTACATAGCAGGTGATTATGGGCAGAGGTCAATACAGTGAGTGCAGTAGTATCTTTAGCCCTATCAGGCAGGTGGGAGTTGGCTCATCCACTCATAGTTTGAAATTTTATAACCTCAACCACATATAGAGTACTTAAATTTAGAAGCTTGTTTTAACTTCTTCCTTTGGAATAATGAATCTTTTCAAAGATACGAGGTATTTATGAATGCATGATCACTCTTTGAAATTAGTAAATCAATACTTATATACAGAATGATAATTATTGCATTTAACTTAAACTTGTATATTTTAATGACAATTTCTAAAGTATAATTTTAAAGTATGGCTTAATTGAAAATAAATGCATGCATCCCTTTAGTTTCTTAAACTTCTGTTTTCCAAAAATCTACTGTCCACAATTAAAACTTTAAGAAAATTTACTTTATCCTAGCCAAGTAGGACCTGGACTTACTCAGAATGGTTACATTAGATTATCTATTTTCTCAATTTCTTTTACCAGTTAAAATTCCCATTATTGTTTTCTCCAAATACTTCCAAAGTTAATCTGAATAACTGATTTAGGAACTTCTGCAGTTATTTATTGTTGCATAACCAATAGCCCTAAAACTCACTGGCATAAAAAACAGTCTTTTTATTATACTCGTGATTCTGTGGGTCAGAATTTGGGCAGGGCACAGCAGGAACTGATTGTTTCCGCTACATCATACCTGGTGTGGGGTTGCACAAAAAAGCAGAAAGGCTGGAATGGCTGCACGGGAGCAATATGCCTGGGCACTGGTTCTTCTCCACCAGCACCCACTCCGGCAGTGCTTTCCTGCAGTGTGCTGCCTTAGCTGCAATAACAAATATTGCTCTCTTTCCACAATGCCTTTCCACATAGCTAGCTTGGGTTTCCTCAGAATTCCCAGATGTCTTTCATAGCATCTGGCTTTCCTGAGAGAGGATGTTCCAGAAACTCAAGGCGGAAGCTGTAAGGCTTCTTACATCCTAGCCATAGAATTAAACAGCATCACTTCTACCACATTTCATTGGTTACAGATAGGTGCCCCAAGCCAAGGTGGGTGGGACTAGGCAAGAGCATGAATACCAGGAAGAGTATGTAATTCACTGGAGCCTGGCTACCCTAGGGTTTAAGACATGGTGCTAATTTCTCCTTATTAGACCTTTCAATTTTATCCTGGATGTCATATGTTCTAATCACACTCATTTTTTTTGTTGTTTGCTTTGTGAATAAAAACATAGGAAAAGGAAGCATAATCATTCTATTTCTTAGTGGAAGTCTTCAAAACAAGAGGTAAACAATATTCTATTAATGTTATATAGTACCGGGTGTTAAATTATATGCATAGTCTACAATCCAAATGTAGAATGTACTTTGAAATCATCCCATGGTAGAGTTGCAAAAAATGAAATTAAAATTAAAAAAACTGAATAAATCACTTGAGCTAATACAGTCAGATTTGATTGTATTGTTGCTGTTCATAAAAGGTTGCAGAATGGACATATATACACTACCAAATATAAAACAGATAGCTAGTGGGAAGCAGCTGCATAGCACAGGGAGATCAGCTCGGTACTTTGTGACCACCTAGAGGGGCGGGATAGGGAGGGTGGGAGGGAGATGCAAGAGGGAGAAGATATGGGGATATGTGTATATGTATAGCTGATTCACTTTGTTATAAAGCAGAAACTGACACACCATTGTAAAGCAATTATACTCCAATAAAGTTGTTAAAAATAAAAATAAAAGTAAATAAATAAAAGGTTGTAGAGAAGAGAAAGGTTAGAAGCAATACTCATACACTTGGACAAATTCACTCATTTTGTAGTTTCTTAAAGAGCATGGCTAACACTTTAGATTTTATGGCGAAACAGGGTGGTGGTCATGATAAATTCAAATTAAGATTGAGGCTATCTGATACAGTCTTTTTCATTCTTCTTTAAAAGTCATAATCCCAAGTGACATGGGTAGGTCAAGATTGCACAGAGGGTATTGCATATGCAGAAGGAGACTCTCTACTCCATTTGTAGGTATACTCTTTGCCCTACCCACAACCTAGTTCCTCTTAGATTAGAAGCTTAGACACTCACAGACATTCTCCACTTGACATTTTACCCATCCTTTCTAGTTGGTCTAGACATGGCCCACTGAGAACCTAGCTTCTTCTCCTTACACATATATTTATGGTATACTTAAACATTTGTGATATTCCACTATAGAAAATACACATATTTAACAATCCACAGTATAAATTGGGTTGAGGGATATTAATCATCTCTGGAATTCTTTTCTAGTTTCCAAGGCTTCTTCAAAACCATCAGGTCTTATGTTTGGAAAATTCTGGATCCCTGGATTAGGAGTCCTTATACAAAGAGTCGCCTTAACCTCGTGTCTGCCTTTCAATCACACAACTAAGTTCTATGAAGGAACCAGAGATGTGTTAAGGCAGTATCTTAACTAAGAAAATGTTATCTGGACCATATTCTTCAAATGTGCAGCACTGAAGTAATAAACTTTTCATGGAGCATGTTACCAACTTGGATAATTCTCCAGGCATTGTTAAAAAATAGTTACTCATCATTGCAAACACAATAACATCCTAATTCTTTACAAAGTTTCCAAACTATGTCTGCAAACCTTTTATCCAATTGTTCATCCTATCAATATGTTCTGTATCCCGCAGTCTTACCCGATTACATTTCATTCTGAATGCACCATGTATTTTCCATTTTCTATTACTTGGCTTAAACAATTCCTTTATTCTTAAATGCTTGGAATACATTTTACCTTATCTTCAATTATCCAAAGCTTACAGAACTCAAATGAAATTTAATATAGTCTATTTATCATAAATGCCTACAACACTATTTATTAAATATCTTGATACCAACTACAGGCCTAGTCCCCGGTACCCTAGCACTGATATCTTGAACATACTAGATGCTTAATTAATATTAATATGTGAATAAATGAATGAAGAAACCTAATAATTAAATGGAATGTTATATTCCCCACTAATGTTTGAGGAAGGTGAAACATTCAAGACCCTAAAAGAGGGATACCATAGAGCAGCATGAAATTAGATCATTGGACAGACACTTCAGAAGACCCGTCAAATAGCCATATTTAGAGTGATAATGTTTTATGCCTTTTCATATAGAATCTGAAAGCACATGAAAGATAATGTAGAGTGTTCTAATGTTTGCTAATTATTGCCCTATAATTGTAATTAAATACACCTAAGTATTTCTTTTGAGCTTAAATACAAAATAATCTTGAAATACGAATTTGGTAATTATTTTTCCTTCATTATCATTTCACTTGCTTATTTTTTTTTTTCAAGTAACCATGGACTGGGATCAGAAGAAATGAAAAAACAGAAAAATTCAATGTCAAATGATTTATTGTAGGACATATTTTCAATGGGAAAAACATAAAGAATAAGGAGTTGCAAGATCCCCACATTCTATGGAAATGAAAAACAATAATACTTAAAATTAAAATGCTTTTTAAGAGGAAAAAGGTACTAGCTGAGGATTTTGTGAGTTTTTAAAAACTGCTTTTCACTCAAACTTAGGATGAGTAAAACAAGCATAACTCTCCCATTTCTATAGTTCAATATAATATCACCTGGACTCATTAAAAGGTTGCTATTCATCAGAAAGACTGCCTTTGTATAGTAGCTGAAATATGTATATATATATATAGTTCACACAATAGCACCTTTTAAATTTTATTTGCCTCTATTTTAAATTGTATTTATTTTATCTGCTGTTAGAATGTATTTCATGTAAAATATATGAAAAAGTTTTACATATAAACTTCTATATAACTATATAGAAGAATGTGTATATTCCAATATGAACATTTTCCAAACACATATTTATAAATTCTAAATTTTTACCTTTTATCCAGCCATAATCTGGACACTTTTAGGCATTTCATTATCAAAAGGAAAAACGAAAATCTCAAAATAATTCCCCTACAAAAATTGCAATCTGATTTTATGCAGATATAGCCTTCCTATTATTGTTTTCTTTCCTTTTAAAAATCATAACTTAATAACTTCTTCTTTTCTTCCTTCCTCCCTTCCTTCCTTCTTTTTTTTCTTCCTAATACCAGAAAATAAGACTTGGCCGAAATGGGAAAAGCACATCTTAGAAGTTATCAGACTTTTTAAAGTCATGCATGTGATTTATGTTGTCCTAAAGGCTAAAAACCTCTAGTTCTGACCGATCCTTTAGAATAATATTCAACTGTCTTCTTCTTAACATTCCACATGGTTATAAAATTCATATGCCACAGCATGTCTAAAACAACACTTTTGATTTATCATCCCTCCCTCCTGTTGCTTCCTTCTTCTTTTCTAAATGGCATCCATGTGATGACTCAAGCTGAAAACCTGGACATTACGACTGAACCCTCCTATGGAGGACACTCCATTGGCAACCCCTGACACTGACCAATCCCCTTTTCTTCACGTACTCTTCATTCTAGAGTCTAGAAAACAAGAAACCCATGTTTCCCATTTGTGCCTACAGCCAGGGGTTGCCATGTGACCAGGTTCTGGGCAATGAAAAAAAGAGCTAAGAATGTTGAGGCTTCTAAGCTGGCTTTTATGGTCCTGATCAAAAGAATAGATGTAACTCATGACATTAAATCTCTTTACTTTTCCCTTCTTTCAGTAGGTGGGCATGATGCCTAAAGTTGTGATCGTTTTCATGTGACAAAGAGGCAAGAAATAGATGAGTAAAATTTCCTCCAGTGAAGGATTCAGGAGCTGGAATATAGCTTGGAACTTTGATGGCACTTGTAAAGAACTGAACCACTGCCAGCCGAAGCTTGCTGCCAGACCTCCTGTAACTATCCTATGTTGAACCACTACAGTCAGGCACTCTGTTACTTGCAGCTCAAAGCATTCCTAACCACTATATCTCTCCTTCTATCATTCCCTCCTTCCCATCTCCCAAATCATTCCTCAACTAAATTTTGTCAAGTTCACCTTCAGAATATATCTTAAGTACCACAACCCTATTTCAAAACTCCATTATCTCTTTCTGAGATTACTGATCTGTATTTAACTTAACTGATCTGTATTTCCACTCTTAAATTCTACCTATCTATTCTCCATATAACTTAAAGAAATGGTATTGCTCAGGGTTATTGTACATCGTGATTTTTGTTCCTCCTACCTAAAATGCTCTTCTGTGGAGCCTTCAAATAGTTGGAGCCTTTTCATTGCTCTGCTGTTACAAATATCTATGCTAAAAGGAGCCTTACTTGACTATTTCATCTAAAGTGGCCCCTTCACAATCATTCTTGAATAACGTTATCCTGTTTACTTCCTTCATATCACTTAAGGCAGTCCAAAATTATCTTTTTTCTTTGATTATTTGTTGTCATCTTCTTCCAACTATTCTATGAACTCTTAAATTATCTTATTGGCCACCATACACCCAGTATTTAGAATAATTTTGATTAATAGTAGCCATTCAATAAATATTTGTTGGACAAATACATTCATGCATGGAAACTCAGAAATGTCTTCAACACTCAAATGTGTTAGTATCTGAAGTCTCCCTAATATATTAATTCATTAATGTTAAGTTGCTGCCCTTTGGAGAGTGTATGTTGAAATAGTTTATACATTAGTGAGAATTAATTGTTAACTTCCTTCTGACAGATTCCTGAAGATAAGATTTTATATATACATGTATATGTATATATATAATTAACATTATATATCCACACAAACACACATATATAGTGGCAAGGGGGAATATCATGGATTGATTCTTTGCTAAGTCTTGTCAGACCTAAATTAACACTTTGCAGTAAAACTGGAAACCTACTATGAAAAGGAAACTCCTTGACACAGCGGAAGATACACAGTGTTAAAGATTACAAAGGCATATATACATTAGTTTCCCAAGGTTGAAATTATAGGATATGGCATTCCAAAAAATGATACTCTTCATTGTGTTATTTCTAATTCCCAACAAGTTAAACTCTGTTGAGGGGTGGTTTAAAAGTGGATCATGACTGCAAGAATACATTTTAGTTCTTACATTCTCCCAATATCTGCCTAAGATTCCCTACTTCTCTTAGGCCTGATCCTGTCTGAGTGCTGTGATCTCACTGTTCATTTAGTTTTAAATAACTTATAAACATTGATTTTTTTTATCTTGTTTTTAAGTAGTAAAAATGAAACATCGTTGCTGAGAGGAATAACTGTGAATGATTTTTATCTTGTACAGTTTGGAGGTCCAACTAAAATATAAGACTTGGTTCAATTGGCTAACAAGGAATTACTTAACTTTGGGGCTTTTTCCATTTAGTTGAACAGCATTTCCATGGATTCTAAATTTAAAATGGGAACATTTTTAATAAGAGGTATAAGTAAAGATGACATCAGTTTCAAGTCTGATGAAAAGCTTGATCCCTCCCAGAATCTGCTTTAAATTCTTACTTGATGGCACGCTTTTTTGCTAAATGCTGCATTGCATGTCTACTTTGCCATTGACCTAAATGCTCCAGACTCTCCCCAAAGCACTGGGCTCCAGAGCTCTCAGTTATGAAAGGCCAAAACCATTTGACATTCTCTAGTCTTTAACAACCAAGTATTCTACATCCATTAGAGACCTCCCTTCATCTGGAATAATGCACTGAAGACACCACACTGACGTTTCTGTTCTCTACTGCTTCTTCACGATGGAGTAGATTTCTCTCTCATAACTGTCTACCATTGTTGATATACACTGTGGGACATACAGAACTATTTCTGCTGCTCTTAGATTCCTCAACACTTCAAGGTTTATATTACTGTGTCTCTTCATTTTAAGATTCAACTCAGGGGGTTAGGTACAGGGTAAAACTTTACACAAACACCTCCTGTGTCAACATAAAATCCTTCTCCCTCTATTTTCCAAGCTCTTGTCTGAAAATGGAAAAAACAAACCTGACATCTTCCTTAAAATCTTTATTATTCATTTAGTTGCTAAGAATGTATTACCATAAACATTAATATGTCTGACAACCCCAGAATAAATGACAGCCCCCCCTTTTGCAGATGTAACACCTTTGTTTTCAGGGTCTAAGAAAGTGACATATGTTAATATTTCAAAAGTTATTATTCTACTTCTTTTGTACAAGTTAGATTATTTTGTGCTGAAATGAAAAGACACACTCATATTATCTTAACTGGTACAGAATTATTTATTGTAAGGATACTCTAAAAAGTATGAAATCATAAGGCACCATCTCATGACCTATAAAATTTACAGGACAACAAAGAAGTGTTGACTAGAATGACCACAAACTGCCAATGGGAAGCTAACTTTCCCGAAGAATTTGGGGGAAAAAATTCCTTTCATAATCAACTGATTGTTTATAAATCTCCCAGGACTAGATTATATCTCAGGTCATCAATAACCAAGAGACAGTAATAGTGTCATTGCCTTGGAGGCTGGCATCTACTGTATGTCAAGCACTCTGCCTCTATCTATGCTTTCCAACTTTCTTCAGCCATCTTTGTGGACCTTTCCAGTGGTAAGTATAGTTCCTGATTGCACACTAACTCACCTTCCAGGCAGAATGGATGACCAACTTTCTGCTCAAATTGATGTCCAGGATGTCTTTTCTGAGGTCACTCCTGTGAATGTTCAGTATACTAAATTCTTTCCTTGTAAAGACACCTATGAACAAAAGAATTGTTATTTTATGTTGTATCTTATAATCATAAGAGACCTCCTTTGAAACTCCAGAATGTGTCTATTTTTAGGACTCAGATTTTTAGAACCACAGATATGTGTGTGTGTGTGTTTGAGGAATCTGCTAATTTAAGAAACTTGTGTTTTCAGTTACCCTGGGCATCAAATGTCTTCACATTGCTTCCACTTAATAAGGAAATATTTTGAGGGCGTATATCACTCTGTTGGGGTAAATCAACTTTGCTTCAAGATGTAATTTAACTGCCAGCTTAATGTGTAGCTTGGGTTGAAAAGTTATTTAGTAACCTGTGATCAAGTATTTAGACTCTAGTAGATTCTAAAGCAAGCCAAATTCTCTTTTCCAAAATAAGAATTATTTATACATATAAAGAAAACTATGGCTTTGCTCCAAATCCCCAAGAGATCTTTCTTGCAATTCTATTAATCTTGTCACAGGCCTCAAGTTGCATCCCCTCTTTTTTAGATACTTCAAACACTATTGAACCTGTAAAGATTTCCCTTTATTGCAGTAAACAGCTTTTGGGGTCATAAGATAAATGAGTTGGAGAAGGTCACTCACTTTGTGGTTATAGTCACTTAAAATCTAAAAAGTTACACTGATCCTCCTACACCTTCTTCCTGGTATGATGTTCAAGATGCAGCTCCTTGCTCTTCACATATCTACCCCTATGGCCCTAAGTCACTGGATGCACAGAAACTTCAGAAATGTAACGGATTTTCATAAGGCTTAGCTGTCTTCCTCTTCCAGGCATAAAAGACTTGTCACTTCATACTTGATGTTATAAATTTAACGGACAAGGACTTTGTCCTAGGAGAGAGTAAATCCATTAACTTGCCAGTGGACAATTTTAGAATACAGGCTAGGAAATTTACATGACCTTGAGGCAGAATCCTAGAAATTTGTTGCTGTTATTTTGGGCTAAAAATAAAATATATTTGGTCACTCAAGTGAAAAATAACAGAAAAGAAATGGCTTTACTATTTCAATAGCCCTGTACCAAGTACCAGGATTGGTGGGGGAGGCGGAGTGGATATGTTGCAATAACAAGGTAACATTCAGAGTAGATATAAGTGGAGCTGCTCTTGGCTAGAATTTGGGTCATATGAAGACAAACTTTCAAAGACCAATCTGGGAAACTGAATGAGGAATTCAGATAAATTACTATATTCTGCATGTCTTTAATCATGTTGTTTACTGAGGTGAATTTAAGAGACTGAAAGATTGCTCAGTAAGAGTTGAGTGTCAGAGGATTTTTTTTTGAATTTAATTTTATTTATTTTACACAGCAGGTTCTTATTAGTCATCAATTTTATACACATCAGTGTATACATGTCAATCCCAATCGCCCAGTTCATCACAGTACCATCCAGTGTCAGAGGATTTTTCAGTTACTCTGAAATTTTCCTCCCTTAAAAATCATGGAGCCAGAGATTTCTGGAAAGGTGAATTTTCAATGATATTTAAAATCAAAAGAAAATGATCACCACCATGCCCAAAATGGATCTCCTAGAATGGCTGTTGAGGTGGAATTTATGGTGATAGGCTGTAGTGGAATTGAGAGATGATTAGAAGGGTAACTGTAATATTGAGCAAGAGTTCCCCCCATACAATCACTGGGAGATTGCCTTTTCTCAAGTTAACATGGCATTCTCTATGAAAAGCTTAGAAACCAATGGCTAAAAGCAGAGAAACCAAAAGTCAAAAATTGCACAGATATAATTGCCTATCCTTCTGGAAAAACATAATCAAGTTAGTCTAACTTCACTTAATAAAACAAAATAAATTCCAGGTGAACTAAAAAACTGAATGTTATAATTAAACATGAAAACCTTTGCCACTCATTTTTTATATTCTAAACTGATCAGTGGCACTAGCATTTTAAAATACAATATTTTCTTTCCTATTTAGATTATACAATTCTTTTTTTTCTTTTCCATTGTAATTTATTACAAGATATTGAATATAGTTCTCTGTGCTATACAGTAAAACCTTGTTGTTTAGCTATTTTATATACAGTAGTTTGTATCTGCTAATCCCAAATCCCTAATTTATCCCCCCTCTTTTCCCCTTTGGTAACTGTAAGTTTGTTTTCTATGTTTGTGAGTCTGTTTCTGTTTTGTTAATAAGTTAATTTGTATCACTTTTTTTTAGATTTCACATATAAGTGATGTCATATTATATTTGTCTTTCTCTGTCTGACTTACCTAGTATGATAATCTCTAGGTCCCTTCACGTTGCTGCAAATGGCATTATTTCATTTTTTTATGGCTGAATAACAGTCCATTGTATATATGTACCACATCTTCTTTATCCATTCATCTGTCAATGGACATTTAGGTTGCTTCCATGCCTTGGCTATTGTAAACAGTGCTGCAATGAACATTGGGATGCATGTATCTTTTTGAGTTAGAGTCTTCATCTTTTCCAGATATATGCCCAGGAGTGGGATTGTTGGATCATATGGTAACTCTATTTTTAGTTTTTAAAGGAACCTCCATACTGTTTTCCACAGTGGTTGAACCAAATTACATTCCCATCAAGAGTGTAGGAGGGTTTCCTTTTCTCCACACCCTCCCTGGTATTTATTATTTGCAGACTTTTTGATGATGGCCATTCTGACTGGTGTGAGGTGATACCTCATTTTCGTTTTGATTTGCATTTCTCTGATAATTAGCAATGTTGAGCATCTTTTCATGTGCCTGTTGGCTATCTGCATGTTTTAATATTATTTATTTATTTTTATTTTGGTAAGAACACTTAACATGAGATCTACCCTCTTAACAAAATGTTAAGTGCACAATACAGTATTAACTACAGTCACAATGTGGTACAGCAGATCTCTAGAACTTATCCATCTTGCACAACTGAAATTTTATACCCATTGAACAATTCCTTATTTCACCCTCCCCCCAGTCTCTGCCACTTACCATTCTATTCCCTGTTTCTATGGGTTTTGAGTATTCTATACGCCAAAGATAAGTGGAATCATGAAGCATTTGTCCTTTTGTCACTAGCTTGTTTCACTTACAATAATGTCTTTCAGGCTCATCCAAGTTGGCTCATATGTCAGGATTTCCTTCATTTTTAAGGCTGGGAGTTAAAGATTTAAATGTAAGACCTTAAACTATAAAATGCCTAGAAGAAAAAAAATAAGGGAAAAATGGCATGACATTGGTCTAAGCAATGATTTATTCCAAAAGATAGCAACAAAAACTAAAATATACACGTGGGACCACATCAAACTAAAAAGCTTCCACACATCAAAGGGAAAATTCAACACGGTGAAAAGCAACCCAGGGAATGGGAAAAAAAAAATTTGTGAATCATATGTCTGACAAGGGGTCAATATCCAAAATATATAAGAAACTTCTACAAATCAATAGCAATAAATAAATAAAATAGGCAAAGGACTGGAATGGAAATTTCTCCAAAGAAAACATGCAGATAGCCAACAGGTACGTGAAAAGACACTCAACATCACTAATCATCAGGGAAATGCCCATCAAAACCACAATGAGATGTCACTTCACACCATTAGGATGGCTATTATCAAAAGAAAGAAAGAAAGAAAGAAAAACTATAAGTATTGGCGAGGTGTGAAGAAACTGGAACTCTATACAGGGTTAGTGGGAAAACAAAATGGTATAAACACTATAAAAACAGTATGGAATTTGCTCAGAAAAGTAAAAATGGAATGACCACATGATCTAGCAATCCCACTCCTGGGTATATATACAAAAGAATTGAAATCAGGATCTCAAAGAAATATTTGTATTCCCATGTTCATTGCAACATTATTCATAATAGCTAAGATATGGAAGCAACCTAAATGTCCACCAACAGATGAATGGATAAAGAAAATGTGCTATGTACATACAAAAACTCTTATCTGTAAAAGGACAATTAACTCAGTTATTTAATTTCCAAAGAATTAATTCCAAAATTTTGTATGTAACCCCTAAATTATGCAATTCTTGATTCTCACTCTCAAAAAGTTCCCCACAGAAGAGAGACAAGTCATACATAGTAACATAAGTCACAGGTGAGTATCCGAAAGTTTGTAGATGAAAATGGGCTGCTCAAGTTCTCTCCTAGCCTAGACATGCCTCCCTTCCTTTTGGGGGATGGAGCCTGGAACATTTGGTTGACCAAGACTTCTCCCTCTGTTTCACTATGAGAAGAGCAAATATTTACTTTTAAATCTATATGGTTTTTTTTTCTTCTGGACATTAAAAGTGTATATTTTGGTTTCCAATTTCAATTTTTAGTTGATAATACCATCGATGATTTATTCTTTTGGGGAATGGAGAGATAGAGAGGAACAGGTGGGGAATAAAAAAGATATTATTTTGTAAATAATATGTAAAATTCATGTATTTGTTTTCAACAAATATTTTAGTCTGTGTGCCTATTCTAGGCCCGGTACTCTTGTAGGTGCAAGAGAAAAGGAAATTTCCTACTCTCATAGCACACTACAGTGAGATTTAGCAAATAGCTCTCTATAATTGCATATGATAGGTATCTCTTCAATTACATATAATCTGATATTTAGATTGCTTTCTTAACTTCAGATAAAATTACTCATGAAAGTAAATTGTGATCTCTTAATAATTCTTCTGGGCATCAAAATTAATGGAGGGCTGTCACCTTGAACACAGTTGTGATGAAGAATTCTATATGAAAAAATGCCCTCAAATATCAAAACTGAAATAATTGCTAAATTACTCTCTAGCTTTATCATGTTTGTTTGTTTTTTTTAATTTCTATTGATACTCCTATAGCTGATTTACAAGCTTTATCACATTTGGACAAACTTTCCCAACAAGACTTACATAAAAATGACACACAGAAAAAAAATCTAAGGCTGTTCTTTCCCGGTAAAAACTTCCAATCATTTCTGAGAGTAAAGAAAGCATCATACCTGTTTTGAACTTCTTGTCACTAGGTTAGGAGTCCATTTTTCTACCTATTTCACATCCATACCTATTCCGTGGCACCTCACCTTATCAGTTAAACCCTCTGACGTGGAACACAGTTAAATTCATGTTAGAAAAATCGAAGTATGGCTTCATCACTTGAATTTCTCTTACTGGTCATGACAGTAATATCTTAAAAAGCTTCCATCAGGCTGGTTAAGTTTGACTCCTATGCAGCCTGAAGTTTCTGGGATTAACTCTATCAAAATGTCCTTTAAGTTGTTTTCACACTCTCCTCTTTACTATTTCATTGCTGACTGACAGACCTCATCTCTCTGTACCATGCCAAATGTATATTGCGCTCTATAATTCTCTACCAATATAATTCCAAACAACCTAAATCTTCCAGAGCAGTTGGTCTAGAATCTAAGCCATCGATTTTGTGTGTTTCTTGTCTCTAGAGTGTTTCTTGTCTTCAGGGCCTGACTGCATGATTGGATTTCTCAATAATGATCTTCAGTGGGAGAATTAGAGGAAGTATCCAAGCCAGTTCAGATCGTTATAACAAAAATACTCTAGACTTGGTGCCTTACACAACACACTTTTATTTCTCACAGTTCTAGAACTCCAAGGGTCCCAGCATGGGTGGGTTCTTGGTGAGTGCTGTCTTCCTGGTTTACTGATGACCATCTTCTCATTGTAACTTCATACAGTGGAGAGTAGAGAGAGAAAGCAAGCTCTCTCTGTCTTTTCTTCTAAGGGTACTAATCCTATAATGAGGGCTCCACCCTCATGACCTGATTACCTCTCAAAGCCTCCACCCCCAAATGCCATCAAATTGGAGGTTATGATTTCAACATATGAATTTTGGGGAGGACACAAAAATGCACTTCATAGCAGAAGGATACATTATTTGAAAACAAAGGACATTGTATAGGAACCAAGTATCCATTATACAAGAAAGATTTACAAGCCAAGGTAAAATATTGATCTATGCACCTGTTGTTTCTCTTAGTTACCTTCTAATGATTGATGATCACTATTGTCAGTCAACTTTATTTTAAATATTCTATACACTTTTCAATCATGGTCCTTGTTCAGTATCTACATGGCAGGTTAACCAGACAGCCTAACACATCATTTTCCCTCTTTGTAAAACCCAGATCAATCTTGCTTGGATGATCAACTTGAATAAAAAACCTGTACTGCAGTCTTTTCATAATGACAATGTAGACCTTGTGCGTGAGACAATGTGAGCCTGAGAGGGAAAGAGCATTTAAGTTAAAATACATATAAATAAAAATGGAAACCAAGTAGAATTTGGCAGAATCCCATAAAAGGAATACAAACACTAACAAGTAAATCTAACTCTATTACAAATTTATAACATAAACATGCTGAAAGTGGTAGGCAAGAAAAGAACTAACCTAGGAAATTTTTTAAATGGTACCTTGACTAGACACTGTAAGTCTAAAAACAAAAGCTGTACATAAATGCTGTAATCTAGTTAGTAACCTATTTTATGTGTATATGAGGACTGAAAATATAATTTCTCTGTGAGAGAAAGAAGTTACAAATAAGCAAAGAGGGAAGACCAAAAAGAACTCTGTGGTGCTGCACTAAAATCAGAGGTATCAGTACAAACTCATGATACATACATACATACACGGATACATAGATAGACACATACATAAACACATACTTACATATGTACTTACATACATAGACAGACCTGTATGTTCATGGGTTAGTATACATGCATATATTTCCTAACTCTGTGTATTGAAGTGCCTAGAAGCAATGACACTTGGATAATGAATTGATGTCTAGGGAATAGACTTCCCTGGAGCCCCAGCACTGCCTTTGACGATCTGAATGGAGGCAGAGTGTGGGGTAAGCATCACTGATGTTCATATTCAGCATAAGGGGAGGATATTTCTCCCCAGTTAATTTGCTCACACAATTTACTGTCAAATTTCATCTATGACTTGAAATACTTTATATGCCCCATAATAAAGAAAGCTTAAAAGCATAAATGACAATGTCCTACAGCCCCTTATGTCACATATATATATATATATGTATTAGAAGTGCTTCTTTTTCTGCAATATGTTTCTACTGCATATAGTTTGGTTTGGTTTTATTCTGGTTGTGTTTATACCTGATCCTTTATGCTTTCTATATGTTAGGAATTATTCACAATTTCTGACTTTCTGATTGTTTGCTTTATTGTTTATATTGAGAATACATTCTATATATTTTGATATTGTGTAGCTTTTCTGTTATTTCATGGAATTAAATTCATTAAATTTAAATTTAATACAATTTCATTAAATTGTAAACAATTTAGCCTTTATTTCTCATACAATTATACCAGCATCATCTTGCCTTATAATCCCCAAATCCAAAGCATAAATGTTAATAATCCTTAATTTAAAAGTATTAACAAATTTGAAGTGTGTGGTAGAAATGCATATGGAAACTAAAATATATTTATGTATCTTGATGTTTACCAAAATTATTATGATTGCTATTGTTGAAATAAAATAGCCATGCCTAATGTGTATGCTGTTGTGATGATTAAAAATAAAAGATTCGAGGGCTTCCCTGGTGGCGCAGTGGTTGAGAGTTCGCCTGCAGATGCAGGGTACACGGGTTTGTGCCCCGGTCCGGGAAGATCCCACATGCAGTGGAGCGGCTGGGCCCGTGAGCCATGGCCACTGAGCCTGCGCGTCCGGAGCCTGTGCTCCACAACGGGAGAGGCCACAACAGTGAGAGGCCCACGTAACGCAAAAAAAAATAATAAATATAAAAATAAAAAAATAAAAGATTCGAAAATACAGTACTTCATTTCGATATTGCAAAAACGCTATATATTTTTAAAAAGTGAATAAGCAACATTTCGTGTAAACATACATACATATCTTTGATGATGTTGAGTTAGATTGCTAAAATGATTTGCTTTAGTAAGCCAATAATGAGTTAGTGAAAACCATATTTTAAAAACCCTTACATGGAGAAAGCAACTGGAAAATCATTCTGCTTTAAGATAATCTCGATGATAGGCATTTTCTATACATACGTATTAGAGTGTTCAGTCATTTGAAAATATGCAATATTGATTTAATAACATTAAAAAGTATTCCATCAAGAAAATGAAAGTAAACTGACAACGCCAATGGAAAATGTTTACAGCATATGACAGACTTCCCAGAATTATCTGGATAATACATCTATAATTTTTATTTATTTCATATATATTCTATTTATTTGCATGTAGATGACACCTTTAATTTAGTTAGAAATTAATGAATCTATGAGGATACATTTTATATATATATAGTAACATAAAGTAAATATAAACTTAAATAATATAAAATTTAAATGATTTTATTTGAATTAAATGATTGATTCAAATGATTTTTAGTGTAATAATAATTTTGAAAATAGTATTTCTCACAGAATTTAGTGTCACTTAAATTTCATCTATGGCTTTAAATGGTTTATATGTCTCATAATAAAGAAACATTAAAAGCACAAATGACAGTGCCATGACAAATATATAAATAAAACTGAGGCTGAATATATGAAAAGCCATTAAGTTATAGAAATTTTGATTATCACATTTCCTCAAAATACATAATTTGATACTATATAGACCCAAATAATTTTTTAAAAATTAGCAGGAAACGTTTTGCAGCTTCAAGGAACGTCCAATAGAAAGACATGTAAAGTAATATTTTCAGATAAGTGGGCTATAATTGAAAGGCTAATATAAGGAGCTAGGAGAGTATAGCAGTAGAGGAAAGTGCAGGCAGAAAAAGTGCTTATCATTTGGTTTTGTTTGTTTTATTTGCTCATTCATTCATTCATTCAATTAGCTTCACTTATCCATTCATTTTTACCGCTGAATGTGTTCTGTAGGTTTAAAGAGAGGCCTCATAGGATTGAATTTAAAAGTCACTGTAGTTTACCTCCAATCTGCAGGGTCCACAGCGATCCATTATAGAGGTTAGCCCTTTCCTGCTCTTTAATAAAATAGTTGCCCATGATTCCTCTGGCTATTTTCAGATGATAAAAGGAGCTTCAGTCATTTCTATCTAGTCAGATAAGTAATATCTCTGATTCCAGTTATGAGTAAATCTTTGAATTGCATTCGAAGGGAACCCCATGCCAGCTGCGGCCTGCTGGAAGCCAGTCTTGAAAAGGGGCTGAGGTGGTCAGCTTCCCTCCTTCTCCGCCTAGGTTTGCACTCTGCCTTGCTGACTCTGATTTGTGGACCCTTCAGATTTCAGGCTCTAAGGAGAATGAGAGAGGCACACTTGCATGCTCTGGTCTTGTAAGGAGCTTCCACTTTCCCCGCTGAGCCAATGTACTGGGGTTACATGGTGACCAGCACACTGCTTCTCATCACTGCTCTACTTAGGGGCTCTGAGAACCTGGCAGTGTGTTTTTGCACCGCCTCTCCTTCACCTTCTCCTCTTCTTCCTTCTCTCTCTCCTTCTTACTGTAGCTCCCACTGGTCTCCAGGATGCCATCCTAGATGGGATCTATGGCAACTCCACACTGATTTTCTCTCTTCTGTGGGAAGCGCTCTCATGACCTTTGACCTCACAGTCAGAAAGGGCCTAACTGTAACATCCCTCCTTTTCCTGCCACCACAAGTTAGACAGCCAGCTTCTTGCATGTTTGCTTCTCAGGCATGAATTGAACGAACACTCTCTCACTGTGGAAAATAAATATGAAAGAGCTAGCTCATCCCACTGAAACCCCTTTTCTGGGTTTTGGGTTTGAGAAGGAACTGTCAGAAGAGCAACAACTTTGTCATTTAGTCTTTCCTAATCTGCAACTCTTTTCTTAGCTCTTCTATCCTCTTTGGTTGACTGATGATATTTGCAGAAACCATCTATGCAAGAATTACAAAGAGGTCTGGAATCCCCCTTTGAAGTGTACAATTTATATTTCTGGGTTTCAGCACAACTGGTGAGATGCTATTTAGGTAAGAATGCATTTAAGGTACATACTGAGGAGTCTTTTCTTCTGGCTATGTGATCATTGAGCACTTGTGCACCCCGAAACTAAGGAATTAAAAGAGAGATCCTAGGTACTCAACTGATAATTGGAACTTGTTATGGCAACTAATTGGACAAAAACTGACTCTATCATCAAAACTCAGTAGGAAAATATGGTAGCTACTAAAGTCAAGCAGGGTAAAATGTTCTATTTGTCTGTGTCCTAAAATGATGATGGAGTGTTTGATTACATTCACCAACAGTAATCAGTGAAACCTTTGGACATAACTAGCTTTAAACAACTCAGATTTCTTCTCTTTTTCCAGTCTCAAGACTGTAAATGACTAATTTAGCTTTTGGAAACAGTTTTAGCAAGTTTACTCCAAATAGCCTATAGATTGGTTTTCATGTACTGGAAGATGTAATTAATAACAAATAGGTATAACTTCTAATTTAACAGTTAAATTTAGAAATGACCCAAAATATGGAGTTTGTATTAGTGAGTCTAGGCAATTGAAAATTACCAAGGAAATTCTTAAGTAATATGAAGATTTTGCTTATAATATATTCCAGCACTTTTCCTAGGCAGTGAATTATTGCTGCCAAAAAGCAGTACAGAAACTGAGAATTTGAAAAATGACAAAACATTACAGGAGAGAATCATGAGTTTAAGTGAACCGGCAAATCTAGAGTGAAATCACTTCAATCTAAATGATAGACACAAATTTGAGAAAATGTGAACATTAATTCTGAACAAGTACTGTTCATCAAATATAGTTTTTATGACCTGCATTGTAAAACTGCTTGCATTCATGAATTAATTTCATATATCTGCATTATTCCATCATAAAACATTCAGGAACTCCCACCCCACACACATATTTCATTCCTTCAAATATCAAAAGGTAGATTTTTCTAGTGTGTAATATGATAGAAGATGGCAGGTAACAGAAAACCTTTTCCAGTGGTTAACTGTCATCCTTAAATGATCTCCACACGCTTTAAAAATATACTGATTAAATCTTACAGTAACACTGATATTGAAGTACTCTAAGACGGAATCTCATTATAAACTTCAGTTTTTGCAGAGACATGATACATAGGAACTTCGTTTATTTTCCCAGGATCAAGGACATTTCAAGCTCTGAAACTGATACGCTGAGTAATAGGAACAGCAGAGCTGGTCTCAGAAGGGTGCAGATTATGCTGCTGCCTAGTTGATGAGATTTTAGAAAATTAGATCCCTGTTTCCAAAATCTGCCTTCCTAATTTGCTCAATGATGGTTGAGATTCTTTCCAACATAGCCAAATTCTTTCATCCCAGAGTTAATTGAAAACCTGAAACTGCAAGTAACCTGGTAGGCTTAAAAGAGTGACATTGTGCTTTGGTCAGGAAGTCAGTGAGAACAGGAGAATTCTAGACACCTTGATGAAAGATAAAGTTTTCATGGTAAAGGGAAGGAATTAAGATAGAGACGCTGGGGGTACTCATATAAGGTCCCCCATCTTGAACATTTTGCATATTTGCTTTGGAACTTTGCCTTTTGCTGCCATAACCCAGACTGAAGGATGCTTTACAAAAACTTGGCTAAAATACGGTTATAGAAATGGAGCATTAGACCATGTAGCTTATAAATGGAGACTGTGGATGTGGATTACTCAAGCACAAACATATTGTCTTACCGTAGAAGTTGGATAAATCATATAATTCTACCATTATATCATCGTCACCATCTAGCACTTACCCATCTTTTAGAAGGCACTGTGAATGTTACTGTAGACCCTTAAAGCAAGAAGGAACCACATTCTTAGAATAAACTCAGAGAAGGAAAGGAAAGAAGTAGCATTTAAGATAATAAAACATTTATCCTCTCCTTAATTCATTACACTTTCTTTGCTTAAACTCAAATTTACTATATTTAATTAAGCTAACAATTATATACCTATTTTTGAACAATAAATAGAAAATCTATAGGATACATGCTGCAGAAGAGAAGATGAATGAAGTAGAACTCTACTATTAAGTGTTTACCAGACTTGGGAAAAGGGCAGTGACAAGCAGACACCTAACTGCCATATAAATGATAAAACTTTATATCTGCATAATGCCTTCAGGTTAATATTCAATTTCACTCTAATATTCAAATTAATAACCATGAAGAACACAATTTTAATGTTTATAAATGAGGAAACTGAAAATCAGAGAAGCTAAGTGTCTCTTCCGTCTCTAAGTTTAAGGTATTTGTCTTATGTGTTATAAGAACATTTTTCACTTGATCAGTAATTATTTACTTAGCACCAAAATGCCACCTAAGTATAATATTGCTTCCTGGGCTGATGGGATTTACAATCCTCTGGGAAAACATGAATGAACAAACAAGGGCACTATAGCATGGAGGAATGCTATATTAAAGGTTTGCCCAGCATAACATATACTGGGGGCACTGTACTGGTTTTCTATGGCCACCATAACAAATTACTACAAACTTAGTGTCTTAAAGCAACACAAATTTATTATTCATCAGTTCTGTAGCTTAGAAATCCAAAATGGATCTCACTGTGTTAAAATCAAGATATCAGTAGGGTATCTTTTCCATAGGTTCAAGGTGAGAGTCCCCTCCTTTGCTTTACCAGCTTCCAGAGGTTTGCTGCCTTCCTTGCCTTATGACCCTGCTCCTTCTCTTCAAAGCCAGCGAAGTTGCATCCCTCCGACTTTGCTCCCTCAGTCACATCTCCCTTTGACCCTCCTCTTTTGCCCCCCCTCCACATTTAAGGGCCTTTGTGATTATGTTCGGTGTGATTGGATAATATAGGATAATATCCTTACCTTAAGGTTGGATTTAGCAACTTACCTCCATCTGCAAACTTAATTTTCTTTTTCCATGTAGCCTAACATATTCCTAGCTTTTGGAGATTAGGACATGGACGACTTTGGTGAGCACCATTTTTCTGCCGACCACAGGTGCAAAGAAGGAAGTGGAAAAGGTTGAGTGTTTAGGAAAACTTCACAATGATTACTTCTGAAATATGATTGGGAAACAAAGTGCTGTAAGAATCCTGAAGAGGGAATAATGCTGATGCAGTGAAACAATAGCATATTGCAACTGACAAACCCTCCCTGAAAGTAGATCTATACACACTCCTTCACCTCTCAAAGGCTGTAAAAGCTGAAAATATTCAGGACAAACCTGTGAGAAAGCTCAAAAATACCTTGAAGATAAATGCTTCTGCCTTTAACAAATACTTAAATTGAGCAAGAAGCACCTAACACAAAAATTTGAGAATCTGAGGGATGTTTCTTAGCAACTTGTCAGAGAAAATTAACTCTTCATTTGTAATTTATGCATTTAAATTAGTGTTTTAATCCCCTCAAAATCAAGAAGTTCACAATTGTTGTCAACTGAAGAAGAAAAAAACATGTCACTAAAAGCTTTGGTTAGAGTATTATTACTTTTTTCTGTAGAAATCTTATTGGTCATACTACTACATTGTGATTTCAAATGAATTTTTAAAATTATATATATATATACATATATATGTACTTTATATATAATGTTTTAAAACATTAAATTGTCTTTACTTTTTTTTTTTTGCGGTACGCGGGCCTCTCACTGTTGTGGCCTCTCCCGTCGCGGAGCACAGGCTCCGGACGCGCAGGCTCAGCGGCCATGGCTCACGGGCCCAGCAGCTCCGCGGCCTGTGGGATCCGGGGCACGAATCCGTGTCCCCTGCATCGGGGCACGAACCCGTGTCCCCTGCATCGGCCGGCGGACTCTCAACCACTGTGCCACCAGGGAAGCCCGTCTTTACTTTTTAGAACAGTTTTAGATTCACAGAAAAATTGAGTAGATAGTACATACATCCCGCACCCAGTTTCCCTATTATTAACATCTTCTATTATTGTGGGATGTTTGTTACAATTAATGAACCAACATTGACACGCTACTACTATCCAAAGTCCATTATTCAGATTTCCTTAATTTTTACCTAATGTCCTTTTTCTGTGGCAGGATCTTATCCAGGATCCCATGTTGCACTTAGTCATCATGTCTTCTTCGGCTCCTCTTGGCTGTGACAGTCTGTCTGACTTCCCTTGTTTTTGAAGATTTTGACAGGATTACAGGTCAGGTATTTTGTAGTAGGTCTTTTTATTGGAAATTCTCTGTTGTTTTCTCATGATTGGACCAGGATTATCTGTTTGGGGAAGAAGACCACATAGGTAACATGCCATTTTTATCATGTCATATCAAGGATACACAGTATCCACATGACTTGACCTTGGTTACCTGGCTGAGGAAGTATTGGTCAGATTCTCCTGTGGAGTTACTCTCTCCCGGTCCTACCATACTGTCTCCTTGGAAGGAAGCTGCTATGTGCAGTCATCATTTGAGAAGTAGGGAGTTATGCTTCCCCTCCTCAAGGTCAGGGTATTAATATGTTATTTATATAGATAGAAATTATTTGCAATTCTTCTGCATGAGAGATTCATACCCTCCCCCCACTTATTTATTTATATCAATATGGACTCGTGGATTTTTTTTTTTTTTTCGGTACGCGGGCCTCTCACTGTTGTGGCCTCTCCCGTTGCGGAGCACAGGCTCCAGATGTGCAGGCTCAGCGGCCATGGCTCACGGGCCCAGCCGCTCCGCGGCATGTGGGATCCTCCCGGACCAGGGCAAGAACCCGCGTCCCCTGCATCTGCAGGCGGACTCTCAACCACTGCGCCAACAGGGAAGCCCATGGATAAGTATTTTTATACTTGGGTTATAATCAAATACTACTTTATTTTGTTGTTCTAATGGTTTAAATAAATTTTTATTAGAAGTTGATGCTACTTAAAGTGTTTTAATTATCAGTAATAATGCAACACAAAGGCTATGTCTGTTACAATCAAATGTTATATAATTTTAATTCAATAAATTAGATTAGATATTCTGGGTGTGTAACTCCTTCCTTAGCCAAAACTATAGTGTTTATGATTACAAATGTAGGATTTTAAAATCACAGAGAAAGTTCAGTTCCCAAACAATAGTGTAGATAGAATATTTTATTCAGGACCACCCGTTTAAATAATGACGAGCCTATTTCTTTCCATGTCCTTTATTATCTGACAGTTGAATTGACTAAATGGATCTAACTAGAGAAGCATTCTTTATATTTGAACTAAAATTCGAGATACTGAGAACAAATAATAACAGAATAATTGCTTTTAGAACTCAAACTTCCCCGCAGGCATATTTCGCAGGATTCAAACGATCTAAAATAAAATTACTCTTACCAAAGTAACATACAGGGTCCACATACCGGTTCAGGAGCACTTTGAATATATTAAATATATAGATTATTGTGAGCAAGAATGCATTTCTCTCTTTGCCTCATCTCTTTGGTCAAACACCTGATTTAACATTCTGTGCAGCTAAGTAAAGGATTGAATTCTCAGTGCTTAATTACTTTAGCCTGCTTCCATCTGTTAATTTCAGACCTTTTCTCCAACTTTAGACTACATAGAAATCCTGCAAGTAGGCCTATTTCATGACGGATACTTCATGCTGACAATTCAACAAAGTCCACCTTCAAATTCATGGAACCAGCACACTGGCCTTACGTCACCTCCAAGCACTCCTCATATCCTTTTCACAATGCCAAGCCTAGCACTTTTTTAAAAAGTATAATGTTACATTGCTTTTTTTCTGAGTCATATCCTTGTTCACATAAAATGGAATTTTTAAGAATGGTTTATTAAAAACATAAGCAAATTGGGGTCTGACAAAATCCACCTTTCAAATAGCTAGCAACAGTTTGATGAAACGGCACACCTGTACTTGCTGTCAGTTCCTCAGCAAGTGATCAGCCAACATAATGGCAATGAAGTTGAACAGAGAAACCACCAATAATACAACAATGCGCATCTATCTGCCAAAATCTTGACTCTCTTTAACAGCCTGAGTCAAGGTCAAAATCCAATAACTGAGACGACTGATTAAAAGGAATTATTTATTTCCATGAAATTTAAGGCTGATTTGGCATTATACAACTTTACATTAAATAAGTTAAAGAGTAAATTAAAGAGGACATTTAGTCCGTTCCCTTGCTTTCAAATAGGAATGCTCATGACCCCACTTAATTTTGACAAAAGACCCAGAGATAATTAAAAGGTCCGCTTCAAAGAGATTATCCAAGGTTTCTCAGTGATCTATTCCAGTGTTTAACAATTCTTAGGAAAGTAAAAATTTTATTGGTTTTGGACCAAAGCCACTGTATGACTTCCAAACTAGAGTAGATACAATATGATCTCTGAAAAAGATTATAAAGATAAAAACTAAAAGAACAGAGAGAATGTATTTCTTAGTATAGAAATAAGACAAATTTCTCCAGGCTAAGCAGTTTCCAATGCATAAAGTGTCACTCAAAGTTGCAGCCCTGGCAGACTGCATCCCCCTCCAGCTGCCACCTTCCCACCCCCACTGACACATGCCCCCATTCGTCAAATAATCATGGGACCCCCATGGGTGGTCACAAGCCCATTCACGGCCTGTGGGTGCTGTCACGGAACCAGCAAGTCTCACAATTGTTTTCATCCATTTCTACTGCTGGTCCAGTAGGCATGTCACCTCTCAACACAGTCCCTCACAGGGGTCTGCCAGTTACCTACGGGTACTGACACCTAACTGCTATCTGCTCCCGGACACTACAGCATCACATCAGGTCCCTAATATGGCCCCAAAGTGACTCCAGCTTCTGTTCTTTCACTGGAGGCTCCTTAGCGCCAGTTTTATTATACATGTGGAAGCAACGTACGTATATGCAAGATTTTACTCTAAATTTCATAAAGAAATGAGATCGATATGTCTCTGCCCTTTGGAAAGACTAATGAGAATAGAACAATACTGAAACAATCTAAGGTATTTATGAATTTAATTCTGTAGCTGGATATAGTGAAGAGGGTATATGATTTCCTAAGAAACACCTACTTACTTTAATGTTTGTTATTATTTTCAGATGGGTGTGAATTTTAATTGAGGAAAGCATTATTATGCTTTAGTTTTATCTACCAGGGTTCTACCTGGCAGAGGTGTGTGTGTTTGTGTTTGTGTGTGTGTTTGCATATATGCATATAGATACAAATGTACACCCAAACAATGTCTTCCTTTTCTTCATTTCTAACTGCATTTAACTAAGGCTTTCATTCTTTATTATCAGAGTTATTACATAGCTGCGTATATGTCTCTTTGCCTCTGGTCTCTTTCCACTTTGTGTCAGAGTGCTTTTATAAGACTCAGGCTACTTGCCTCCTTTAGTGACAAACCATTGGTTCATGATAAAATGCAAACTTCTTAGCATGACATGAAGGTCCTTCTAGGAATAGCACTCACCCCTTATACTGTTCTAGAACAATTTGCTGCTTCCAGAATGTGACAAGCTTTTCTACATCTTGGCCTCTATCCCTACCTCTCCTCCGAATTTCTGCTTGCCCTTGTCTGACTTTGTCACAATCGTCCCTCCATATCCGAGGATGTGGAACCTGTAGATAGGAAGGTGCATTGTATGTCATCCTAAATTTAAGTGATCACTTTTTCTGTGCACTGTTTCCTGACCCTCTCTTAATATCCCATGTAATCTTCCCAGCCATCGCATCCATGGTGTCATTACCAGTATTGCAGCATGTGTTAGTATAGAATATTCACTTACCTGTTTTTCTGTATTGGGGGATCATAAATTCTCTGATGGAAGTTTTGAAAGTTTTATGTTCCAAAACCTAACATAGTAGCTGGCATGTGAAATTGATGAGAAATATGTTATATGATTGATAAAATAATTTGAAATTTGTAATCTGTGTTGTTTCCTTCCCAACTCCAGACCTCAGCTACATGACGAAAGTGGATCAATTAGTATTTGAGGGCTGAAAATTTCGAGTACACCCTACTTCAGGAAAATTTCTGTATAAATTCTATTATTTCATTTTCTTTTGCCTTTATCACACTATATGCCACAATTATTAGAAATTTTTGCCTCAAATCTCATGAGAGAACTTAAGCTTGTTTCTTTGGGCTTTGACCTCATAAGGAATTAAAGCTCACCAATATTTTGAATAGAAACCCTTTCCTATTGTTCAACTTGTCTTGCATTTATATTCTCTATGTTAAATTAAACCTTATTTTTCCTCTTTACTCATTGAGAATCATGATTTTTCCCATATAAAATTAGAAAGTTCTCTAAAACCATGAGGAAAATTTGACAATATTGTTTTATATTCCCTATAAATATGAGCAAAGGAAATTAATAATTAGCAGAATTCTGGCCTAAAAATCTCAGTCAGTAATTAGTTAATTTTAAATAAATATTTTCCATGGTATTTAAAACATGAGGGGTTTTTTTTCCACACCTTTATTGAAGTATAAATGCTTTACAATGGTGTGTTAGTTTCTGCTGTACAACAAAGTGAATCAGCTATAAGTATACATATAACCCCATATCCCCTCCCTCTTGCGTCTCCCTCCCACCCTCCCTATCCCACCCCTCTAGGTGGACACAAAGCACTGAGCTGATCTCCCTGTGCTATGCCGCTGCTTCCCACTAGCTATTTACTTTACATTTGGTAGTTTATACATGTCAATGCTACTCTCTCACATAGTCCCAGCTTACCCTTCCCCTTTCCCGTGTCCTCAAGCCCATTCTCTATGTCTGCGGTCTGAGTCTTTATTCCTGTCCTGCCCCTGGGTTCATCAGAACCATTTTTTTTTAGATGCCATAAATATGTGTTAGCATACGGTATTTGTTTTCCTCTTTCTGACTTACTTCACTCTGTATGATAGTCTCTAGGTCCATCCACCACACTACAAATAACATAATTTCTTTTTATGGCTGAGTAATATTCCATTGTATATATGTGCCACATCTCCTTTATCCATTGATATGTCAACGGACACTTAGGTTGCTTCCATGTCCTGGCTATTGTAAATAGAGCTGCAGTGAACGTTGTGGAACATGTCTCTTTTTGAATTATGGTTTTCTCAGGGTATATGCCCAGTAGTGGGATTGCTGGGTCATATGGTAGTTCTATTTTTAGTTTTTTAAGGAAACACCATACTGTTCTCCATAGTGGCTGTATCAATTTACATTCTCACCAACAGTGCAGGAGGGTTCCCCTTTCTCCACACCCTCTCCAGCATTTATTGTTTGTAGATTTTTTGATGATGGCCATACTGACTGGTGTGAGGTGATACCTCATTGTGGTTTTGATTTGCATTTCTCTAATGATTAGTGATGTTGAGTATCTTTTCATGCGCTTGTTGGCCATCTGTATACCTTCTTTGGAGAAATGTCTATTTAGGTCTTCTGCCCATTTTTGGATTGGGTTGTTTGTTTATGTGATATTGAGCTGCATGAGCTTGTATGTTTTGGAGATTAATCCTTTGTCAGTTGCTTCATTTGCAAATATTTTCTCCCATTCTGAGGGTTGTCTTTTCATCTTGTTTATGATTTCCTTAAGTTTCGTTAGGTCCCATTTGTTTATTTTTGTTTTTATTTCCCTTACTCTAGGAGGTGGGTCAAAAAGGATCTTGCTGTGATTTATGTCATAGAGTGTTCTGCCTATGTTTTCCTCTAAGAGTTTTATAGTGGCTGGCCTTACATTTAGGTCTTTAATCTATTTTGCGCTTAGTGTACGGTGTTAGGGAGTGTTCTAATTTCATTCTTTTACACGTAGCTGTCCAGTTTTCCCAGCACCACTTTTTTTTTTTTTTTTTTGCGGTACGCAGACCTCTCACTGTTGTGGCCTCTCCCGTTGTGGAGCACAGGCTCCAGCCGTGCAGGCTCAGCGGCCATGGCTCATGGGCCTAGCTACTCCGTGGCATGTGGGATCTTCCCAGACCGGGGCACGAACCCGTGTCCCCTGCATCGGCAGGCAGACTCTCAACCACTGTGCCACCAGGGAAGCCCACCCAGCACCACTTATTGAAGAGGCTGTCTTTTCTCCATTGTATATTCTTGCTTCCTTTATCAAAGATTAGGTGACAATATGTGTGTGGGTTTATCTCTGGGCTTTCTCTCCTGTTTCATTGATCTATATTTCTGTTTTTGTGCCAGTACCATACTGTCTTGATTACTGTAGCTTTGTAGTATAGTCTGAAGTTAGAGAGTCTGATTCCTCCAGCCAGTTTTTCTTTTTTAAGATTGTTTTGGCTATTCGGAGTCTTGTGTGTTTACATACAAACTGTAAAATTTCTTGTTCTAGTTCTGTGAAAAATGCCATTGGTAATTTGATAGGGATTGCATTCAACCTGTGGATTGCTTGGGGTAGTATAGTCATTTTCACAATATCGATTCTTCCAGTCCAGGGGCATGGTATATCTCTCCATCTGTTTATGTTATCTTTGATTTCTTTAATCAGTGTTTTATAGTTTTCTGAGTACAAGTCTTTTGCCTCCTTAGGTAGGTTTATTCCTAAGTTTTTATTCTTTTTGTTGCAGTGGTAAATGGGATAGTTTCCTTAATTTCTCTTTCTGTTCTTCTGTTGCTAATGTATAGGAATGCAGGAGATTTCTGTGCATTAATTTTGTATCCTGCAACCTTACCAAATTCACTGATTAGCTCTAGTAGCTTTCTGGTGGCATCTTTAGGATTTTCTATGTATAGTATCGTATCACTGGCAAACAGTGACAGTTTTACTTCTTCTTTTCCAATTTGTATTCCTTTTATTTCTTTTTCCTCTCTGATTGCTGTGGCTAGGACTTCCAATACTATGTTGAATAACAGTGGTGAGAGTGGACATCCTTGTCTAGTTACTGATCTTAGAGAAAATGCTTTCAATTCTTCACCATTGAGAATGATGTTTGCTGTGAGTCTGTAATATAGGCCCTTTATTGGGTTGAGGTAGGTTCCCTCTATGCCCACTTTCTGGAGAGTTCTTATCATAAATAGGTGTTGGATTTTGTCAAAAGTTTTTTCTACATCTATTGAGGTGATCATATGGTTTTTATTCCTTAATTGGTTAATGTGGTTTATCTCACTGATTGATTTGCATATGTTGAAGAATCCTTGCACCCCTGGGATAAATCCCACTTGATCATGGTATATGATCCTTTTAATGTGCTGTTGGATTCTGTTTGCTAGTATTTTGTTGAGGATTTTTGCATCTATGTTCATCTGTGATATTGGTCTGTAATTTTCTTATTTTCTGATATCTTTGTCTGGTTTTGGTATCAGGGTGATGGTGGCCTTGTAGAACGAGTTTGGGAGGGTTCTTCCCTCTGCAATTTTTTGGAAAAGTTTGAGAAGGAAAGGTGTTAACTCTTCTCTAAATATTCAGTAGGATTCGCCTGTGAAGCCACCTGGTCCTGGACCTTTGTTTTTTGGAAGTTTTTAAATTACAGTTTCAATTTCATTACCTGTGATTGGTCTGTTCATATTTTCTAATTCTTCCTGCTTCAATCTTGGAAAATTGTGGCTTTCAAAGAATTTTTCCATTTCTTCCAGGTTGTCCATTTTATTGGCATATAGTTGCTTGTAGCAGGCTCTTATGATCTTTTGTATTTCTGCAGTGTCTATTGTAATCTCTCCTTTTTTATTTCTAATTTTATTGAGTTGAATCCTCTCCCTTTTTTTTCTTGATGAGTCTGGCTAAAGGTTTATCAATTTTGTTTATCTTCTCAAAGAACCAGCTTTTAGTTTTATTGATCTTTGCTATTGTTTTCTTCATTTCTATTTCATTTATTTCTTCTCTGATCTTTATGATTTCTTTCCTTCTACTAACTCTGGGTTTTCTTTGTTCTTCTTTTTCTAGTTGCTTTAGGTGTAAGGTTAGATTGTTTATTTGAGATTTTTCTTGTTTCTTGCATGAGCCTGAATTTCTATGAACTCCCCTCTTAGAACTGATTTTGCTTCATCCCATAGGCTTTGGATTGTCATGTTTTCGTTGTCATTTGTTTCTAGGTATTTTTTTATTTCTTAGATTTCTTCAGTGATCTCTTGGTTGTTTAGCAGTGCACTGTTTAGCCTCCATGTATTTGTGTTTTTTACAGTATTTTTCCTCTAATTGATTTCTAATATCATAGCATTGTGGTTGGAAAAGATGCTTGATATGATTTCAATTTTCTTAAATTTTCCAAGGCTTAATTTGTGACCCAAAGATGTGATCTTGGGTCTTGTGACCCAAGATGTGATCTATTCTGGAGAATATTCAATGTGCACTTGAGAAGAAAGTGTATTCTTCTTGTGTTACTGTCGGTTTCTCCTTGTATGGCTGTTAGCATCTGCCTTATGTATTGAGGTGCTCCTATGTTCGGTGCATAAATACTTACAATTGCTATATCTTCTTCTTGGATTGATTCTTTGATCATTATGTAGTGTCCTTCTTTGTCTCTTGTAATAGTCTTTATTTTAAAATCTATTTTGTCTGATATGAGAATTGCTACTCCAGCTTTCTTTTGATTTCCATTTGCATGGAATATCTTTTTCCATCCCCTCACTTTCAGTCTGTATGTGTCCCTAGGTCTGAAGTGGGTTTCTTGTAGACAGCATATATACGGGTCTTGTTTTTGTATCCATTCAGCCAGTGTATGTCTTTTGGTTGGAGCATTTAATCCATTTACATTCAAGGTGATTATTGATATGTATGTTCCTATAACAATTTTCTTAATTGATTTGGTGTTGCTTTTGTGGGCCTTCCTCTTCTCTTTTGTTTCCTGCTTAGAGAAGTTCCTTTAGTATTTGTTGTAAAGCTGGTTTGGTGGTGCTGAATTCTCGTAGCTTTTTCTTGTCTGTAAAGCTTTTGATTTCTCCATCGAATCTGAATGAGATCCTTGCTGGGTAGACTAATCTTGGTTGAAAGGTTTTTCCCTTTCATCACTTTAAATATGTCCTGCCACTCCCTTCTGGCTTGCAGAGTTTCTGCTCAAAGATCTTAACAGCTTTTAATATTATGGGGATTCCCTTGTATGTCATTTGCTGTTTCTCCCTTGCTGCTTTTAATATTTTTTATTTGTATTTAATTTTTGATAGTTTGATTAATATGTGTCTCAACGTGTTTCTCTTTGTGTTTATCCTGTATGGGACTCTCTGCACTTCCTGGACTTGACTATTTCCTTCCATGTTAGGGAAGTTTTCGACTATAATCTCTTTAAATATTTTCTCAGACCCTTTCTTTTTCTCTTCTTCTGGGATCCCTATAATTCAAATGTTGGTGCACTGAATGTTGTCCCAGAGGTCTCTGAGACTGTCCTCAATTCTCTTCATTCTTTATTCTGCTCCCCTACAATTATTTCCACCATTTTATCTTCCAGCTCACTTACCCATTCTTCTCTCTGTTATTCTGTTATTGATTCCTTCTAGAGTATTTTTAATTTCAGTTATTGTGTTATTCATCATTGTTTGTTTGCTCTTTAGTTCTTCTAGATCCTTGTTAAACGTTTCTTGTATTTTCTCCATTCTGTTTCCTAGATTTTGGATCATCTTTACTATCATTATTCTTAATTCTTTTTCAGGTAGATTGCCTATTTGGTCTTCATTTATTTGGTCTTGTAGGTTTTTACCTTGCTCCTTCATCTGTAACATATTTTTTTGTCATTTCTTTTTTTTGTTTTTTGATGGGTGGGGCTGTATTCCTGTCTTACTCTTTGTTTGGCCTGAGGCATCCAGCACTGGTGTTTTCAGGCATTTGGGTAGAGCCGGGTCTTGGTGCCAGGATGAGGACCTCTGAGAAGCCTCCCTCGGTTAATATTCCCTGGTGTCTGAGGCTCTCTGTTAGTCCAGTGGTTTGGACTCAGCACTCACACTACAGGAGCTTGGGCCCAACCTCTGGCCTGGGAACCAAGGTCCTACAAGCTGCGTGGCATGCCAAAAAAAAAAAAAGGAGCAGTAGAATAACAGAGAATAAAAGATGAAATAAAATTAGAAATATAAAAAATACATTAGGAAAAATACAAATATAATTGAAACAACTGCAACAAGGTAAAACAAAACCACAACAGAAAAATGAAAAAATTTTAAAAATGGGAACAAGCCAAAAGGAGCAGAACAATAACGAAGTATAAAGAATAAAATAAAATTAGAAAAATAAAATATTTATTAGAAAAAAATAAAAATATAAATGAATCAACAACAAGAAGGTGAAACAGAACCCCAACCTAAAAGAAGAAAAAAGAAAGAAAAAGAAAGAATGAAAAAAAGGGGCTTAGCTATGGGGGGGCGGAGTTTAGGCAGGGGTGGAACTTAGGCAGGGACAGGGTTTAGGGTAGGGCGGGGCCTAGGTGCGAGGGGGCATGGGCAGGCAGGAGGACATTCAAGCATGGGGTGGGGCCTAGGCAGATTGACGTTCATGTGGGTGGGGCCTCTGCTTAGGACCCGCATGGAAGGGGAGAGGCAGCACATCCAAAGGAGGGCCTATGGAGTGTGGAGTTCTGGAGTTTGGAGATAGGGCCCTGAGTGAGGATGTGTGGGTGGGGTTTAGGCACAGCACTGGAGGGGGTCTCCGAGTGTAGAGGTCAGCCCTGGGTGGGGGTGTAGGGGCAGGGCTTGGGTTCTGCGTGGCAGGAGGGAGGCTCAGAGGGCAGAGGATTAGGCCTGGGAGGTCAACAGGCTCCCCGGTGCCTAAGTGGGCAGGGAAAGCGCTGGCCCCATTCCCTTCCATTCCTCCACACACCCCCCAGGGTCTCCCCCATCATCGCTGGACCCCTAACCCTGGGTGGGTCCCGCTGGGTATAGGAACCCCCCTCCCCCAGACACCCCTCAGGGGTGCCATCCCAGAGGTCCGGCCTTTACTTTTGCTCCCCCTTCCCTCCCTCCCACTCCCTCAGGACCCCTGCGGCTGGAGGGGGCCTCGTTGGGCAGAGGATCAGGCCTGTATCTCAGCAGGCTCCTGGGGGCCCAAGTGGGCAGGGGAAACCTGGCCACGCTCCCTTTTGATCCTCCGCCCTCCCAATGGTCCCCCCCTTTCCCCCTCCAGTTGTGGGATCCCTTCCCCTCCCCCAGCCACCCCTCAGGGGCGCCAGTCCCCTCCCACCTCCACTTCACCTCCCCCCTCACTTCCCCGCATGCCCCACATCCTACCCGGTCACTGGGGGTTCCTCTGTCCCCTTAGGTATCCATGGTCCCCCAGCGGTGCCTGGTAGGTGCCCTGGTTGTGCAGAGATGCAAATTCCACATCCTCCTGCTCTGCCATCTTGACTCCACCCCATAAAGATTTCTTTATTTATGATTCCTGAAGGACACATGATAATTCCTTTATTTATATATTTGAATTTATAGATTTTTGAGCTCTATAACGAAGAAATCATTATGATATACATGTCTGCATATCGTACAAAACATGACAAACATGCTCAGTAAATGAATTTTCCAACATAGCATAAAAGAATTTAATCAGTTAAATAAAATGAAATTCACTTTAGCACCTAAGTATTTGGGGGTTCCTGTCACTTAAAACTTTTTTTAAGGCTTCTGTTACAAGGCCCATTCTTTGTTCAAAAACCAATAAAAGGAGGGGGAGCTGAAAATCTTATATAATACCCCAGTTCAAAATGTAGCAGCAGTATTAAGGAGAATACAAATCATTTGGTCTCATGAAATCCTCACTATTTTGAAGAGATGTGAAATAAAATATTTGCCTTACTTCAAGGGGCTTTTACGTGCATGAGTTTTCATACTTATCAGAGATTACTTCAGAGTAATGAAATTCAGCTCCTAAAACTCATCTAGAGAAGAATAATTTTAAGTTAATAAGACTCTATTTTGAGTCAGATATTACAATTGAAGAGAGTATATTATGGTATTCTTTATCTGTGTTCTTACATCAACAGGACATGGGTTCGTCAGACACGGTGCATTGGGAATCTCAGAACCATCTCCAACAGTTTTCCCTTTCAATTTTAAAGCACCTGACATATACTCCATTTAGCCTATGCTTTATCTACAATAGTCATTTACTGTATCTTAACTTTTGTTTGCATGTACTCTCCCACTCACGTAACACTGAAAATATTTCTTAAATACACGTGGAGAATTTTTTTTTCCTGATTTTCACCTTTTAATACACAGATATTATAGACTACAATCATTTCAATTTAAAAATTCTGATTGTACAACTGGCATGGATGGGCCATGCCTGGGCTAGATGTTATGGAAATGAAGACAAGTAAGAGGCAATTTTGTCTATGAAGGATTTTATAATCTTGCTATTTCATGAGGTTCACATATGTGGAAGCTACTATGAAAGGTAATGTGTCTCTAATAGATAAAGAGGAGCATAAAGCATTTAATTCAGTAGGACTTTACTAAGAAGAAAGCACTTGAGCTGAGTGACATGTTTGGAATAAATCTTAAGGAAATCATACGAATTCGACAGGTAGACAAGAAAAAAGATGTCATTGGGGGTAAAAACCATACACAAAAGCATGTCATGATCTGGTGGCATAGAAAAGGAGTGTCAGCTGGCTTTGCGAAGACATGAAGTGTTATTTGGGGCTTGTTATTTAGACTCTTTGAAACTCAGTTTTTAATCAATTGTAAAATGGAGAAGGGAATTGACAGTTATTGGTAATTGATCATTGAAATCATTACAGATAAAGACAAATGTAGAGAAAATTAGTGCCGCGTCTCGCAATAATAGGATCTCCACCCATTTATTGTGCTTATAACAGGCCACACCCGTCCGTGGTGTTAATAGCTATTTGGATGGTGGTATTAGAAGCTCAACATGTTTGAAGTATAGGATACTTGTTAAGGATATTGAAGCAGCATTTCAGGGCGTTGGTCTCTGTCTACCAGATTTGTGTTTGAGGATGATCTCTCTAAATGATAGACTGGAGATAGCTATTCATAAATGAACATTTCAGCAATTATGTCATGTCCTCATTTCCCTTATTAAATTATTAATTTGGCTTTAATCCTGAGAAATTAATTGAATTTCTTCTCTGCTAGCGATCCCTAAAATGAAAAACCCTTAAAATATCTTTGAGGCTCAAGAAGAGAAGTCCTATATTCTGAAATAAGTTCTTCATCCTCTCACTTCCCCAGATATGCTTTGCAACTTAATATAATAACTGTAACAAATCTTTATTATGTTTATAGAACTGAGTTATCAGCAACAGCTAATGTTAAGATATTTAAATATCTTATAACAGACATACATTAAAAGTCATAGGATTTATTTCTTGCATGGAAAGAGAATGAAAATAAAATTAATATCAGTTTTCATGACCAATTATGTTAGCCTTTTCAAATTTGAAATGTAATAAGTTAAAAATCTCTGAGCTGAAACACTGAGGAAATGAAGTGAATTAATAAATATTTGTCTCATATTTAATTGAAAATCTGAAAGCTGTATTAAAGCCAAATTCAATGGGAAACATATGTGAATAACACTTTTATAACACAAGTCCATTAACATTGTGAATATTTACTTTGGCATATACAGGCCAAAGAGAAAATAAAAATAGGATTTCATTGCATTTATAAATTCAGAAAGAATTCATCTGGACCCAGAACTAGTACCACTATTGATTGTGTGTGTGTGTTTCTTTCTTAATTAGTAAAACTCCAGTTTTCTTTCAACCAAAATCATGAAATCAGGAATACAGCTCCATCTGTCCACCAAAGTCTTGCAAATCACACATCACTGCTACTGCTATAAAAAGGTAAGTAAGAAAAATTTGCTGAAAGTTATTTCAAATAAATTACTATAGACAATATCTATAGTATCTATAAGTTAACATTCTCAGATTTACAAAACAAATGAAGAAACTACTTGGATATTTGCAAGAATAGATAAACAAGTAACTATGCAGTTTTAGCTGGACTTCATTAAAATTAAAAACTCTGCTCTCTGAAAGAATTATGAAGAGATTTAGAAAACTAACCACAGACTGGGAGAATCATTTTGCCAAAGACATATCTGATAAAGGACTTATCCAAAAAATATAAAGAACTCTTAAAACTCAACAGTAAGAAAATTGACCACCTGATTAAAAAATAGACAAACGATCTGAACAAACACCTCACCAAATAAGACGGCAGATCATCATATGAAAATAAGCTTGATGTCATATGTCGTTAGAGAATGAGACAGCAATAAACATCTATTAGAATGGCCAAAATACAGAACACTGACAACACCAAATGCTGGCAAAGATGTGGAGAAACAGCTACACTCATTCATTGCTGGTAGGAATGTGAAATGATATAATCACTTTGGAAGACAGTTCAATGGCTTCTAATAGAACTAATCACATTCTTACATAATTTGGCAATTATTTCTTTGGTATCTACTCAAATGAGGTGAAGACTTATGTTCATAAAAAAACCAGAAATGAATGTTTATAGCAGCTTTATTCATAATTGCCAAAACTTGGAGGTAACCAAGATTTTCTTTAATATGTGAATAGATAAATAAACTACACTACATCCATACAATGGTAAACTATTCACAACTAAAAAGACATGAACTGTCAAGCCATAAAAAGATATCAGGGAAACTTAAACATATACTTGTAAGCAAAAGAATCCATTCTGAAAGAGGTACATACTCATGATTCCAAGTTTACGACATTTTAGAAAAAGCAACTCTATGGAGACAGTAAAAAAAACTAGTGGTTGTCATGGATTGGGAGGAGGAAGTTATGAATAGGTGGAGCTCAGAGGATTTTTAGGGCAGTGAAACCATTACATATGATACTATAATTAGATGGCTATATGACATTATACATTTGTCAAAAATTCATCGAAGGAGTGAATCATAGTGTAAACTGTGGATTTGGGGTTATAATGACATGACACTGTATGTTTATCAATTGTAACAAACACAGCTGTCCCTCAGTGTCCACAGGGGATTGGTTCCAGGGCCCCACAGATATAAAAATCTGCAGACGCTCAAGTCCCTTATACAAAATGGCATAGTGTTTGCATTAAAACCTATACAAATACAGAAAACAGAGTATGTAACTATTTTTGTGCAAATTATAGTGGGGATATTGAGGAAATTTTCCAGTTCTTTCTGAGGAAGAGCTATCTCCTTTACAATAAAAAACAGTTCTAACTGTAAGCATTAGTAGTATCCATCTACCATGAGAGATAACTGCAATTTACCACTCTGGAAGTTTACCATAACAGGTACTGCCAGGGAAATCTTCTTAGGTACATTCAATACACTGGAATTTTAGTCTGCTGTGTTAATGTGATACTTGTATCCAGTAATACTTTTGTGCCTTTAATTAATTACAAATTAAAAAAAAATATTCTCTCTGCTTCCAAAGAGTATGAAAGTAGGAAAAAAAAAAAAAAGCGTGGTACAGTGGCAATTCCTGACAAACACTCCCTCAGCCAGGTGGTCAAGGTCAATCAACATCAACGGTGCTAAATCCCATTGATGGTGTGAGCTCTTGGTATGCTGTGATGAGAATGGCACTTGACCTCTTGTGGTCTTCCTCCTCAAACACATAACCCGCATCTGATCATAAGAAAAACATCAGACAAAACCAAATTGAGGGCCATTCTACAAAATATCTAAGAGTACTCCTCAAAATTGCCAAGGCCATCAAAAATATGAAAAATCCAAGAAACTCTTACAGACCAGAGAAGCTTAAGGTGACGTAAAAACTAAATGAAATGCAGTGTCCTGGATGGGACCCTGGAACAGAAAATGGACTTTCGGTACAAACTAAGGAAATCCAAATGTAGAATGGAGTATACTTAATAGTAACGTACAAGAATTGTGATTTCTTTATTGTGAAAAATGGATCATAGTAATAGAATTCATTAACAGTAAGGGACACTGGATGAGGGGTATACAGCGACTCTCTGTAATATCTCTGCAACTTTCCTAGAAATCTAAAGTGATTCTGAAATTAAAAGTTTGCTTAGGGCTTCCCTGGTGGCGCAGTGCTTGAGAGTCCGCCTGCCGATGCAGGGGACACGGGTTCATGCCCCGGTCCGGGAGGATCCCACATGCCGTGGAGCAGCTGGGCCCGTGAGCCATGGCCGCTGAGCCTGCGTGTCCGGAGCCTGTGCTCTGCAACGGGAGAGGCCACAACAGTGAGAGGCCCGTGTACCGCAAAAACAAAAACAAACAAAAAAAGTTTGCTTATTTTTAAAATCACTTAACCCTTTAAATGGGAGCAGCAATATTCCCTCTAGAGACAAATGTGTCATTAAGAGATGTTTTATTCTTTGACATTTATGGAGGAAATACGCTCTGAAATCTCTTCTTTACTAACATTTTTTTTTCAACTTATCTGAAATCGCTTGGATTTCATAATTTTTAAAGACTGGGCGAGAGTAACCTTAGCTATTATTTCTTCATTTTCCTACAGCTTTGATCAGTAGGTGTATTCTCAGAATCACATCTGCTCTTGTCATGGAAAATGCATTGTTCATTGGCTTCCTTTCCGAAAAACTGACAACGTTTGAGTAATTGCCTCATGTTTTCCAGAACGTTGTGAGACCAACACTGAGTAAGGATATATATCAAAAATAGAAGATAGCAAATGTATTTTAGTGTGGTAATCTGAATAAATGGAGAGAAGTCAGGAGAAACAAACAGTGATGCCTTTATCAGTGACATTTTAGCAAAGGTTATCTTAATATCCTACCCAGCAACATCTGTGACTGACACTAGTGCCATGTTTGTAAATGTAAAAAGTATACTAGTGAAGAATGCACAACAGTAACACAGAGGATTTCTTGAAAATGAATGGCCTTGATTTCTTTAACCACATTAAAAATCTTGCTTACCTTTACAAATGGTATCTTCATTACCTGAATTTTGCTAAATATAGAAGGAAGAAAATAGTCATATACATTCATGAACTAATTCAATATACAATATTCAGTGGTTCTTATAAATTTTTTTAAATATATATTTAAATAGTACCAAATGTGAACAAAAGAGATATGTAATATAATCAACCAACAGTTACAAGACCTGGACCCTGGATCTGTTTCCTTCACTTATTAATTGTTTGGCATATGACTGTAACAGTGATCTCTCACTCTCTTTTCATCTAAAACTGGATGGTCATACTGCACCTGAATATATCTCAATGCCTCTATAAAGATCAAATGTTATATAACATCTTTATGAGAAAAGATAAGACCTTGGGTATCTACTTGGGAGTCATCAGCATCAAAACTATATTTAAAGCCATGATACTGGATGAAATAATTCAGAAAATATGTGTAAATAGAGAAGAGAAAAGTTACAAGGATTGGCCCTTGCTTCAGTTCATCTTTTAAAAGTCAGGACGAAGAGAAGGAGTGAGGGAAACAGATGAAGGAGTAGCAGTTAGTGAAGTAGGAACATCAGAAGAATGAAAAAGATTGCAACTGGACTAAATGCTGCTGAGAAGTCAAGAACCATGAGTACTAACAAAGGTTGTGGTTTTGAGGACATCTACAAGTACTGTTTCAGTGAAAAAATAGGAAAGTGTAGTTTGAGGGAAAAAATGTGAGATATGGGATTAATGTATCCATAAATATTGTGAGTTTTGTTATAAAGAAGAAAAGAGAGAAGAGGTGGTAGTTAGGCGGGGTAGGGGGGGAGAGCAATGAGATCAACACAGTTTTGACTTTTATTTTCTTTTTATATAGATTTACATTATAGTATGATGTATAGCATGGTATATGTATACCTAGCTTTCTACATGTATATGTATGTGTGTGTGTATAGATGTATACACACCTATGTCTATCTATACTTGCACCTATACCTGTATCTTTCTATATGTAGATAGATACAGATGAATAGATAGATAGAGAACTTGATAATATAGGAGAAAATAAAGGAAATCTTAAGTTTTAAGCAATTAAGCAAGAAAGGAGAGGATATAGTAAGCATTTGACCTCAGTTAGGAATAGGTAAATTTTATTATATTAATTTTCTATAATGGCTGTAACAAATTGGCTTAAAACAATACAAATATCTTACGTTTCTGTTGGTGAAAAGTCTGAAACCATTTTCACTGGGATAAAATCAAGGTATTGGCAGCGCTGCTTTCCTTTCTGGAGGCCCTAGGGGAGACTGCTTCCTTGCCTTTATAGCTTTTAGACATCATCCACATTCCTTGGCTTGTGGGTCCCTTTCTCTTTCTTCAAAGTCAGAAATACACCATTTCACTCTGACCATTCTTTCACAGTCACATCTCAGAGCTCTGACTCTCTTCCTCTGCCTCCCTTTTCCATTTTTAAAGAAACCTGTGATTAGATTGAGCCGACTGAGATAATCTAGGTTAATCTCCCCATCTCAAAGTCTTTGATTTAGTCACATCAGCAAAATCCGTTTTGCCATGTAAAGGAGTACATTCACAGGTTCTGGGGATTAGGATGTGGACATCTTTAGGGACCATTATTCTGCCTTCAGCATTCACCTATTATAATAGTAAGAAAGACAGTAGAAACATAGTAGTGGGGAAATGAAGTAGTTCTTATCTTGCTGCTGATACTGTATCACTGAATTATGACTCAGCTAGCTGAAAGTGATCAGAGACGAAAGAAAGTTGGAAATTTGAAGAAGGTATTAACAATACTTTGTCAAATGGGAGAGTGATTTGACTAGGTTAGTGTCAGCAGTATTTTCTTAAATGTCACTTGATGTTTGGGATAATAAATTTAAGGGGAGACTATGCAATATTGTTGTACATTTTCCACATTGGATTTCAGATGTTTGTATCAAGTAGGTGGATATTTGGGTTAACCAAGTGGACAAGACGAGAAACAAGGCACTTGATGATGTAAACAAGAGAATGTTTATCATCAGGGACAATTAAACTTCAGCTGGGAAAAAGAAGAAAGAGAATATATGGGTAATAATGGTCACTAACATGGTGGAAAAGAGATTCTAATGCAGTTGAACAATTTTTGAATTGGTCATGTATGAGGGTATCCAGAGAGACACAACCAACAGAATATGTATATAAAAAACAGAAATAATAGGGGATATAGATAGATGACAGATAGATAGATAGACTTTATGGGAAATTGGCTCACATGATTGATTATGGAGTCTGAGAAGTCCAGTGGTCTGCCATCTGCAAGCTAGAAACCCAGGAAAACTGGTGGTGAATTCAGTCCAAGTCCAAAGGTCCAACTAATGGTGTAAATCACAGTCCAAGGACAATAAAAGATGAGATAAGATGTCCCAGCTCAAATTGTGAGGCAGGAGAAAAAGGGTGAGTTCCTCTTTCCTCCACCTTTTGTTCAATTCAGGCCTTCAACTGATTGGATGATGCCCACCCACTTTGGGGAGGATGATCTACTTTACTGAGTCCTCTATTCAAATGCTAAATTCATCCAGAAACACCCTCACAAACACATCTGGGCACCGCATGGCCCACTCAAGTTGACACATAATATTAACCATCATGGGTCAGTTCCAGGAGAAGAGATCAGAAAAGTAAAGAAAGCGTGGGATAATTGAAATTTTAAAATAGAAAGGGCTTAATTATTAAAAGTAAAGGCCAAGGTATGATCTTGGGAGTAAGTGGTAAAACTTGGTAGAGAAAATATGGTCAGAAGTGTGGAAGTCAAGAAATCAAGAAGCTACATTTATGTTGCTGTTTCTATGTGTTTATGTGTTTTTGTACAAATGTGTGCATGTGCATTTTTTTCTTTCCTTTCTTTTTTTTTCATTTTCTTCCTTCCTTCCTTCCTTCCTTCCTTTCTTTCATTGCTTTTATAGTTTCCTGGGAAAAAAGAAGATTTAACACAAAGTCTGAAGTATCTCAAAACTTGTTGTTAACATCTATTATGCTTGAAAAGTGATCTTTAGGATTTAGTTTCCTGAAATTTTTTGAGTTAATCTTCATGGAGGTATTTTGCACTAAGAATAGTTCTAGAAGTTATAAAATGGAACATCTGTGGTGAATACATTAATATCAAAAGTATACTAGTTCATTGAGTCACTATGTTGATGTGAGGAATTTAGTCTTATTTTACCAATTTGTGGAAGACAGAAGTTTTTGCTATAATCAAATCATATATGAGGACTTCATTCCAAAATGAGGCACTAAACAAGTATAAAATTATCTAATTGGGTTGCTCACATCTGCTGATGGCAGTTGCAGGGCACAAGTAAAGATGTTTTTACCTTGACTATCAGTTCAGCATCTGCCGGACTGCCTGAGGCCATGCATAGAACTGGATAAAATAATAGGGCTCCTCTGAGTAGGGAAGGACAGCCCAGGGACAATGAGTCCCCACATAAGACATGACTCATTTCTTCAGCCCCATATCCTTTAAATGCCATCCTAATTAACAGTGAGACAATCATATATCATGACACAACAAGCATCTAGGGACCAGAGTGCCATTTTAAAAACAGATGATTTCTTAGTTCATACTGAGGCATTAAATTCTTTATATTACTCCTTTTTCTTAAATAAAGACATTATTGATATCATACAGAATGATACTTTAAAGCTTTACTCTACTATGAGACTAAGCCTTAACCCTCAGGGATAAATTCCATGATTCTCTAAAGTTAATTTATTTTCAAAACCATAATTAACAGTTCACTAAAATCTCCAGCACCATTATAGCAATAGAGCAGCTCCTAAAGTTCCAACTACATGCTCATAAAATTTTGATTACTTCTTGTAATCATGCCATCTGGTAGCCTGATTATAGTTATGTCTTAAAACTTAGTGGGGTCTGCCTGATTTTTTAAGTTTTTTCTTAGTATTCTGAAAATTTAATACCTTAGGAATATAAATATAGTTTTTCATCTTTAAAAATTAAAGTATAAATCAATCATATAGATATAAAATAATTAAGCTGTTTTTTTCTGTATATACTGCATTTAACATTTTTAAAATCACTACTGAATTTAAATTTAGAGGAAAATTACTCATGAGGTGCCAATAAGGGCATTTGGAATATTATAATTTGTCTTCAGTCAAATAAAGTAATTGTAAATAAACTGGAACCTAAGTGTCTTATTTTTAATTTTAGACAAGCTTAAAATTTTTATACAATCTTGTGTATTTTAAAATAATAGTAGAGGAAAGACTACTTTTAAGAGAATCTGGGATCCGTCTACAATTCTCAGGTCAGGCTCTTAGTGGAGTCACTAGGCAAACAGGGCTAGATGAATACAACTCTGGCTACCTCTGCAAGGGCAGGTGCAGATATTTAGAGTGAATAAGGATATGAAAGAAGCATTTGGTGAAAGAAATGAAATGAGACATTTGGTGATATCGGCCCCCAGAGACCCATAATAAATGCCTTGACGACCACCATTCCTAGAGGTATCTGACGTTGCCTGTTCTTCCTGGCCTCTGTCTATGGATGTGGCGTCAAATACTGCCTCTCAGGTGCTCCTGACCCACAGAGAGACATCCTGTGGAGGCATCCACCTGCTATCTGCAAAACTGCCAGCACACAGGGGCGACCACAGCATAGCCCCACTCATGGGCCTGACTCTCTATGTGGTTTCCTGGCAGGCAGACCTCAGTCCCAAGGAGGAAACAAAGGATCTATGCACCCATCAAAAGAAAATACAAGAATGCTTAAGTCACATCCCTCACAAGACAGAGACAAAGGGAGAACAAAGCAGCACCTGGAACAAAGTAATGCTCCTTTTGGAATTAAAAAAAAATTACACAATTTAAAAATTTCATTAGGTATTATGGAATAAAGGAGGGTAACTATAAAACCCCAGGGTTAAGCTTAAAATATTGAGTGGAAAAATGCCTCAAGCAATAGAAAATATGTAACGATAAAATAGAAGAAAAAATAAAATAAATAAAGTATCTATTTGGGAATAGGTTGACATGGTCTGATTACCATTATTAAATATTATCTAGAATATTGTAACAAAAGTAATGTGATAACAATTATAAACATTAAGTAGACAATAAATTATTTTTCTAATGTTTTGATTTTCTACTTAAAAATTCACAAGATAATTAGAATTTATTAAACTTAAGTATTTTATTAAAGTGACTGGATATAAAATAAAGATGAGAAAAATAGTCCATCACACCGAGACCATAAATTATGATGTAGTTAGAAATACATTTACAGCTTTGCGCAGTGGCAGTATTGTAGCCAATGAGGTTTATCCAAGGCGCGATTATTGCTAATAGAAATACATTTACAGAGTCCTGGACATTTATAAAAGTAAAAGCTACTATGAAAAAAAAAGGTGTCAACAAATGAAAAAACATTCCATGAATGTGAAAACTTAAAATCATATAATGTAAATTATTCCAAAACTCAACAGTTAAATTCAACACAATTTCAATTAAATTCTGACAGTGCTTTTCTGATTCTGCTTTAACTACCGTGACCTCCTTGCTGTTCTTAAAACACACAGTTTTGTTTTGTTTTGTTTTGTTTTTTACCTCAGATATTGGCACTAACTGCTTATAATTCTTTTCTTCCATGTATCTACGGAGCTTTTATTAAGTATTTACATACTTCACTCATGTCTTGATTTAGGTGTCACTTCCTCAGAGAGATGGTTCCAGAACTCCACGTATGGAATAAAATCTAATACTTTTTAGCACCTTTTCTTCCTCATATCACTTATCCCTACCTGACCTTACATTTTGTAGTTTTAAAATGAATTTCTCCTCTCACAGACAATAAACACCATGAGGGTGTACGCTTTGTTTCCTCTGCAGGCTTAAGGACAAGAATAATGCCAGGTATGGCATGTGTATTCAACAAATACAGTGGAATAAATGAACATTTTTTTTCCTATTCAGAAAAGCACTGCTGGAATTCTAATTGAAATTGTATTGAATTTAACTATTGAGTTTTGGAATAATTTACATTATATGAATAATAAGATATAAATATTATTTTATATATCATTATATATGTGTGTATATATAATCATTATATTATTACATACATATATGTATAGATGGATATAATGATATACAGTGCAGCATTAAACACTGTGGTGGCAAAAATCTGGAAACAGGCAGTTATTATCCTAATTTGGTATAACAACACAGTGGAATATTATGCAGCCAGTAAAAAGGAGTGAAATGTAGTTTCATTAGTGGACTTGAAAGGGATTCTGTGGGGGTATATCCAATGAGTAAAACAGATATAAAGCAGCATGTATAATATAATTCTATTTTAAAGCAAAAGATAAAAAAATCCCATAAATGCGTATTTATATACATTTGCATATATAATTATAAAAACACAAATATTTCCATATTTTGGCATTACCATACAGATTATTAAAAAACTGTACTCTGTACTCAATATGTAACATTTGGAGAATTTAGATTGTACTGTCTTACTTTAGATTGTATTGGGTTCTGTTTGGGCAGGTAGTTAGTTTATTGGTGTGGCAAGTTAATCCTCTCAAGTCTTGTTTTTAAGCTTTTTAAGGGTAGGCCTAGAGCAGTCATTATTCTAATTGTTGTCTTTCTGAGTTGTGAAACACTGTGAACTAGCTTGTTGGAACTCCTATATTTTTTAGCATTCTGTGACCTCCAACATCTCTGTGCAGCTCATAGCTCCCTAAAAGCTGTTCTTACAAGGTCTTGTGGAGCCTTAACCTGAACATGAATAGATTAGTATTCAGCCAATGACATATGGGGACTCTGTGAAGATTTCTAAAGATTCTTCTATGGCTATGTCCTTTCTGTTATTCTTCCCTGTAAATTCTAGCTGCCTTATCAGCTGTTAACTTAAACTCCTAATATCAGTGACACTTCGATGCTCTAACTGAACTCTACTTTTCCATGCCCTTGAGTATCCATTACTTCATCATGTCTGGAAGATAAAGTCACCAAGACATTTCTGACTATGCCATTTTTCCTTCCTCCTCAAGTCTAACTCCATAAAGAGGTTCGTTTTGTAAAAAGAAACATTAATATATCCAGGGTGTTAAGCTAATGCTCAATTACTGTTTTAGTATGTCTTTTTTTAAGGAAGTTAGGCACTTTGACATTCATGTCAATAAACAGTGCATCAATATCCCAAGAAGATGTGAAATACTTCCCAATAAAAAGAACTAAAATTCAGAAAAGGTGTAGGTTCTGGAGGGAAAGCAACTCAAACTGTTTTCAAATTTAAGTTTTTTCTTTTCTCCTATCAATTACATCCAGAGAGAATACTGGTTATAGTTAATGTAAGTATAAAAATCCTTCTAAAACGTTAAATCATTAGATAATTCACTATTAGAATAGAGAATATTTATTCTAATTTTAAAAGACATTTTAGACAAAATAGGAAAGACCACAACAATAATTTTAAATTAAAAATTTCTATATGTATACTGAAAATTAATCATAAACCCTTTCATTTTTTACTGAAATCTCAAGGTAAGTGAGAAGATTAAAAGGAAAGCAATTGAATGATTCAATGAACAATTCTATTCAAGGCGGGCACTGTAGTTTTTTCATAGCCTAAAACATACACTTAATATTAAAATGATGATTTTCTCATTTGAAAATGATAAAAATGTACACTTTGTCCTAAAGGTATAAATTTTATAAGGTTGACTATATTAGTGGAAAGACATGATAAATCATGGTGATAAAAGACTATCATTAAAGAGCACCCTAATCCATCATTTTAAATAGACTCTACATTAATCATCTACTTAAAACTGAATGCTCAAGTAATCATAATTTATTATGATAATTCAGACTAAAAATAAACATCAACAATGTGGGTTGCATTTGCAGGACAACACATATGAGGTGTAGGAACTACTTTTCACCCCAAAATTGTAAGTCTAGTCTATCAGGAGTAACCACATTCAATGCAAAGTATATGTAGTCAAAGGATAAGTCATATTGCTCCAACAATTGAGCTAGCTTTGTTAAAACGGATTGATCAATGTCAGTCAAATATTAAGACTCATTCAAATCCCCATAGTAACATGGACAGAGCCTAGATCATGTAACAGGTATGTATGTGTTTCAATTTAATATTAAATAATTAAATTTCACATCTTAACTCAGTATATTCTACAGAAAGAATATATAAACAATGCATGCTACCAAGATTTTACAACGTGGCTAAATATGCTACAACAAATTTACCCTATTACAATTTTCCATCTGTGTTTTCTAGAGTTTGGTTACCAGTGCTATTAACAATGTCTTGAGGGCGGTAAGAACAGAAATAGCCTTCCTTCCCTCCTCAATAAAAGCAGTTCTATTTTAAAATGTCCTTTGTATAACAAGGTTTCAAGTGAGATGGTATTTGACAAATAGAGTTTTGCTGTAAATAAAACAATGTAAATTCTTAAAATAGTCCCATTGTAAAATAAATAAATAAATATAAGTAAATTTAAGTATCTGGATGCATAAAGTCACTGCCTCCAGGCAGAATGCCGAGGCAATAATAAGGCGATCCTATTTTATTTCCCATTTCTCAGTGATTACAATCCTGAGCAACTTGTTATCCAATATCTGAAAAAAAAAAAGATGTTTAATCTATTTTGTCCAGTTTTCAGTTGCTTGTTGTGGAATACTTAATGTCTCTGATTCCATCATGGCCAGAAGTGGAACTAAAATTCACTTTTGCCAAAAATTGCATTGTGGGATATTGAGGGATAAGTTTCACAAACTTTAGAAAACTTCAATCAAATATTACCAAAATCGAATAAGTTGCTTATAAATATATTTCTTATTTAAGAAAAGTATGAACAACACTAAGTTATCTTGCAATATTTGCTCTTGAATAAGAAAATAAGTTCTATATCTGGCTCTGTGATTAATATTCAGTGAGACATTTGTCAAAGCCTTTTATTTGTCTCTGTTTTGTAATATCATTAAAATATGAATAATTTACTCATTCTCATAGAAAATATTTGTACTATGAAATTGTTAATTATGACATAAATATTCTATAGGCATCAATAGCTGGCGGGTATTTTTATATAAAGGTATTCTGCAAAGTCCTAACTCATATTTTAAAATATTTACTATACACTAGGGAATATTTGTTTAATAACATATTTGTTAATATAATACCTAATGAAGTACTGTATGATTTTTCTCACTGTTAAGAAAAAGTCTCACTTTGATTCTCTTTGGGACTGAGTCCATACTCAAATTTCACTAGATCTTAGTTCATATTCTTACTTCTCAGAATTGCACAATAAGACAGTATAAAAATTTTAAATTTCCTCAGGTTTCTCAGGTAATTTGTAGTATGAGAATGTGTTATATAGTATTTCCTGGAAGATCAGATATGGCTTTTCCCTCACCATAACACTTTATATACCAAATGTCACTCCCACCCAGCCTCCTAATTTTGGGGACATACACCACAAAAACATGAGATGTATGATAACCTTTCTCAGCCAAAGAATGAGATTTCAAAAGTTGAAGTATAGTTTAAAATAGTTAGGCATATACCCAGTGAAGACTTTGGTGAACCCTAATTTCTAATCTATGCAGTTCAGTGTGACTTTGCCCAGGAAAAAACAAAAATGAAACAAAACAAAACAACAACAAAAATACACCTCTTTTGATTTACAGGTTGGCAAATGGCACTATTCACGGAGAAATTTGACTCTTGAATCCTATGGTCATGATTTACAATGAGGAAGAAATACTGCTGTTTTTAAAAGAAACTTTTAAAATGGTGCAAATAACAAAACAGGAATAGTTTAGGCTGAGGCTTTTATGAGATAATGGGGAAATAACTGTCAGATATTTATTTAACTTGCCATGTATCCATTTCTTGAAAGTTAAAATAACTTTTTTTCTTTTCCAAGATTGTCGCTACTTCATGTAACAGTCTAATTCAGAGTGGTGTTGAGGTAAATGATCCTGCACTTGATAAAATCTGAGTCATTACGAAAAGAAAGATAATGAACTCGGGGGCACAATGCACTCACGGATCAGCTGGACCCCTTGAATATATGACTCTTGTATATGGTGGCCAGGACAGTGGCAAACACGTGCCTTTATGTCTATGAGGGATTTGCTCCTACCAGAGGGTGAGCCGATCTGTTTTGTGCTTACTGCAGTCTTATTTGCCTGCTGTGTTAATATTCAGGTAAAGCATGTTATAATGACTGAGTCTAGATATGATAAATATGTCAAACGTTGGGGTTCATTTATCATCTTGACAGCAAGAATAGTCTTCTGCCCAGCTGGAACTAGACAAAGTACCCTAGTTTACTGGAATGGACTTAAAATGTGTCTGCCATGATTATGGAGTTGACATTCTCATCTTTTTCCTCTCCTTCCAATAGGTTCTTAAAGAACTGGTTGCTGGCAATGTAGAGTTCTACTCTGTTCAAAGGCCAGGGTGATATGGGTGGGGGGAAATCTTTTGGAGCTTCTTTGATTTCTTGCATATGATTTACTCTCCTGTCAGAGCAATAGAGCAGCTCTACACCTCTGGATTTCATTTGTTTCCTTTAATCAAGTAAGTAATTAAGAAAAAAAACAGTTTAATTATGAACTACCCACTGTGTTTGAATGGAGTTGGAACCAATTAAGATAAAATTTATTAGAATATGAGTGATAAAGTAAAGGCAACATGGATGTACGTGATGTTAGTCTATCCTATCGTCATCTTTTAAACCGTACCCTATAAAATGGTTTCGATTCAGTTTTCTAAAGCATAGTTCCGATTATAGCACTTCCTAGCTCAAAAGCCAGCTGATCTTTTATCCCTTCCTGAATCAAGTCCAAGCCCCCAGAAAACCTAGAAGATCAAGTTCTTCCACAATCTGGTTCCTACCTAAATTTTCAGTTATATTCTTTATTTCCTTTAATATATTCTTTATTTCCTTTTTTTTTTTTTTAGGGGGAGAGGGTCAAAGTCCTCTATTGTCTGGTACCTATACATACCTTGGTTTCTTTTCTATTTTCCCCATTTTCACTTTGGTCTGGGATTTGTTTTTTAAATCTTAGCATGCTTCTTCCTTACCATTTTGAAGAAATGCAAACATCTCTCCGAAGCTTTCTTATTTACTCACCATCAGACTTCAATTATTTTTCCCATTTTCCATAGTACTTTATTAATATCCCTTGCATAAAACTTACTACTTTACACCTTGCACCAGAATACAATCAAAACCATTATTGAAAACAGAATCCACGTCTGGTTTTCTGCATTTGTTCTCTAGCACCTAGCATTATAAACAGAATAAGCTAAATAAAAAAATGTTGGAAAATTTTGCTGTCCTTTTTAGTCATCAATCTTCAAGGCAAGCACACTGGAAATTATTATTTTTTATTTCATATGCTGTAGCTAGGTACACATTCTCTATTGTCGTTATATGATTTGGCTTTTCCTAGGTTTGATTAAACTAAATATCTGAAATGCTTTTATTAAGAACTATCATTAATAAGTTCAACTATTGTATCTCTTACTAAGTTTGCATTAAAAGCCCTTGAAGGTAACTTTCAATACTCTTTGGTTTGTCCCCCATTCCCTCTAGAATCATTTTAAAGATAAATATTTCTGGACACCAAAAATATTCAATAAGAAGATATAATGAAAAATGCCAATTTCATGACTACAAAAGAAATAATAATTGATTCCCTCTCTTAAGATGTAAATGACAAAGCCATAATTCTTATAGAATTTTTAGCTTACAAAGAAACGTATGAAAGTGTGTCTTCTGACTATGACTCCCAATTTATGATTTGGGTATCTTCCAATTAAAATTTCTCTTTACCTCTAAACTAGATAAATAAGAATTTCGTTAAAAAAGGAAATGTCATATAAATTTTTCCTTCAGAAGATTCTGTGAAAGAAAGAATAACACATTTTTCTCTTTTATGCTTCTAGTACTAATGAAACATGGAAACCCTTTCAGTAATGCTTAATTCTAAAGTTAACAAACCAAAGTGTAACATAATAAATTACAAGAAAAAATGCATTTCACCGAGTAAGCATTCATAAAAGATGTAAATCAAAGACAATTTGATAGTGCTCTGCAACAAGAGAGGCCGCGATAGTGAGAGGCCCGTGCACCGTGAAGAAGAGTGGCCCCCACATGCCACAACTAGAGAAAGCCCTCGCACAGAAACGAAGACCCAACACAGCAAAAATAAATTAATAAGTTAATAAACTCCTACCCCCAATATCTTCTTTAAAAAAAAAGACAATTTGATAATTTACAGTCAGAGCCCTTGACTAACAAAAGCATATTTGACATGTAGAGGTAAACAACTGATGAATGAGTCATTATCACAACGAAAGATTTATGAATGAGGGATGGCATTCACTAAAATAATCATGAAGGAGAAAAGATAACTGATTCTGCTTGGAGGGTCACAGAAAGACTGTTTTAGTGGTAGAAAGATTATTTCATGCATATAAAAAGCACCAGACTCCACACCAAGAATTATACATCTGGCTTGATGTATGGAAATTAGTTTTCTCTTCAGGAAATAAGAGGAATTATATTTTTCTAGTCAGTGACAGAGTAATAAAATTTTGATTAAAATCATAACATTTATTTAGAATCCACTATAGCTGAGAATAAAACAAACAACAGGCAGAGCTGACATCACTTCCTGTGGGACATCTTCATCCTTTTTGTCAAAAACATTTCCCTCATTACATAGATAAACTAACTTTCACTAAATTCCTCCAGCTGCATATAGAGTTTCTTGAATAACAAGTGTCAACAGCCCCACAATCAGCTATTCCTTCCATGATTTGATTTATGTTGCATTTGAATTTCACCTCCAATGTTGTCACTTTCTTTTCTTTGCTGCACTTTCATCTTTACTGGCCAATTCCCTCTTTTGAGTATCCATTGTTGTAAAATACCATCTAAGTCTATCACTGGGAAGCACTGGGAGCACAAATACACACTCTTTTTTGCTGTCTATGTGTGACCGAAATAACAGAGGCACAGTGATCAATCACTAGCAGAATTTGAAAGAAGTGACATCATTGGACACCAATCATGTGTGTCTATTATTTACATGGTGATTTGTGGATTAAAGAACTGGAAGCAGTATTTGTACCTCATGAAATTACTCTCAGTTAATATACTTTGGTAACTGAAATTTTAACTGTATGGCTGAGAGACTGGTGTTATCTAACTAAACTATGGTAAATGAAATTCATGCATATAAGCAACATCTTTATGCTACTAAAGGAAAGCTGAAGTTGTCAACATAGAATTCCTAACCTGGAGGAAACATCTTTCAGAAACAGGGGAAATAGCTTTTTCAGATATATGAAGGCTTTGGCTGGCCAGAATACAATGGGGAAATATGCTTTAAGTGATGTAAGAAAACACACACACACACACACACACACACACACACACAAGCACACATACACAGCTGTCAACCCAGAATTCCATACTTTGAGAAAATATTGTTCAAAAATTAATGGCAAAATAATGATTATTTTTGAGAAAAAAACAATAGCTGAGAGAATTTATCATAGGCATATCATTATTTTAAGTAATGATAAAGAAATTTCTTTAGTCAGACAGAAAATTATATCATATGGAAACCTGCATCTAAGAAAGAAATCAAGGGCAACAGAAAAGAACAATATACGAATAGATACATATGATGGATTTTTTCTTTACAAAATCACTTCAAAGACCACTGATTATTTGTGCAAAAACGATATCAATATATTACGGGGATTATAACATATAAAGAAAGAAAATGCATAAAAATCACAAAGGACAAGAAATGGAAGTACAAGGATATATTATGTGGAGGTTACCTATGATAACATAAAGGTAAAATAGAGTATGAAACAGCTTATCCTTAAAATTAAGAAGCACATGGAGGCCTTGTAAGTCCCTGTGTTGTGTTGTGAAAGATCAGTAACAGCTCCCTCCTCAGGTCCTTTACTATCTTTCTCTTTGCTGCATTCTACAAATACAAGTTCAGTAACAAGTATACAAAAATCACTTACATTTTTATATGCTACCAGCAAAAGATTGAAAAATGATTTTTTTTGTTTGTGTGAATTTTATTTCATTTATTTTTTTATACAGCAGGTCCTTATTAGTCATCAATTTTATACACATCAGTGTATACATGTCAATCCCAATCTCCAAATTCATCACACACACCCCCACCGCCCCGCAGCTTTCCCCCCTTGGTGTCCATACGTTTGCTCTCTACATCTGTGTCTCAATTTCTGCCCTGCAAACCAGTTCATCTGTACCATTTTTCTAGGTTACACAAATATGCATTAATATACAATATTTGTTTTTCTCTGTCTGACTTACTTCACTCTGTATGACAGTCTGTAGATCTATCCACATCTCAACAAATGAGCCAGTTTTGTTCCTTTTTATGGCTGAGTAATATTCCATTGTATATATGTACCACATCTTCTTTATCCATTCGTCTGTTGATTGGCATTTAGGTTGCTTCCATGACCTGGCTATTAGACATAGTGCTGCCATCAACGTTGGGGTGCATGTGTCTTTTTGAATTATGGTTTTCTCTGAGTACATGGCCCAGTAGTGGGACTGCTGGATCATATGGTAATTTTATTTTCAGTTTTTAAGGAACCTCCATACTGTTCTCCATAGTGGCTGTATCAATTTACATTCCCACCAACAGTGCAACAGGGTTCCCTTTTCTCCACACCCTCTCCAGCATTTGTTGTTTGTAGATTTTCTGATGATGCCCATTCTAACTGGTGTGAGGTGGTACCTCATTGTAGTTTTGATCTGCATTTCTCTAATAATTAGTGATGTTGAGCAGCTTTTCATGTGCTTCTTGGCCATCTGTATGTTTCCTTTGGAGAAATGTCTATTTAGGTCTTCAGCCCATTTTTGAATTGGGTTGTTTGTTTTATTAATATTGAGCTCCATGAGCTGTTTATATATTTTGGCGATTAATCCTTTGTCTGTTGATTCGTTTGCAAATATATTCTCCCATTCTGAGGGTTGTCTTTTTGTCTTGTTTATGGTTTCCTTTGCTGTGCAAAAGCTCTGAAGTTTCATTAGGTCCCATTTGTTTATTTCTGTTTTTATTTCCATTAATCTAAGAGGTGGATCAAAAAAGATCTTAAAAAAAGGGGGGGGGGGTTCCCTGGTGGCGCAGTGGTTGAGAGTCTGCCTGCTGATGCAGGGGATGCAGGTTCGTGCCCTGGTCTGGGAAGCTCCCACATGCCACGGAGCGGCTGGGCCCGTGAGCCATGGCTGCTGAGCCTGTGCGTCCAGAGCCTGTGCTCCGCAATGGGAGAGGCCACAACAGTGAGAGGCCCGTGTACCACAAAAAAAAAAAAAAAAAGATCTTGCTCTGATTTATGTCAAAGAGTGTTCTTCCTATGTTTTCCTCTAAGAATTTTCTACTGTCCCATCTTACATTAAGGTCTCTAATCCATTTTGAGTTTATTTTTGTGTACAGTGTTAGGGAGTGTTCTAATTTCATTCTTTTACATGTAGCTGTCCAGTTTTCCCAGCACCACTTATTGAAGAGGCTGTCTTTTCTCCACTGTATATCCTTGCCTCCTTTGTCATAGATTAGTTGACCATAGGTGCATGGGTTTATCTCTGGGCTTTCTATCTTGTTCCATTGATCTATGTTTCTGTTTTTGTGTCAGTACCATATTGTCTTGATTACTGTAGCTTTGTAGTATAGTCTGAAGTCAGGGAGTCTGATTCCTCCAGCTCCTTTTTTTTTTCCCTCAAGACTGCTTTGGCTATTCAGGGATTTTTGGGCGTATATACAAATTATAAGATTTTTTGTTCTAGTTCCGTAAAAAATGCCATTGGTAATTTGATAGGGATTGCATTGAATCTGTAGATTGCTTTGGGTAGTATAGTCATTTTCACAATGTTGATTTTTCCAATCCAAGAACATGGTATATATCTCCATCTGTTGTGCCATTTTTAATTTCTTTCATCAGTGTCTTATCGTTTTCTGCATACAGAAAACTCTAGTCTCCTTAGGTAGGTTTATGCCTAGGTATTTTATTCTTTTTGTTGCAATGGTAAATGAGAGTATTTCCTTAAATTCTCTTTCAGATTTTCCATCATTAGTGTATAGGAATGCCAGAGATTTCTGTGAATTTTGTATACTGCTGCTTTACCAAATTCATTGGCTCTAGTGGTTTTCTGGTAACGTCTTTAGGATTCTCTGTGTACAGTATCATGTCATCTGAAAAGAGTGAGAGCTTCACTTCTTCTTTTCCAATTTGGATTCCTTTTAATTCTTTTTCTTCTCTGATTTCTGGGGCTAAAACTTCCAAAGCTATGTTGAATAACAGTGGTGAGAGTGGGCAACCTTGTTTTGTTCCTGATCTTAGAGGAAATGTTTCAGTTTTTCACCATTGAGATCGATGTTGGCTGTGGGTTTGTCATATATGGCCTTTATTATGTTGAGGTAAGTTCCCTCTATGCCGACTTTCTGGAGGGTTTTTATCATAAATCAGTGTTGAATTTTGTCGAAAACTTTTTCTGCATCTATTGAGATGATCATATGGTTTTTATTCTTCAATTTGTTAATATGGTGGATCACATTGATTTGTGTATATTGAAGAATCCTTGCATTTCCAGGATAAACCCCACTTGATCATGGTGTATGATACTTTTAATGTGCTGTTGGATTCCTTCTGCTAGTACTTTGTTGAGGATTTTTGCATCTATGTTCATCAGTGATATTGGCCTGTAGTTTTCTTTCTTTGTGACATCCTTGTCTGGTTTTGGTATCAGGGTGATGGTGGCCTCGTAGAATGAGTTTGGGTGTGTTCCTCCCTCTGCTATATTTGGAGGAGTTTCAGAAGGATAGGTGTTAGCTCTTCTCTAAATGTTTGATAGAATTCTGTGAAGCCATCTGTTCCTGGGCTTTTGTTTGCTGGAAGATTTTTAATCACAGTCTCAATTTCAGTGCTTGTGATTGGTCTGTTTATATTTTCAATTTCTTCCTGGTTCAGTCTCAGAAGGTTGTGCTTTTCTAAGAATTTGTTCATTTCTTCCAGGTTGTCCATTTTATTGGCATAGAGTTGATTGTAGTAATCTCTCTTGATCCTTTGTATTTCTGCAAAGGTCAGTTGTTACTTCTCCTTTTCATTTCTAATTCTATGTATCTGAGGCTCTCCTTGTTTTTCTTGTTGCATCTGGCTAATGGTTTATCAATTTTGTTTATCTTCTCAAAGAACCAGCTTTTAGTTTTATTGATCTTTGCTATTGTTTCCTTCATTTCTTTTTCATTTATTTCTGATCTCATCTTTATGATTTCTTTCCTTCTGCTAACTTTGGGGTTTTTATTGTTCTTCTTTTTCTAATTGCTTTAGGTGCACAGTTAGGTTGTTCATTTGAGTTGTTTCCTGTTTATTGAGGTAGAATTGTATTGCTATAAACTTCCCTCTTAAAACAGCTTTTGCTGCATTCCATAGATTTTGGGTGGTCGTGTTTTCATTGTCATTTGTTTCTAGAGATTTTTGATTTCCTCTTTGATTTCTTCAGTAATCTCTTCGTTATTAAATAGTGTATTGCTTAGCGTCCATGTGTTTGTATTTCTTACAGATTTTTTCCTTTAATTGATATCTAGTCTCATAGCATTGTGGTCAGAAAAGATACTTGATACTATTTCAATTTTCTTAAATTTACCAAGGCTTGATTTGTGACTCAAGATATGATCTATCCTGCAGAATGTTCCATGAGCACTTGGGAAGAAAGTGTATTCTGTTGTTTTGGATGGAATGTCCTATAAATATCAATTAAGTCCATCTGGTTTAATGTATAATTTAAAGCTTGTATTTCTTTATTTTCACTTTGGATAATCGGTCCATTGGTGAAAGTGGGGTGTTAAAGTCCCCTACTATGATTGTACTATTGTTGATTTCCACTTTTATGGCTCGTAGCATTTGCCTTATGTATTGAGGTGCTCTCATATTGGGTGCATAAATATTTACAATTGTTATATCTTCTTCTTGGATTGATCCCTTGATCATTATGTAGTGTCATTCTTTGTCTGTTGTAATAATCTTTATTTTAGAGTCTATTTTGTCTGATATGAGATTTGGTACTCCAGCTTTCTTTTGATTTCCATTTGCATGGAATATCTTTTTCCATCCCCTCACTGTCAGTCTGTATGTGTCTCTAGGTCTGAAGTGGGTCTCTTGTAGACACCATATATATGGGTTATGTTTTTGTATCCATTCAGCCAGTCTATGTCTTTTGGTTGGAACATTTAATCCATTTACAGTTAAGGTAGTTATTGATATGTATGTTCCTATTACCATTCTCTTACTTGTTTTGGGTTTGTTATTGTAGGTCTTTTCCTTCTCTTGTGTTTCCTGCCTAGAGAATTTCATTTAGCATTTGTTGTAAAGCTGCTTTGGTGGTGCTGAATTCTCTTAGCTTTTGCTTGTCTGTAAAGGTTTTAATTTCTCCGTCCAATCTGAAAGAGATCCTTTCTGAGTAATCTTGGTTGTAGGTTTTTCCCTTTCATCACTTTAAATATGTCTTGCCACTTCCTTCTGTCTTGCAGAGTTTCTGCTGAAAGATCAGCTGTTAACATTGTGGGGATTCCCTTGTATGTTATTTGTTGCTTTTCCCTTGCTGCTTTTAATATTTTTTCTTTGCATTTAATTTTTGATAGTTTGATTAATATGTGTCATGGCGTGTTTCTCCTTGGACTGATCCTGTATGGGACTCTCTGTGCTTCCTCGACTTGATCGACTAGTTCCTTTCTCATATTCAGTAAGTTTTCAACTATAATCTCTTCAAATATTTTCTCAGTCCCTTTTTTTTTCTCTTTTTTTTCTGACACCTATAATTCGAATGTTGGGTGTTTTATGTTGTCCCAGTGGTCTCTGAGACTGTCCTCAATTCTTTTCATTATTTTTTCTTTATTCTGCTCTTCAGTAGTATTTCCACTATTTTATCTTCCAGTTCACTTATCCGTTCTTCTGCCTCAGTTATTCTGCTATCGTTTCCTTCTAGAGAATTTTTAATTTCATGTATTGTGTTGTGCACTATCGTTTGTTTGCTCTTTAGTTCTTCTAGGTGCTTGTTAAATGTTTCTTGCATTTTCTCCATTTTATTTCCAAGATTTTGGATCATCTTTACTATCATTACTCTGAATTCCTTTTCAGGTAGACTGCCTATTTTCTCTTCATTTGTTAGGTCTGGTGGTTTTTGCCTTGCTCCTTCATCTGCTGTGTGTTTCTCTGTCTTCTCATTTTGCCTAACTTACTGTTCTGGGGTCTCCTTTTTCCAGGCTACATGTTTGTAGTTCCCATTGTTTTTGGTGTCTGCCCCCAGTGGCTAAGGTTAGTTCAGTGGGTTGTGTGGGCTTCCTGGTGGTGGGGACTGGTGCCTGTGTTCTGTTGGATGAGGCTGGATCTTGTCTTTCTGTTGGGCAGGACTGCGTACAGTGATGTGTTTTGGGGTGTCTGTGACTTTATTATGATTTTAGGCAGCCTCTCTGCTAATGGTGGGGTTGTGTTCCTGTCTTGCCGTTGTTTGGCATAGGGTGTCCAGCACTGTAGCTTGCTGGTCGTTGAGTGGAGCTTGGTCTTAGCATTAAGAATGGAGGTCTCTGGGAGAGATTTTGCCGTTTGATATTACATGGGGCTGGGAGGTCTCTGGTGGACCAATGTCTTGAATTCAGCTCTCTCACCTCAGAGGCACAGGCATGACACCCAGTCAGATCACCAAGACACTGTCAGCCACATGGCTCAGAAGAAAAATGAGATGAAAGAAAGAAAGAAAGAATGAAAGAAAGAAAGGAAAATAAAGTTATTAAAGTAAAAAAAAAATTATTAAAAAAAAGTTAAAAAGTAATAAAAAAAGAAAGAAAGAAAGAAAGAAGAGTCCAACCAAACCAAAAAACGAATCCACCAATGATAAAAAGCATTAAAAAGTATACTAAGGAAAAAAAAAAAAAAAACAGAGAGACAGAATCCTAGGACAAATGGTAAAAGCAAAGCTATACAGACAAAATCACACTAAGAAGCATACACATGCACACTCACAAAAAGAGAAAAAGGAAAAAGAATATATATATCATTGCTCCCAAAGTCCACCACCTCAATTTTGGGATGATTTGTTGTCTGTTCAGGTAATCCACAGATGCAGGCTACATCAAGTTGATTGTGGAGATTTAATCCACTGCTCCTGAGGCTGCTGGGAGATATTTTCCATTCTCTTCTTTGTTCGCACAGCTCCTGGGGCTCAGCGTTGGATTTGGCCCTGCCTCTGCGTGTAGGTCACCTGAGGGCGTCTCTTCTTTGCTCAGACAGGACGGGGTTAAAGTAGCAGCTGATTAGGGGGCTCTGGCTCACTCAGGCTGGGGGGAGGGAGGGGTATGGAATGCGGGGCAAGCCTGGGGTGGCAGAGGCCGACATGAGGTTGCAACAGCCTGAGGTGTGCCATGTGTTCTCCTGGGGACGTTGTCCCTGGATCACGGGACCCTGGCAGTGGGAGGCTGCACAGGATCTTGGGAGGGTAGATGTGGATAGTGACCAGTGCTTGCAAACAGGCTTCTCGGTGGCTGTAGCAGCAGCCTTAGCATTTCATGACCATCTCTGGTGTCTGTGCTGATAGCTGCGGCATGCACCCATTTCTGGAGCTTGTTTAGGCAGTGCTCTGAATCCCCTCTCCTTGTGCACCCCGAAACAATGGTCTCTTGCCTCTTAGGCAAGTCCAGACTTTTTCCCGGACTCCCTCCCTGCTAGCTGTGTTGCACTAGACCCCTTCGGGCTGTGTTCACGCAGCCAACCCCAGTCCTCTCCCGGGGTCTGACTTCCGAAGGCCGAGCCTCAGCTCCCAGTCCCGCCCGCCCCGGCGAGTGAGCAGACAAGCCTCTCGGGCTGGTGAGTGCTGGTCGGCACCAATCCTCTGTGCGGGAATCTCTCCGCTTTGCCCTCTGCACCCCTGTTGCTGCACTCTCCTCCGTGGTTCCGAAGCTTCCCCCCTGCCACCCCCATCTCCACCACTGAAGGGACTTCCTAGTGTGTGGAAACTTTTCCATCTTCACAGCTCCCTCCCAGAGGTGCAGGTCCCGACCCTACTCTTTTGTCTCTGTTTTTTCTTTTGCCCTACCCAGTTATGTGGGGAATGTCTTGCCTTTTGGGAGGTCTGAGGGCTTCTGCCAGCGTTCAGTAGGTGTTGTGTAGTTGTTCCACGTGTAGATGTATTTCTGATGTATTTGTTGGGAGGTGATCTCCACGTCTAACTCCTCTGCGATCTTGAAGGTCTTGAAGGTCTCCCTGCAGATCATATTTGAAGTGTCTCCCTTTTACAACCAAAAGCAGAAATTGCTATTTATCCCGACTCACATTTTTCTGATCCAATGTTACACTGAGGTTAGTGTCTTTCTCAGGCATGATTTATTAATTTTCTGAGCAACCTTTCAAGTTCCTGGGCCACAGTCGCTGGTTCCACTGCCTCTTAATTTAGGAAAACTTCAACCCCACAAGACTCAACTCTTAGAAATGATTCTTCTTCATCCCTTTACTTGTCTTAGTTGGAAAATCACCTTCAGACTCCTGATCTGGGGCTGCTATTTGATGCTTCTGAAACCTTTTCCAAAAGGAACCTATAAGAACCACTATTTGTGCATGTTCTCTTTAATATGTGTTTTTGTTTTTTTTTTTTCATTACACGGGTCTCTCACTGTTGTGGCTTCTCCCGTTGCGGAGCACAAGCTCCGGACATGCAGACTCAGCGGCCATGGCTCACGGGCCCAGCCACTCCACGGCATGTGGGATCTTCCCAGAATGGGGCACGAACCCGTGTCCCCTGCATCGGCAGGTGGACTCTCAACCACTGCACCACCAGGGAAGCCCTAATATGTGTATTTTTATCCAGTTTTTGAATCTTCCAAGCACTGAAGCATAAATTACTTTACGTTGCTTTTTTTCTACAGTCATGGAAAGTTCCTCTCACAATTAACTCCTTCTGCCATTTTCTTATTCTTTTCAGGAGGGTTCATCTGGATTCCTGAAATTTCAAACTTATTTTTAACTTTGTTTCTTTCCTTCTCTAATATATGTAGGATATTTTTATACTTGTTTTGCTAGAATTGACTGCTTTCCTTCCTTTAATATTTTCTTTATTTTATGCACAGGGATATTTCTTTTCAACATATTCCTTTGTATTTTGTTCTCACAGTGAAATGGCTCTGGATCATGCAAATGTTCCATTGGTCTGCATGTTTGTCTTTATGCCAGTAAAGTACTGTTTTAATTACTACAGCCTTGTGATATATTTTGAAATCAAGGAGTGTGATGCCTCCAGCTTTGTTCTTTCTCAAAGTTGTTTTTAGTACTCAGGGTATTTTGAAGTTTCATGTGAATTTTAGGATTTTTAAAAAATTTCTGTAATAAATGCCATTGAGATTTTGGTAAGAATTGTATTGAATCTGTAGATCAATGGATATTTCACCAATATTAATTATTCCAACCTATGAAAATGGGATATCTTTCCATTTATTTTTATCTTTTAAACATTTCTTCCATCAATGTTTTATAGTTTTCAGTGCACAAGTCTTTCACTCCTTGTTTAATTTTATTAATTTTTTAAATATTTTCTTTCCAGGTGAATTGTTAATGTACAGAAATGCAACTGATTTTTGTATGTTGATTTTGTACCCTGCAACATTAATGAATTTGTTTATTAGTTATAATTGTTTTTGTTTTGTGGAGTCTTTAAGATTTTCTACATATAAGATCTTGCAACCAGAGATAATTTGTTTTCATCATATTAATGCAATAGTTTCCCAAGTATTTCTTTTTCAAAAAACATAAATCCTAAATCAAATTTTTGCCTCAAAAAAGCTAGCTCCAGAATGGAAGTTAACACTTGCCATAATTGGATACACAATCATTTTAAAATTATTTTATTACGTGCATTCAATGTTAAAATTCTATTAATGCATTTAACAACATTCCTAATTAAAAAAAAGCTTGTCATCCCTCATCTTGAAATTCTAAAAAAAACAGCCACGAATAAGTGGTTATTTCTTAACAACTACACTGAAAACTCACTTGTGGAATATAGAAGTATATCTGTAAGCACAGATGAGGCTGACTTTTGAAAAGTCTAGAAAGAACTGAACTTTCCCAGCTTAAAAATCAGCTGAAGCCTTAGAAAACTGTCAGCACAAATATTGTCAGAAGGCTCTAGTAGTCCCCAAACAAAGCTGACAGAGAACTCCCTGGCAGAAATCTGTGTATCTGAGCTACTATTCTGACCTGATTTTCTAAACACTACATTGAACCCACAAAAAATAAGGCTCTTCCATACCTCTGCCTTTTATTTATCTACAGAATTGCTATGATAGTGTTCTAAACTTTAATTTTAATCTTAGTATGTAGCCTGTCATTATTCTTTATCAAATTTGATGATGTACAGCCCTCATCCAGAATCACTGGCTGAATGCCCAAATAAAACTTCATATGTCATGTCAATCCCAATCTCCCAATTCATCCCACCCCCGCCCCTTTTCCCTGGCGTCCATATGTTTGTTGCTTACGTCTGTGCCTCTATTTCTGCTTTGCAAATAAGTTCATCTATACCACTTTTCTAGATTCCACATATGTGCATTAATATACAGTATTTGTTTTTCTCTTTCTGACTTACTTCACTCTGTATGACACTTTAAAGCATGCGTCTCTTACTTTAACATTCTTTCTCTAACAGGTTATTTCTTATCATTTCTCTCTTCCTTTTCCCATCTTTCTCTCATGACTTCTCTTTCCAAGCTCAAGCTGGAATGAATATTACCTTCTCCACTAGCTCACACTCAGCTTGGCTAGCAGGGAGACTCAGGAAATGGAGGAAAACCATGTGTCTAGTTGATACGGATCTGCCAGAGACATTTTCTCATCTCCAGTGTGACAACTCCGCTCTATCATACAGCACTGGATCTTTGTCCTGACAAATTCATTCTCAGATACCTGTAAAAATGCATTCTAAAATCAATGCCAAATATGTTTTTAATAGTTGGCAACAATGGTTTCCTTGAAATAATTTTCCAGAGTCTTTCACAAATTGATGAACATTAAGATTGTTTTCAGGGTTTGTTAACTGATTTTTACTGTAACAAAGAACTTTTGCATTAAACATCCACGTACATAGCTTTTATTACCAGTACCATCATTTTTACATTTCCATAAATGAAAAATAGTGGGTCAAAATGATTATACAATTTTAATTTTAATATATGCAGCCAGATTGCTTTCTCCAACACTTTTTCCAAGTGTTAGTTAATCACTTCTTAGAGAAGCATATGAGAAGAAATGGGGAGGTATGATTGGAGGGAGATGGACAGAAATCATACAAGAGATTTCGTAACCCAGAAGGGATTTGGGTTGATTCTGAGTTCAAAATAAAGCGTTGAAGGGCTTTAAGCAGAGGAGTGATGTGATTTTTAAAATATTACAAAAAGCACTTTGATTTGACTTGGTTTGGAGAAGGCAAAGATAGAAGCAGAGAGAAAAGTATAATGAAAAATAGTGTAAGTTTTTTTTGCAATTATTTGGATTATGAAAATATTTTGAAATGAGATCCTAATACTATAGGACTCCTCTGAAATTTTTATGCAAAGCAGTTACACTGAAATTTCTGTTTAACCTGTTTAGAATATATCTCATATGCTTGTTCTAATAAATGGATTCCAAAATGCATGTCCATAAAATACAAGAATGTGAAGTTAAAATAAACAAACAAATAAAGTGCATTAAACAGCACTCTCTTGGATCAGCCTGCTCTGATAACCCAGTCTGAAATAGATCTTCCTCTCTGTTATGTTCAGTGATGTCAAGCATCCTCTTTTTTTTATCGTAACACTTTTCTGATTTTGTAATTATAAATCCAGATGTGTCTTTATCACTTTAAAATCCATCTTTCTATCAGGCCCTGCCTCCCTGTCTGTCTTTCCTAATGTATTCTCAGGATGCAGCACAGTGTGGGTGCAGAACAAACAATACACAAAAGTAAGTATTTGTTAAATTAACCAATCAAAACCTATTTATCTTCACTGCCATAGATCATACAGGAAGACATTAGTAGACACTTTTAGGATCTAAATAAAAGAAATTACAGAATCTCTCAATTTAAGGATATATTTTATGCAGATTAGTATATTATTCTTCTATTTCATACAGCTGAATATCAGCCTTGGGAAATAACTAATGCAGATGTATTTTCAACTAACCACACATTCATGATATAGAGTCACTGCTTGATTATCATTTGAATACAGTTTGTCAAAAAAATAATTTATTTTCTAAATGATTTCTGCCTCCAGTCAGCATTCTTCTAAAGAGCTTGACCACATGGTTATAGGGAGATAGGAAATTATTATGGCATTTGAGAAGTAATTAGAAATTAAAATATGTTACACATGGTACATGATGGAATATGAGGGTGATGGAAGAGTTCAAATGAATTTCTGATAGAGTTAAATTGAGAATTTGGGAGTATAAACTTTGCCTAATAAGTCTGTAGCTAACAGGGTGGAAAACATTCACAATATTGATACACCTCGGCTGCTTCTTGATGCTTTTAACAAGATATCAGGAGATATGCTGAGGTGCGAGTTGGCCAAATACTAAGAAAAATAAAAGAGAATATAATTTCACTAAAGGAAGCTCTCTCTGCTATGGACTGCCACTTAAAATGGCTGAGAGCCCAATAATTTACAGCTTTACAGGATTGGAAAAGCCAACTGTATGTGTAACCCAAGAAATAAGAGAGATGATTTTCTAATACAAGCCAGCCCAATGGTACCAACCTACTTAAGGGTATCTCCTTCTTCCCCAAGTCTGTTATTTTACATGGCCTCAAGGTAATTGCCATTAAATTGACGGGGAGAGAGATGTGCAAACAAGAGCTCCAGTAAATAAAAGAGGAGATTCATCAAGTTTCAAAACAACATGTCTGATTAACTTCATGTACAGTTTATTGAAAGCAAATAGACATGAAGGCTGCCAAAGCTTGAGGAAGTTGCACTGCCACAGAAATTACAGACCTTTACAAAGACTGTGATTGTTTAATTTTTAGTTACCCTCTGTCCCATGCCTGTACCAGCCCCATGAGGTATCTCTCCATCATTGACTTCAGATTAGACCACTGAGGATCAAAGATAAGCAAGAACCTCCCAGAGTCTAAGAAAGACAAAGCATGGGCAAGTTATTCACAGATAGCAGGAGAGGAAATCAGCAGACTAACCCAGGAAGCAGTGTTTGGTAACTACCATGGACTCTTTCACATTCTTCCTATTTCTAACACCTGATCTCTTCCTCTAGGACCCCTCAAGTCTTACATTCGTTTCCATGTCTTAGTCCTCTTCAATCTGGGTCCCAGGAATTTCGTTCAACACATATGCCTATTGTATGAAAATACCTTTTTTATGCAATTACAGAACACAAAGATGAGTAAAAATAAGGTTTTTAGGAATAATGTTTGCTATCCAGTATGGTCACACACATGATTTAAAGGCTATTATGAGAAATTTCCTACACCCAAATATTTTTCCCATAATGAATACCTTGACTTTGTTACAGCAACTTTGAGGAAGAGGCGGGGCTTTTGTTCTAGTGGGTTCCTCATATAGGTTTTAGATAGATTGGGAGAGCATAGACTCAGGGACAGCTGAACATATGATTTCCAATGGCACATAATTTGAATACTGTTGTGAGTAAAAACACCTACTTCACAATTTTTCCGACCTGAAAGAGTCTCCCTCTAGTTCAGGACCTCTCCTGAACTCTCAGTTCAATAACCCCACGTTTCTGCCCCCCCGGCCCCCCCACACACATTGCAAAGTTCTTTATTTTAACATGACTCTTCCATTTCCTGTACAGCAAGGGTTGCATGCAACAGTATACTGCAGAAACAATTTTCTGAAAAGCAGTGTGGCATCTAGAATTTATTTTCCACATTGACTTTAGCCAAAGGACAAATCCTAATCCTCATCATAAACCAAAGGATGGAATGCCTTACTCCTTTTGATCATATTTTCACTGTGAAGAGCAACAAGGTTAAATGTATTCACAATTTACTGCTCTCTTAAAGAAACCTGGAATAAGGTTTCAGAATCAAGCTTCAGAGAGCACTTAAATATTTAGCAAAATGAAAGCACCCTTTTTTCTACCACAACTTAATGCCTCTAACATAAGAATTATTCACATAAAATGTTTAAGTGTTGAACACCTCTGTATAGGACATTGAATAAGGGTTGAATCAAATAAATGTTTATGGAATTCCTATTACATGACAGAATATTCCAGCATCAATTTTGATTTGCTAATTAGAATGTACAGAATTAATTTATAAATAATAAACATTTTTTAAAGTCAGTGAAGGGAGAGACCTTCAAGAAGGTGGAGGAGTAAGACATGGAGATCACCTTCCTCCCCACAAATACATCAGAAATATATCTACATGTGGAACAGCTCCTACAGAACACCTACTGAACGCTGGCAGAAGACCTCAGACCTCCCAAAAGGCAAGAAACTCCCCACATACCTGGGTAGGGCAAAAGAAAAAAGAATAAACAGAGCCAAGAGAATAGGGATGGCACCTGCCCCTCTGGGAGGGAGCTGTGAAGGAGGAAAAGTTTCCATACACTAGGAAGCCACTTCACTGGTGCAGACAGGGGTTAGTGGGGCGGGGAAGAAGCTTCGGAGCCACGAAGGAGAGCGCAGTAGTAGGGGTGCAGACAGCAAAGTGGAGAGATTCCCGCACACAGGATTGGTGCTGACCAGCACTCGCCAGCCCGAGAAGCTTGTGTGCTCACCCGCTGGGGCGGGTGCGGCCTGGGAGCTGAGGCTCGGGCTTCAGAAGTAGGATCCCAGGGAGAGGAATGGGGCTGGCTACATGAACACAGCCTGAAGGGGGCTAGTGCACCATAGCTAGTCGGGAGGGAGTCCAGAAAAAGGTCTGGACCTGCCGAAGAGGCAGGAGACCATTGTTTCAGGGTGCACGCGGAAAGGGGATTCAGAGCACTGCCTAAACGAGCTCCAGAAATGGGCCCCAGCTGCGGCTACCAGCATGGACACCAGAGACAGGCATGAGACACTAAGGCTGCTGCTGCAGCCACCAAGAAGCCTGTTTGCAAGCACAGGTCACTATTCACACCTCCCCTCCCAGGAGCTTGTGCAGCCCACCACTGCAGCAACGGAAAAACAGCAAATAACATACAAGGGAATCCCCATAAGGTTAACAGCTGATCTTTCAGCAGAAACTCTGCAAGACAGAAGGAAGGAGCAAGACATATTTAAAGTGATGAAAGGGAAAAAGGTACAATCAAGATTACTCTACCCAGCAAGGATCTCATTCAGATTCAAGGGAAAAATTAAATCCTTTACAGACAAGCAAAAGCTAAGGGAATTCAGCACCACCAAACCAGCTTTACAACAAATGCTAAAGGAACTTCTCTAGGCAAGAAACACAAGAGAAGGAAAAGACCTACAATAACAAACCCAAACAATTAAGAAAACGGTAATAGGAACATACATATCGATAATTACCTTAAATGAAAATGGATTAAATGCACCAACCAAAAGACATAGACTGGCTGAATGGAAACAAAAACAAGACCCATATATATGGTGTCTACAAGAGACCCAGTTCAGACCTAGAGACACATACAGACTGAAAGTGAGAGGATGGAAAAAGATATTCCAGGCAAAAGAAACCAAAAGAAAGCTGGAGTAGCAATTCTCATTTCAGACAAAATAGACTTTAAAATAAAGATTATTACAATAGACCAAGAAGGACACTACATAACAATCAAGGGATCAATCCAAGAAGAAGATATAACAGTTGTAAATATTTATGCACCCAACATAGGAGCACCTCAACACATAAGGCAAATGCTAACGGCCATTAAAGGGGAAATTGACAGTAACACAATCATAGTAGGGGGCTTTAACACCCCATTTTCACCAATGCACAGATCATCTGAAATGTAAATAAATAAAGAAACACAAGCTTTAAATGATACACTAAACAAGATGGACTTAACTGATACTTATAGGACAGTCCATCCAAAAACAACAGAATACACTTTCTTCTCAAGTGTCCATGGAACATTCTCCAAGATAGAGCATATCTTGGGTCACAAATCAAGCCATGGTAAATTTGAGAAAATTGAAATTGTATCAAGTATCTTTTTGGACCACAACGCTATAAGACTAGATATCAATTAAAGGAAAAAATCTGTAAGAAATACAAACACATGGACGCTAAGCAATACACTATTTAATAACGAAGAGATTACTGAAGAAATCAAAGAGGAAATCAAAAAATATCTAGAAACAAATGACAATGAAAACATGACAACCCAAAACCTATGGGATGCAGCAAAAGCAGTTCTAAGTGGGAAATTTATAGCAATACAATCTTACGTCAAGAAATGAGACAACTCAAATAAACAACCTAACCTTACACCTAAAGCAATTAGAGAAAGAAGAACCAAAAACCCCAAAGTTAGCAGAAGGAAAGAAATCATAAAGATCAGATGAGAGATAAATGAAAAAGAAATGAAGGAAATAATAACAAAGATCAATAAAACTAAAAGCTGGTTCTTTGGGAACATAAACAAAATTGATAAACCATTAGCCAGACTCAATACGAAAAAAAGGGAGAAGACTGAAATCAATAGAATTAGAGATGAAAATGGAGAAGTAACTGACACTGCAGAAACACAAAGCATAATGAGAGATTACTACAAGCAACTATATGCCAAAAAAATGGAAAACCTGGAAGAAATGGCCAAATTCTTAGTAAAGCACAAGCTTCCAAGACTGAACCAGGAAGAAACAGAAAACATAAACAGACGAATCACAAGCACTGAAATTGAAACTGTGATTAAATATCTTCCAACCAACAAAAGCCTAGGAACAGATGGCTTCACAGGCAAATTCTATCAAACATTTAGAGAAGAGCCCACACCTACCCTTCTCAAACTCTTCCAAAATACAGTAGAGGGAGGAACACTCACAAAATCATTCTACAAGGCCACCATCACCCTGATACCAAAATCATACAAAGATGTCACAAAGAAAGAAAACTGCAGGCCAATATAACTGATGAACATAGGTGCAAAAATCCTCAACAAAATACTAGCAAAAGGAATCCAACAGCACATTAAAAGGATCAAACACCATGATCAAGTGGGGTGTATTCCAGGAGTGCAAGGATTCTTCAATATATTGAAATCAATCAATGTGATAAACCATATAAACAAATTGAAGGAGAAAAACCATATGATCATCTCAATAGATGCAGAAAAAGCTTCTGACAAAATTCAACACCCATTTATGATAAAAACCCTCCAGAAAGTCGGCATAGAGGGAACTTACCTCAACATAATAAAGGCCATATGTGACGAACCCACAGCCAACATCATTCTCATTGGTGAAAAACTGTAACCATTTCCTCTAAGATCAGGAACAAGACAAGGTTTTCCACTCTCACCACTATTATTCAACATAGTTTTGGAAGTTTTAGCCACAGCAATCAGAGAAGAAAAAGAAATAAAGGAATCCAAATTAACAAAGAAGAAGTAAAACTGTCACTGTTTGCAGATGACATGATACTATACATAGAGAATCCTAAAGATGCTACCAGAAAACTACGAGAGCTAATCAATGAATTTGGTTAAGTAGTAGGATACAAAATTAATGCACAGAAACCTCTTGCATTCCTATACACTAATGATGAAAAATCTGAAAGAGAAATTAAGGAAACACTCCCATTTACCCTTGCAACAAAAGGAATAAAAGAGCTAGGAATAAATCTACCTAAGAAGACTAAAGACCTGTATGCAGAAAACGATAAGACACTGATGAAAGAAATTAAAGATGATACAAACAGATGGGGAGTTCTTGGATTGGAAGAATCAACTTTGTGATAATGACTATAGTACCCAAAACAATCTACAGATTCAATGCAATCCCTATCAAACTACCACTGGCATTTTTCACAGAACTAGAACCAAAAATTTCGCAATTTGTATGGAAACAAAAAAGACCCTGAATAGCCAAAGCAGAAATATAGATCAATGGAACAGTACTGAAGTTCCAGAGATAAACCCACACACCTATGGTCACCTTATTTTTGATAAAGGAGGCAAGAATATACAATGGAGAAAAGACTGGTGCTGGGGAAACTGGACAGCTACATGTAAAAGCATGAAATTAGAACACTCCCTAACACCATACACAAGGATAAACTCAAAATGGATTAAAACCTAAATGTAAGACCAGATGCTATAAAATTCTTAGAGGAAAACATAGGCAGAACACTCTATGACATAAATCACAGCAAGATCCTTTTTGACCCACTTCCTAGAGAAATGGAAATAAAAACGGAAATAAACAAATGGGACCTAATGAAACTTAAAATCTTTTGCACAATGAAGGAAACCATAAACAAGGTGAAAAGACAACCCTCAGAGTGGGAGAAAATATTTGCAAATGAAGCAGCTGACAAAGGATTAATCTCCAAAATATACAAGCAGCTCATGCAGCTCAATATCAAAAAAAAAAAAAACAAACCCAATCCAAAAATGGGCAGAAGACCTAAACAGACATTTCTCCAAAGAAGATATACACACTGCCAACAAACACATGAAAGGATGCTGAACATCACTAATCATTAGAGAAATACAAATGAAAACTACAGTGAGGTATCACCTCACACCAGTCAGAATGTCCATCATCAAAAAATCTACAAACAATAAATGCTGGAGAGGGTGTGGAGAAAAGGGAACCCTCTTGCACTGTTGCTGGGAATGTAAATTGATACAGCCACTGTGGAGAACAGTATGGAGGTTCTTCAAAAAACTAAAAATAGAACTACCATATGACCCAGCAATCCCACTACTGGACATACACCCTGAGAAAACCATAATTCAAAAAGAGTCATGTATCACAATGTTCACTGCAGCCTATTTACAATAGCCAGGACATGGAAGCCACCTAAGTGTTCATTGACAGATGAATGCGTAAAGAAGATGTGGCACATATATACAATGGAATATTACTCAGCCATAAAAAGAAAGGAAATTGAGATCTTTGCAGTGAGGTGGATGGACTTAGAGTCTGTCATACAGAGTGAAGTCAGAAAGAGAAAAACAAATACCGTATGCTAACACATAAATATGGAATCTAAAAAAAAAATGGTTCTGAAGAATCCAGGGGCTGGATAGGAATAAAGACACAGATGTAGAGAATGGACTTGAGGACACGGGGAGGGGGAAGGGTAAGCTGGGACAAAGTGAGAGAGTGGCATGGACACATATACACGACCAAATGTATAATAGATAGCTAGTGGGAAGCAAGTGCATAGCACAGGGAGATCAGCTCAGTGCTTTGTGACCACCTAGAGGGGTGGGATAGGGAAAGTGTGAGGGAGAAACAAGAGGGAGGAGATATGGGGATATATGTATATGTATAGCTGATTCACTTTGTTATAAAGCAGAAACTAACACAGCATTGTAAAGCAATTATACTCCAATAAAAATGTTTTAAATTAATTAATTAAAGTCAGTGAAAAACAGAAGGTATGTCAGCTCCCCTCCACCATCACTATCACCAAATTGTTCATGTCTTTTTACTGTCCTAGCTAATTTCTGCTCTACTTTGACATGCTGAATTCTCTAATCTTATATCTGAGAATCTGGAAATATAATTTTTCGAATCTCTGCTGATAACACAACCGTGACCCTGTGCATTGGTGCCTGTGTCCCAGTTAATATCACATCCACTTCTCTGAGATTTTCCCAAATGTGCAAGTGCTAATGCAATTTTTTTCTTTTGTCTGGTTCCAAAAGTCCATGCTACACTTATATGGCTTTTTTAATTAAAAAATTACATTTGTTTGAAATAAATAAGTGTTCCTGGGAGGTCATATTCAACAAAAATTATGAAGAGTGCAATGAGCTTCATGATTTCTCACACAAAGTAAAAGGTCTAGATAAGCTCAACAATGGATTTTAATGTCCCTCTCCCCTGGAGCAGGTAGACAGAAGTATCATTCACATAAACAACAGAAGTCTGGGTGATTCAGTTGGCTTTGTGTTTCCTCTCAGGAATCAGAGAGCGAAACGACCACGAATGGCAGCTCTTCTCTGTGCCTCCCTGCACAACGCCCCTGAAGACCTCTGGACTGCATTATGCCGTGCAGCCGAGGTTAGCATGAACCTTCTTTCCCCCAGAGTGAGTTCGCTTAGAAGGACAGTGTGACAGGAAGGAAATCAGGTAGTGTGTAGTAAGGTACACAACTTGAGACCTTGAAAAGGTTCTATTACCCAGGTTCTATTACTCTCCTATCAATTAGTTTGGAGTAATAACACTTTTCTTATAAGATTTCAGGGATAACTGAATGCAAAGGCATACATGAAGGATCTGGGAAAATTAGGCACTCAATGACTGATAGTTTCTTTCCCTTTCTCATTTCCTTAGGGAAGTAATGTTCAGTCCATCCCTTGCTTTATGGGAATGGACTGAGTTGGCAGCAAAAGTCATAAAAGGAAGAAGAGGAAGAAAAACCTAAGACCAGGAGGTATAACGTGAGGCAACAGTAAAGGCCGTTGATTAAATATTTGGGCCTCCAGCTAAGGGTACTAGATAAGATGCTGAGAAGCAGTTAGTGCAGCAACCACAAAACTACACACTGTGCATTAGAAATGTGTGCCACAGCTGAGAATTAGCAGCGTCAGGGATTCCCAGAGCTGTGGCAAAGACTGGCGCAGGGTCAGTGATGTGAGAAGCTCACATCACTAGGGACGTAAAATGAGTAACAGTGAAGGGAGAACAGAGTGGAAACATACAGAGGTGGGCAGTAATATATATTACTACATAATACATAATACTACAACAGTAATACATATTATTTGTGGTGAGCTTTTCCCAAAAGACCAGGTGTGATAGTATAGTGGTTCCCAGAACCTCTGGGATTGACAAAAGAGTTTTCTGTTTACCCTGCCTAATGAGGCTTACAACGAGATCCAAGGTCATTAGTAGTTATTTAAAAACCATTTTTCTGACACTTTGTCTTACTCAAGGTCAGGTTTTAACTGGGGAGAGAGTAAAGGTACTTTTTCTGTTTCTGAAGTGGACATTTGTCAGTTTTTCCTGCTTACCATACATTCTCCTTTCATAATAGCAAGTCAGTTTCTTACGTGTGGCTTTTTAAAAAACTCTCTCCTATTAAATGCAAATCCAAGTTCTTATCTTCCTTTAGAGGAAATGAAGGGGTCAGATCTTCCTTTAAAATGGGAAAGGGAAGGAGCCAGGCTGTGTGCTAGCTCCAAGTCTGGAAAAACATCGTACCTTGAAAGAGTGTTGCTAAAACCAAAGGAAAGGTATTAATCTGAGGAGCAGGGACTGAAGAGCCTGTTCTCACTAGGGCAGTACTGTACTTTATACTCCCCCGTCACCTTGGTTCCTAACCATTACTAGGACCCCCAGAATTCCCAGAGCCCTCGAGATCTTTCCAATAAATCACACTATACTTGAGTTAGTGAGGAAGTGTTCATATTGCTTGCCTTCAGGGCTCCTCATCTGGTATATCATCCAGAATACACAGTGGGGAGAACACTTATCAAAAGCAGATAGTTTAGGGAAGGGAGACTGTGTACATTACCAGAAACACCAGTGATGGGAAAATTATTTCCTTATAATGCAACCAATTCTATGTCTGAATTTATCTAATTAAAAAAAAAATCTCTTCCCGATATTATAGTGAATCTTCTTCCCTGTCACATCTTAATCAGTGAAAGATTATACAACTGAAATTAGTAAGTCAACTGTGACCTATAAAAATAGATTTCATTTAACTTCTGAAACAGAAACCAAACTGCAAAGAGTCGGAGTAAGTGAGTGGTGTGGGTCTGGGAGCAAGAGAAGCTAGCGGTGAAGTAGGAGAGAAATGGCGCGCTGGTTTGAGGCACTGACCAATCTCATAGAATGTTTTTTTTTTTTTTTGCGGTACGCGGGCCTCTCACCGCTGTGGCCTCTCTCGTTGTGGAGCACAGGCTCCGGACGCGCAGGCTCAGTGGCCATGGCTCACGGGCCCAGCCGCTCCGCGGCATGTGGGATCTTCCCGGACCCGGGGCACGAACCCGTGTCCCCTGCATCGGCAGGCGGACTCTCAACCACTGCGCCACCAGGGAAGCCCTCAGAGAATGTTTTTAAAAGGCAGTAGAAGCCGGTATATTTTTGGGTGAATTAGAAGAAGTTAATAGGGGTAAGCTGAGGATCAGCAGGGAGGTTGAAGAGGATAAATGAGGAGCACAGATGGAGAAAAATATCTGATAAGCAGCAGGGACGTTTCGCTCGTGGGGGGGGGGGGGAAACGTGACGGAAACGATGAATGAAGATACAAGGTAATCACAGAGATTGGAGAAACACACAAGAAATCGCTCTGATTTTAGCGAGGTGTTCCATAAATTCATGGGCTGTAAGTGATCTTAGAAGCGCCTGAAACAACCTCCTGATAAATGTATGCATTTCTTCTTCAGAATTCAAGAGAAAGACTCAGTTTCTTAAAACTTCTTGTGGTGGGAAAATACTACCTCATGAAATACGATGCACTGTTTCTGAATAGCTCAAACTGTAAATGACTATAGTAAATGAAGAAAAAAAAATCCTTTCTTATACGTTCCATCTATTTATCCCAGTTTTATCCTCGAACACCACAAAAATTTCAATCTCTTTTTCAAACACTCACTCCAAATACTTACTTGAAAATAATTATAATTCTTACTTTAGTAGAGGAACTCATCCAAACACATCTTTTAAAATATAGCCTTCCATATCACAGACTGTTATTGGAGACACAAACATCATCTGTTTAGATCATCTATTCTTTTCCATCTGACGGGAATAACTTTAGTCCCTCTCTGCCTCTCTCTCTCTCTCTCCTGCTTTTCCCCACCTTCCTCTTTCCTTCCCTCTCTCCCTCAGTACCCACTCTCCTTTTCTCTGACTTTCTCGTTTGTTCTTCTCTCTTTCCTTTATTCTCTTTCTTCTGCAATCTCTCTTCTTTCTTCCCTCTCTCCTTCTGTGTCTATGTCTCTCTTTCCGACTCCTTCTCATTTCTTTCTTTGTCTCTTCATTTCTCTCTTCCTCACTCACATGTACTCTACCATGCTTATATTCTTAGGTATATGAAGGTGTACAGAGTTACATGCCTTTCTATCCATGGCAATCAATAACTGGCACATTTTCTGTTAGACATGTTCCTTTGGTAAAATGTACATTTCTACATGTCCCTATTCTAACTCTCAGAACTTCGTGATACCTTGGTGATTGCATTTTTCTACTTAGATTGAAATTTCAAGTTCATGTTCTCTCTGACCCGTATGTTGTGCCATCCAAGGTCATGAACATCATTTCTGACACACTTTACAATAATTTCTCCCAAGAACTGCTGAGGTTTCCTTCTACTGATTTTCTTTATCACTTGACAGACAAGATTTCCTTCATCCTACCAATATTACAGATAATATCAGATCATTTATTTCTCCCCCTCCTTTTAAGCTTAAATTCCTTATCATGAAATAAATAAAACAAGGAAAATAAATCTTTTTTTAAATCTTCACAAGAGTCATCTGCCCCTGGAGCAGAATCAATGTATTCAACACTAAACTGTACCAGAAAGCCAAGTTGTGTTATTCGCTTTATTTTAAAACTTTGTCAATTTTCAGCTTCACGTAAAAACAAGAAATTAAAGTCCACCATTTATCTTCAAAACTTTCTGGTTCTTACAAGGATTCCAGTCACATTTTATATTTCTGTTCTTTTCTTTTTTTTTTTTTGCTGTACGCGAGCCTCTCACTGCTGTGGCCTCTCCCGTTGCGGAGCACAGGCTCCGGACGCGCAGGCTCAGCAGCCATGGCTCACGGGCCCAGCCGCTCCGCGGCATGTGGGATCTTCCCAGACCGGGGCACGAACCCGTGTCCCCCGCATCGGCAGGCGGACTTTCAACCACTGCGCCACCAGGGAAGCCCTATATTTCTTTTTTATTGCTTATTTTCCTGATTATAAAGTTTGTTACTACATTGATTCATCCTATAAATTTTTTATTGAGCATTTATCATATTCACATTAATATGTTAAACTGTATATATGAAAAGGATACTAGAAATTGTTTTTATTGTAATGGAGTGCTCAGTTTATTATATTGGACATGTAAGTCAATGATTACATTACAATATATTAAATCTATGCATTTTTCAAGAATATTCATTACTTTCATTATAAAGGATAAAGAAATTATTGATTTTTGTCTGAAAACATGGAGATGTCAGAAACAGCCTCAAGAAGATAAATCATTTTAGTTGAGATCCCAGGAAAGGGTAGTAGTTGGATTTTTTATAACATAGATCTGCCATCGAGGAAAAAAGCAAATCTTTAAATTGGACAAATCATGTTGATATACAGCTACTTTCCTTATCCTCAGTAATGATTCTCCAAACATCACCTATATTAGTTCATTATCCTATAGACATAAGCAAAGTGTCCTCACAATTCTTAAGATCTGTTGTTCTTACTTGCCCTATAAGAACACGTTCCCACCCTCTTGCACTGTTGGTGGGAATGTAAATTGATACAGCCACTATGGAGAACAGTATGGAGGTTCCTCAAAAAACTACAAATAGAACTACCATATGACCCAGCAATCTCACTACTGGGCATATACCCTGAGAAAACCATAATTCAAAAAGGGACACATACCACAATGTTCACTGCAGATCTATTGACAATAGCCAGAACATGGAAGCCACCTAAGTGTCCGTCGACAGATGAATGGATAAAGAAGACGTGGCACATATATACAATGGAATATTACTCAGCCATAAAAAGAAAGGAAATTGAGTTACTTTTAGTGAGGTGGATGGACCTAGAGTCTGTCATACAGAGTGAAGTAAGTCAGAAAGAGAAAAGCAAATACCGTATGCTAACACGTATATATGGAATGTAAAAAAAAAAAAATGGTTCTGAAGAACCCAGGGGTAGGACAGGAATAAAGACACAGACGTATAGAATGGACTTGAGGACATGGGGAGGGGGAAGGGTAAGCTGGAACAAAGTGAGAGAGTGGCATGGACATATATACACTACCAAATGTAAAACAGATAGCTAGTGGGAAGCAGGTGCATAGCACAGGGAGGTCAGCTCATTGGTTGGTGACCACCTAGAGGGGTGGGATAGGGAAGGTGGGAGGGATATGCAAGAGGGAGGAGATATGGGGATATATGTATATGTATAGCTGATTCACTTTGTTATACAGCAGAAACTAACACAGCATTGTAAAGCAATTATACTCCAATAAAGATGTTAAAAAAAAAAAGAACTCATTCCCATAGACAGTTCAAATTTACCCTATGTGAGGAAATGCTGAGTTTGGTATAATGCCAATATGATATACCCTCGGTTCAGCTCTTAGATGCCTGGTGCTGAATGCCGCACAAGTCAGGTGTCCTGTAGCAGCTGTCTAATCCCTGTGAATCTAATTTCTCATCTGTAGCATAAATACAGTACCGACTTCGTATCTGCAGCAACAACCATCTAGCAACCCCTATAAAGATATTGGAAGAAATGGGTCGAATGGCTTGCCTCCTTCTGCTTAGAGTTAAACTTAGGGTTTTCACAATCTAAAATGCTACATACATTAATTATTTTGTTTTCCATTTTTTCCACTAAAATACCAGTTCCATGAGGGCAAAAATTCTTGTCTATCTTATTCACCACTGTTTCCCCAAGTGTCTAGAATAGGCTGTCCCATTATAAGTGCTCCACAAATATTTGTTGAATGAATCAGTGAATGACAGAAGGAAAAAAAACTGAACCTGGGAGATGGTTAGTAGGGACACTATGGGAAATGAGATATCAATTAAGTGATTCATTCTATCAATCAGATGGCTATCATGCTGTATTTGGAATGCAGCTGAAGTTAAAAGGGAAGTCCTGAGTGCAACAAGCCCACCCTACAATCAGGAGCTCTGGGCTCAGCTGGATTTAGGATCCTGGGGTCTTGCATGATTGATATTTTTGTGACCTAAGTGTGTTTAATGCATATCTAAGCTGACAGCACCACACATATTTTCCAACTGCTTAAAAAGGTTTATGTAAATTAATCTTCTGATAATTTCCTGTTTGTTTTCTGGATTTTCTACAAGTACAATTGCTTTCATTATGGAAAAAAAAAAAAAACTGGTTAAAATTGAAAAGAATTTACCAAACAAGAAAAGACTTTCTTTGCTGTGAAAAGTAATGAACCCTCCAGTTAGGAAGGGATTTTATTAAATGTATAGATATTGAATTTTACCAAATAGATTTTCACATTCTAATGAAATATCTATGCATGTATTCTGTGTTCACTGAGAAGAATTTCCCAATAACCCATTCTAATTTTTTTAGATTAAAAAAAGTGTTTAATATTTTAATTTTTGTAACTTCATTTTATTTGTTAGAATTTTAATTAGAAATTTCATGTTCATATTTTGCTAGTTGGTATTATTATGTGCAAATAACAAAAGCCAACTCTAGATAAGCTACGGGGACCTTGTCAGGCGGATATTGGGGACACACAGAATGGTCAGAAGACTGAAATAAGACTTTAGGACAGAAACAAAGGAGCTCTGATGGTGAGACAAGTCACAGCCAGTGGCCCACAAGAGGAGTGAGCTTGTTCTGAGGCCAAAGTGCCTTCCCATTCGGGACATTCTCTCAAGACACAAAGTCCCCAGATGGAATGCCTTTTGGCCCAGTTGTAGCATGTGCTTGTCCCTTTGATGATCCAGGGCCCTGGCAGATGGGTCTGGGAACCTTGACTTTCCTTGAGAGGTCAGTGGGAGGTATCCCCTGGGAATACCAATTTTATTAAAGCTCTCCACAATGAGGAATTTCCCCAATGGGCTTACACCGTCACCAGTAAAGCCCATTAACAATTCCCAGGAAATAAAAATAGAATCTGGATGATAAAGTCTAACCTTTTCTTTCCTTTGGGTTTAGTCTGGCTTCGCTTGCGCAGAGGGTGGCGCGTGCAGAGGCTTCACACCCATCCTTTCAGACCAGATTTCCGGGTGCGAAATGGCTGCGGACACCTCAGCTCCTGAGCTGTGTGCAGAAGCGCCGAGCACAACACAGTTCAAAATGACTGCAACGGCTGGCCGTGTGCAGAGACACTGCGCCGGGCGCTTTGCTCCGAAGCGCACAGCCTCGCGAGAACTCTGCCTGCCTCGCGAGAACTCTGCCTCCCCCACGAGATCCCTGCAAAGCAGCCCCACCCACCGCCTGTGGGAAGAGCGTGGGCTCTAGAGCTCGAGCTCGAGCCGCTCTCATTCTTTAATCTAAGAATAAAGCTTTCCTTTGCTTCTGAACCGAACTTGGTCTCCTTTTGGCACAAGCCACACCAGCCAGAAGGACCCGTGTTGGAAGGTCAGTAAAAACACTAGAGCTAATAGGGGCAGGTTGGAGACAGGATATCCAGTCTCACCGTGAGTTTCTCTTTAATTATTTTTCTTACTATTTTTTTCCAGATTGTATAAATGTTATGGTGGCTATATAAAATTAATGTTTTTATATTTATTTTCTCTAGCACAGTATGTAATATGTGAATAATCTGTTCTTTAATGTACCAAGAAATTATCAGGTCTTAAGTATTTATTGGTTTCATAAAAAACTTACTGGAATGTAACTTTTAATTTTTTCAATTTCATCTGTGATGGTTGGTTTATTCCTTGATACTAACTTGGGTTGGGCAAAAAGTTCGTTTGGGTTTTTCCATAACATCTTATGGAAAAAAACGGGGGACTTGAACCGTGTTTGTCTTTTTTAAATTTAATTTTTAACTTATTTAAACCAAATCAAAAACAAAAAAAAATTCGTCCATTTCTCCCAACCTCCACCCCTCCACCCCTGGCAACCACCAACCTGTTCTCTGTGTCTATGAGTTTAGTGCTTGTTTTTCTTTTTTTAAGAGTACATATATAAAATCATACTGGATTTGTCTTTATCTGTCTGACTTATTTCACTTAGCATAGTACCCGGGAGGTCCATCTGTGTTACCGCAAATGGCTAGATTTCACTCTTTTTAATGGCTGAATAATATTTTTATATATATATATCTCACAAATTCTTTACTCATTCATCTATTAATGGACATTTAGGTTGTTTCCATATCTTAGCTATTGTAAATAATGCTGCATGAACATGGGGCTGCCTATATCTTTAACAGTTAGTGTTTTCATCTTCTTCGGCTGAATACCCAGAAGCGGAATTGCTGGATTGTATAGTAGTTCTATGTTTAATTTTTTGAGGAACCTCCACATTGTTTTCCATGGTGGCTGCACCAATTTACATTCCTGTCTACAGTGCACAAGGGATCCCTTTTCTCCACATTTTCGCCAACACTTGTTATTCTTGTCTTTTTGATAGCAGCCATTCTAAACGGCATGAGGTGATATCTCACTGTGGTCATGTCTGTCTTATTCATAGCTATAGTCTTGGTGCTTAGGACAGTCACCAGGGTATAATTGCTGTTTTAATTAACAGCTTAATTAATTTGTTGAATTGTGAAGGAATAACCTTAAAAACAGTTTTGATCATGTATCTTTAAGGACATGTTTCCATTCATTAAATTGTTCAGCATAACTTTCTGTGTCATACTGTTTTCTTTTCATTTAAAAATCATTATGTATTTTGTTCTTTCATTTCCAGTTTTATTTATAATTTATCTTCTTTTGATGATTAGATCAGTGTTTTTGGAAAATAAACTCCCGGGCTCATCAATTTTACTACCTAGTTATTTTTTTGTTTACAAGTTCTTATATTTGGTATAGTAATTCTTCCATTTTCTTAATTTAAAATGTTTTTTAGTTCAACAATTAGTTTCTTTATTTCTATTCTTGAGAAAGAAAACTACAGATAAAAATTTCAAACTCCTGAACCAGACAACTAAGATACATAGAAACTGTATTTGGAGCAGGTTACTTAACCCCTCTGAACTTGAGTTTTTACATCAATAGGATGGTGATAATACCTTGCAGGGCATCTGTAAGGATTAAATGAAGGACTGCTTAGAAGATTTCCTAACTTACAAAGAACATTCAATATTTCCATTCAATTTATTACCTTTTATTTTTTAACAATGATATAATTTACAACCATGGATTTATATCTTAGTAAAGCTTTGAATATATGATCCATAATATTTTCATATAGTGTCCCTTCATTACGTATTTTAAATAATCTATTGAACTTTAATTAGTTCTTTGACCAAAATACTCTTCAAATAGAATAGTTGTCAAAAAGAATTGTACTTGGGATTTTAGTGCTTTACAATTACTATATAGTTTTGTTACTACTTATTGTAAAATGTTATTTATTTTTGTCTATTTTTTGCAGGTTCATTGAAATTTGATAGTTTCATGTCCTATAATGTTATTATACATTTTTGCCTTTTTGAAATTGAGACATTTAACATTACCTAGAATATAATCACATTTGAATCATAAATGTCTCATAGATACATTGTGGGTTTATAAGATATAAACTGTATGTCCTGTTTATATGATATATAGTTAGTGAAACATTCCAGATTTTTACTTTCCAAGCCATCATTTTCTGCATTAATTCTTTTATCTTTTAAAAACAATTCCCTTTCTTGTGATTCCTTGCCTTTTATCTTCTGTCTTTGCTGTATAGACTATTTTTAACCTCCTATCATTTTCAGAGAACTGATGATAAAGACCTAAAATTAATCTTAAGATCTAATATTCAAACAGCACTGAAGTGAACTCAAGAAAGCAGAAAGCTTTGCATTTGTTCTTTCCCTAATTATCTGCCATGGATCTGCTATTACGGCGTAAATGCAGAATATTTTTAAACGGTCAGATAGTTCCACAGATACTTTCCAATCATCCTGTTTTCCTTACTGTTGCTTAAATTAAATGACATATTATACACCTGATATTTACCTGTGTTCTGATAGAAACTTGCTCCAATGGTTATTTAAAATTCAGGGAATAGGAGTGAGATAAGCTCTGACACCTTTTCTGACTCTCTTGAGCTGTATGAATTGCCATGGTAATGAGAAGGGACCGAAGAAGGAAGACACTGATGAATCATTGGGGTTTGTGAACCTTGGTGAGAAATTTCCTCTCTGAGTCATGACTGACCCAGAGCCTTGTGTGGTCCTCGTGGTCTATAAAATCTCCATGACTCACTAAGCCAGAGAGGCTGTTATTCAAGCCTTAGTATATGTTGGGATATCCTCAGAGGAACAAAAAACTCCTCCCATTGTCTTTTTCCTATTCACTTTTTAAATGCTCCTCAAGAATAAACTTCTTGTCACTGATGGGAGTTTCTTTTTTGATGATTCTGACTTTTGTTCTTTCAGAGGAAGGTTTTAAGCTTCCGTCTTTTATTTACATTCTTTCCTTAATTTATCCAGCTCTATTTCTATACAATAGGTCATTTATTTAGCATCAATATTCTCTTTATTTTAAAAATGTGTTGTAAATACCCTCTACGAGTCACTTTTGCATACTTTAATTCAGTAACTACTTCTATTTATTTAAATGGCTATCTATATTCCATATTGGATATGTTGAATTTTTTCTCCACCATGAACAAGAAAATATCTGTGTTACTTATCTAAGTCTGCTTTAGAGAGTTAAATGCAGTCTTTGGTGAAGTAAATGTTCTTTTTCCTCTATCCTCTAAATATTTTTCAAATGATTTCTAGTAACTGGAGTTATGGGTAATGTAATTTATATTTATAATGTGCTTTAAGGTTATATTGCTTTCATTCATCTGTCATTTGATCAGCATACCAATTATTTGGAACATTTTGTTTGTATTGGATACTCACTTTAATTTTACCAAAGAAACTTAAGGTCATTAAAGGTGAATGATTCTCCAAACGTTCCCAGTTCACAAAGCTTATAGGTTGCAGAAATAAGACCCTAAATGAGAGCATGTGACTTCAAATCCTATGGTCTATATTCAGTTACAAATTGCCTCTCTTTTGGATTTATTGTCATTTTAAGCATAACATAGCTCTACAATGAACTATGATATTAAATGTTTTATTTATTATATTAATGTTGGTAAATAATGCATATACAACATTAAAATACCTGAGTATACGATATCTGTGAAGCAACTAGAAAAACCATTTTGACTCTAATTAGTAAGTAGAAAAACCATTTTGCCTATTCAATTATATATGTTTATATATTTAGACTGGTCATAAGATTGAAGTAAATAAGCTACTTTTAAAAAGTTCATCTGTTGAAAAATAATTAGGATAGCTGTGATACATGCAGATGACATTGATTATCTGTGGTTCAAGATATAATGTTCCTAGACATATGGAGAGGCTAAACCCTTAAAACCCTTATACCAAAACAATTATTCAAGACAGAAGAAGACAGTTGATATTGATTTTATATAAGCTGTGGGATGGGCACTGTGTCAGGGATATCATATTACCTAATGTTAATAGACATCTCTAAATCATTGATATTCACCTTGGTTAATTGGGAAAAAACTGAGGCTCATGGAAGTTATAATTTGTCTTGCTCTGATGCTCTTGCTATTTCTACAACAAATAAGTTTTCGGAGATGAAATGTGAGTGGCAAAGATTAATGATGTTTTTGAAAAACAGAGAAGCTGAACATCATATGAAAGAGTTAGCATCAAAGATTTTTTTAAGAGGCAGAACAGGAGTGTTAAATGTTTATCATGGACAAGACAGATTTGCAAGTATCTCCCAAGTCCTAATGGGCAGTCAGCCTCAGGGGTTGTGGAACTCCAACACTTCCCCACCTATTATTCCTGTTCATGTTTTCTCTTCTAAGGGATCATGTTTATGAAATAAAATTCATATTTTAAGGCAAGACAAGGAAAATTGGAACATAAAATTTTTCTCTTCCCATTTGGGCCTCCTCCCTCCCCTCCAGTGTGCATTGTGCATCTGTGTTATGCATTAGCTGGACCTCCCCAATGGCAGAAAACCTGTTCAACCATAAGATCAATTTTTCTCCTTTTGACACCAGCCATGTAACTCCTTAGAAGATACCATTCCTTTCTCAATCCTGTAAGGGGTAACTGTAACCCACCACTCGCCTTGTATGTGTAGGCATATTTGGTGAGCTTTATGTACAATGCCAATGTATCATTTCCCTTAAATGGTACAGAAATGACTGTCAGATGACCTGGGGAGATATTGGTCCACACCTAATGGAAGTTCTTAACTTAAATACTTATGACCTTATTAATGTTACTAGCTATATTACTTATACTCTGCATATTTTACAAGATTATCGTGTCTTGCATTACCAAATGTGTGACTCAAACTCCTATAAAAATAATGATAATAAGGCAACTTGAAACAATTGATCGAATATATAGTTCTATAAGATCAATAATTGTCATAGGGTCACTCTAGATACGGGAAGAAGCAACATGAGAGAACCATTTCCTGGATCGTAACAGACTAGTAAGACAGGTGGTCCAGAGACTTTGGTTACTGTTAACAGAGCCTAATACAGTAATAGTACATTGAGTGGCCTATCAGCAAAATCCTCACCTGAACTGGGAATAAGCATTCCTAGTGCCATGAGACAAACTGGTCACAAAACGCCTCTCAAACTTTGGTCGAAATTAAGACCAAAGGGAAGGGATTGTAGCATAAAGAATGTCTTGCCCACCATCCGGTCCTACAAGAATCAAGTCATTGGCTACTGCAGTTGCTGACGGACAGTATGCCATGAAAAGAATTCAGCGCAAAGATCAGGATGAAGCAGTTTGTGATCTAGGAAAACTGGCAGAACTGGCCCTCAGATAGTTACGTATTTTTAGGAGAAAATTTTAGGAACCCAGTTTCTTGCATCTTCTACTTAGAAAAGCACTAAAACCGTTAACTGTCTGTTCCTCACGAATAGCAGTAATCTTCTACCGGGATGTGTGCTTGACTGCACGGTACCCCTTCGTCAAAATGAAAAATATACTGGCCTCCCTCCTTACCTCTTTGGAACAGTTCTCAGAGCTCTCTGAGAGACTGTCTCTCAGGTTATAATCCTCAGTTTGGATCAAATAAAATTTTCCATTTCTTCCTTAGATTGACTATTGATTAATTTTGTCAACAGTGTGCATTCTACTTCCTAACTGAAAAATAACTTTTCCAGATTTTGGTTCCTTTTCATCTGCTCTACTTTAATATATCATTCCATTAAGGAAAAATCTTTGGATTAAAATAAAAGTTCCTAGAGTGTTGAAAACAAGCTACTGGTTTTATGAAATTGAGCATCTCTAGCTAAAAACTAAGAAGATAGCTCTGCAACTCCAGCTGACTCAATAATTTTATTTTTCGTGAATTACATGTCTTGTAACTATGTGCATCAGCATTATATATTAATAAGTATGCCAATTAATTAACAGAGATTTAAAAATTCCAAATTAAGCTTAATAGTCATCATTTAATACCTTGAACCTATTTACTTGTTTTAATGGGAACTAGAAATGAGATTTACAAATATTTTCTTATATGATTTGAAAAGAATGAAATTACTTTTTTTATATTTAAATAATAAATCAGATCATAAATTTGACAAACTATTAAATATATCATTGAAAAAGAAGAAATATGTTGCAAATAACCAATTAATCCCAGTTTACGTTTTAAGCCCAATTTAGGTGGAAAGGGTAGAAACTGGAAAAAGTAAAAGTTAGATAAACTGTATTTGAAGTAGAAGAAAATCAAAAGGTAGTGCTTCAGTTTATCTCCTTTAGTTATTATAATATATACAACACGTTTTTGGAATATTTTGCAGTTTTATCCTAACTCTACCTATCTAGCTCACACGGAAGAGAACACTTTGCTTTCTATCAAAGCAAGAGTCTTTCCAGTTATCATTCCCAACATGTAGACAGGAGGCGTTCAGAAAGAGTGGAAGGGTCTAGAAGCCAATGAGATCAGGCAAAGCAATCAAAACAAAGCACAGGAAGCACAACTGTAGGAGAAGAGAGATAGATACAGATAAAATAATGCAAAGAGCACATGAGAACATCCGAATGACAACTTTCTGAACTCATGCAAAATAATTTCAAGAGATATAAACATGTTTCCCAATAAAAGATCTAGAAAGTGGCTTAGGGCAAAAATTACTGATGATAATGAGTTTACGGTCTGAAAGATCAAGTGCAAGGAATGTCTCAGAGGAGAGAGCCAAAAAATGAAGAAATGGAAAAATCAAGTTATGCAGTGTGATTTAACGGGTAAAGCCAAAAAGTTCTAAAAACTAGCCTGCAACTCCCTCAAAATGTCATTGTTGCCAGATCTTTGAAAACACAATGGGCAAGTGTTTAAAGCAATAGAGAAAGTGAAAGCCATTCCTTCCCTAGGGGCATTTGGCTACAGAGGTCCACTGAGAAACTAAGATTTTTTCTTTGCTTCCAGCAATGGGCCAGGGTTGTGGAATTGAGAACCAAGAGGAACTGTAACTACATGGGGCCTGTGTAACCAACTGGAGATTTGCAAGTGTTTCAAACACTGTCTGTTCCTAAAAACATTTGCCATTTGATAAAATTCAACATCTCTACATGGTAAAGTCAAACAGAAAACCAGCAATGGAAGGGTCTCCTTAACAAAGACTATTTATGACGTTAACATCATAGTTAATATTGTAATATTAAAAGATTTCCCTGAAGTTAACAACCAGTCAAGGATGTTCAATATTATCACTTCTATTAAACATTATTGAACAGGTCTTAACCAGAGAAAGAATAAGAATTGGAGGAGGAGGAGGGGAAGGAAGAAGGGCACAAGAATGGAAAGGAAGGAGTAAAACTATTTTTTTTTTTTTTTTTGCGGTACGCGGGCCTCTCACTGCTGCGGCCCCTCCCGTTGCGGAGCACAGGCTCCGGATGCGCAGGCTCAGCGGCCATGGCTCACGGGCCCAGCCACTGCGCGGCACGTGGGATCTTCCCGGCCCGGGGCACGAACCCGTGTCCCCTGCATCAGCAGGCGGACCCTCAACCACTGCGCCACCAGGGAAGCCCAGTAAAACTATTTTTATTTAGAGATGGCATGATTGAACATGTAGAAGCTCAAAATAATTTCCAAATATACCACTATGTCTAAAAAGTAAATCTAGCAAGGTCAATATTTTTAAAAAGCAATTATATTTTTTATATCCTAAAAACGAAATAAATTGAAAATTAAATTTCAAAAAATACCACTTACATTGGCTTTAAAAAGTCAAATATCAAAAAATAAATTTAAAGAAATATGTAAAGACCACTACAATAAAAGTTATAAACACTTAAAGTAACAGTGTATTAGTGTGCTAAGGATGCAATAACAAAGTACCACAGACTGGGTGGTTTAAACAACAGAAATTTATTTTCTCACAATTCTGGATGCTAGAGCTCCGAGACTAAGGTGTTGGCAGTCTTGGTTCCTTCTGAGACCTCTCTCCATGGCTTGTAAATTGCTGTCCTCTCCTCGTATCTCTACATCACCCTCGCATCACCTTCCCTCAACTCATCTCTGTCCAAATTGCCTCTTCTTACAAGGACACCAGCTATATTGGATTAGGACCCACCCTAATGACATCGTTTTAACTTAAGTATTTCTTTTAAGATTTTATCTCCAAATACAGTCACATTCTGAGGCACTGGTGGGTTAGGACTTCAATATATGAATTTGGCCGGTGCGGGGGGGTTGGTGGGGGTGACAGTTCAGCCCATAACACATAATGAGGCAATAGTGAAATAAAAAGAGTGAAAGAAGTATTCACATTTGGAGAGGTGTTAGGCGTGTGGTGTAACTGGAGCCAGATACTCATTTGTCCTTGAAAAAAATCGACACCAGATAAATTCTAAAGTTGAGAAATGAAGAAACAGAAGTATAAGCTTATCACTTAATTTGGAGTAACCCTCAAATTACTAAACGTAAGACTTTGAAAATATGGTTGACTCTAGAAATAGGGACTGGGACGACATAAAGATATAAGCTGGAAACCAGTATTTGAATTTATAAAGTCTTTTGGCCTACTTTTTCAGCTATATGCTAAAGATATGCCAAAAAATAACAGGTAATTAGAAAAAAAAATAGACCTACATCTAGTAAACATAATCAAAAGAAAGGAACTCAAAATATTAGAAACAAGAAAGGGACTAGAAACACAAATACCAAAGAGATTTTTTAACTGTGCACATAACACAAAATATTAATTTAAAATCATGAATATATTTGGGATGTATTATATAAATCACTAAAATTGTCAGATAAAGATTTAGCATATCTGGAGAGACCATTAAAATCAGAAACCATTTAAAGTGATAAAATAATTAACTTTTCAAATTTGTGAGAACAAAGATGCTGTCAAACTTGCATAGAGCAGATAATTTTTATATTTAAAATGTTTCTGAGCACACAAAGAAGAGTAAAACTTTCTTATCTTTTTCTTAAGACACATAGGATAGCTACACAAAAGTACAAGCTAATCACACTAATCAATGGTAAGTTACTACCCCATCAAATTGAGAACTTTATTAAATAAATGATTAAATATGATCAAATAAGCTGTATTTTAGAAATTCAAACTTGGGTCAATACTCATAAATATATTAATATACTTAGCTTATCATACTTGAGATACAAGTTATATTTTATGATCTTGATAGATATAAAGACATATTTAGTAAAATTTAATAAATTTTTTTGAGTAAGGAACACTTCATAACATAAGAATTGAGAAGTACTACTTTTATCTCAATCAACAGTCAACATCTGAATTATAATCCCTCCCCAAATTCTCGTTTACATCAAAAATATTTTTGTGACTGCTTTAGCTTTTATCTTTTAACATTGTTCCAGAAGTTATATCCATTGCAACAAAATAAGAAAAATATTGTAGTAAAAATATTGAGGCTTCCCTGGTGGCGCAGTGGTTGAGAGTCCGCCTGCCGATGCAGGGGACACGGGTTTCGTGCCCTGGTCCAGGAAGATCCCACATGCCACAGAGCGGCTGGGCCCGTGAGCCATGGCCACTGAGCCTGCGCATCCGGAGCCTGTGCTCCGCAACGGGAGAGGCCACAACAGTGAGAGGCCCACATACCGCAAAAAACAAAAACAAAACAAAACAAAAAAAGAGTGGTTGTGTAAGAGAAACAAGAGGAAAAGAAGGATCTTGGATCTAAGAATAAAAAAACCCCAAAATGCACCCAAACAGCACACTTTCAAGGGTCCCCACTCAGAGTAGAGGGTGAGGCAGACCAATCTGAGAACAACTGAGGAAACAATAGATAAAAAGTTGGAGGTTCAGATATTCCAAAGTTCATGGAGTATATGAGGATGTAGGTAACGGTGTAAGTGAAGTAAGTGACTTGGGCCTTGGTACTCTTTGAAAGACAGAGCCTAAAAAAAAAAAAAAACTATTGGGAATAGAATAAAAGTGAACCAGGAGAGGAATTCTAACAGTATGGAAAGAAAGAAGGTTCAAATATTAGGAAAGGAGGAGACCTGAGTAGGAGTGATGTTGACTTAGAACAAGAAATGTATATTTGGTCTTCTGCCTGGTTCTAGTGTAGATTCTAAAACGCTTGGAATTTCCTAAGTAGCGAGAAGGTCATAGTTTCTTTTGTCATGTTAATCAGGTGACTTTGGAATGCCCCTAGGTCATCTAAGGGTGGGGGTTGTTTGCCTGTAGAACCAACCCTGTAATTGGAGGTTTGGAATTTTCAGACCCACCACTTGACCTCCTAGGGAGAGGAAAGGGGCTGGAGGTTAAGTCAATTGCCAGTGGTCAATGATTTAATCAATCATGCCTATGTAATGAAGCCTCCATAAAAACCCCAAATGATGGGATTTGGAGAGCTTCTAGGTTGGTAAACATGTGGAGGTGCTGGAAGAGCAGTGGGATCTTGCAGAGATGTCCCCATGTCTTGTCCTATGCATCTCTTTTGTCTGGCTGTTTGTGAGTTACATCCTTTTATAATAAACCAGTAATCTAGTAAGTAAAATGCTTCCCTGAGTTCTGTGAGCCACTCTAGCAAATGAATCCAATCAAACTGGAGGAGGGGGCCTTGGAAAACTCTGATGCATAAGCCAGTTGGTCAGAAGTACAGGTAACCACCCATCTCACACCTGAAGATGGTTGAGGGGCAGTCTTGTAGGAATCAGATTCCTTAACCTGTGGGATATTGATGGTATCTCTGGGTAGATAGTGTCAGAACTGAGTTGAGTTGTAGGACACCCAGCTGGTGTCCTGAGTATTGCGAGCTGGTGTAAGGACCTCCCCTCCCCCAACCTGACTCACATCGAATTGGTGCCAGAACCAATTTAGTAGGTAAATCACAGAATGTCTTCAGGTGGATACGTTGAGAAGCTACATTTTTTTTTTTTTTTTTTTGCGGCATGTGGGCCTCTCACTGTTGTGGCCTCTCCCGTTGCGGAGCACAGGCTCCGGACGCGCAGGCTCAGCGGCCATGGCTCACGGGCCCAGCCGCTCCGCGGCATGTGGGATCCTCCCGGACCGGGGCACGAACCCGTGTCCCCTGCATCGGCAGGCGAACTCTCAACCACTGCGCCACCAGGGAAGCCCAAAAGGTAGTTTTTTGTTTGTTTGATTGTTTTTCTGCTGAGCTTTTCTCTCAAACTGCTTCCTGCTAGCAGAATATTGGGAGTCCAAGGGGCTCTCATTCTGGGTAATCTTTGTCTGTTAATGTTCCTGCATATATAACTCTCTTAAGAGCTTTGTGGGTTTCTTGTGCATCTCTTTATTCTATTAGAGCACAGCCATAAAAATTTGGTCTAAAGATACAGCCAAGGATGTGACTGTAAAATCATTAATTTTCTGAAATCTTAAAAAAAATACATATTTTACAGTCACACCCTTGGCTGTATCTTTAGACCAAATTTTCAGAGCAGTGCCCAAGGTTAGATCTTTGTTCAGAAGCCATTTCTTAATTTTGGCACTGTTGTGGCTTGGAAAGGCTGAGAATATTAAAAAACATCAGTTGTTGGCTTCTTTTTTTTTTAATGGTCCATTCCTCAATTTATCTCTCTCCTTTCTCATTTTACTAAATAGCAAGAAGAAAGAGGCTGCCCCACCAACACTTTGCCTGGAAATATTCTTATCTTCATGACAGTTTATTAGGTACATTTTCTAGTTTCTATATAGTTGCAAGAAGCTGTATTGCTAAGTTTCCTTTCACTACATACATAACCAGAATGCTCCTTCCTCCAATTTCCAATAATATTTTTCTCAGTTTTTGTAAGATCTCACTCACAGTGTCCTCAGTCTTCACAATTTGGCAGTGTGTGCAGGTTACTTTATGCTTTCACCAGTATTCTTCTCAAGACCACTGATGGATTCCAAAGCCATTCCCAAATCTTACAGTTTTTGTTTGAGGCAGTACCCAACTTCCACATACCATTTATGCATAACAATAACAAGTCATCCCCAAAATTAGCAGATGAAAATAAGTGTGTCTTCTGTTATTTAGAAACAACTAGTAGCAAGTTAGGTGGCTGGTTCAGACTCTGGGTCTCTCTCTCAAAGTGTCAGCCAGGGTAGAGTCCTTAAAGGCTTCACTGAGGAGAATCCATGTGTGAGGGTACTCACAGCTGTTGGAAAGCCTCAGAAGATCTACCTCCAGGCTGATATACATGGGCCTCTCCACAGGATTGCTTCATATTGTGGCAGCTGGCTTCCCCAGAGCAAGCAATCCAAAAAAGATCACCCAAGAGAGAAGCCACAGTCTTTTATAACCTAATCTAGGAAGCACACTCCATCACATCTGCCATTCTGTTCACTAGAAGTTAGTAAAAAATTCCAAGCCAGACTCAGAAGGAGGATTACATGGGCCATCGTACCAAGAGTTGGGGATCTTTGGGTCCCGGTTTAGAGACTGTGTACTATAGTGATAAAAGTGTGAATAGTATGCAATTTTTTTGGTAAGTAAAATAGAAATAGGAGCACATATGTGTCTTATATAGTCAAAAAGCAGCAATGGAAACATAAACCCAAAACTAATAAAAGTGGTTTCCTAAAAAGAGAAGTAGAAAGCAGAAGGAAGGGACAGAAATCAAAGCTGTATCTGTCAATGCAACTTGTTTGGTAGGTTTGACTCTGGAAATATGTGAGTATTTCACATAATGAAAGCTCAAAAGAAAAGAAGCAGTCCTTAGATATGGAATCTGTCAACATTAATTTGAATTGGAAATATTTGTAAAAACAGAATTTTTCTCTTTTAAAATATATTTCTAAAAGAAAAGTGTTTCATTTCTTGACAACTGAAAAGCTTAGAATCAGTAGCAAAAATAACACCCTAGTAACCAGATTAATGGGAAATGCATTTCCCATTAAAATGAACAAAGGTTCCCAGAAGAAATAATGGATTCCAGGTCCTGAGTTGGAAATGTACAAGATGAGCCCGGGATATCTTGTGAGTGATCACAGCAAAGCTATTAAGGTTCATGGTTTTTTTGTGATAGAAACACAAAAAATGTCTATTGAAACAGTTCCTTTTGGTCAAGGATGGAGCAATTCAAACAGCAAAAAGAATAAGGACTGTGATGGATTGAAATACATCACATATACAAAACTCTATCTTTGATGATATTTTAAAGGGAGCAGAGTTTCCTTTTTGTGTTTGCTAGAACCCATTCAATATTTCTGAAAAATGGTTGATAAAGGTTGAGAATCAAGCATATTCCCTGCCTTTCTTACAAGGAATCTATTTCAGGGCAATCCTGTAGTTTGCAAAGGAAAGTTTTGTTTTGTAAGAAACGAGCTTATAAATGCAGGAATAAAATCAAATTAGAAAATCAAAATGTTGCAATCCATAATAAAACAATGTATCTAAACAATGGTCATCAGGGGCTGCAAAAACGATTAGGTGGAAGGTTGGAGGAGAATTTTGTAATGTATGGATCAGGATAACAACACTTGATTCCTTTCATCAGTGGGATAGTCAGACATTTTGTTTGCTTTGATGTGATTCAGTAGGATATATACAGCACCTCATCAATTATTCTTGAAAACAAAAAGAAGAATGTACTCAAATGTCTAAGTCACATTACTAGTTTGGGGCTTAGGTGACTAAAATAAATTATGCCATGAGAATACAAGCAACCAACCCAGACCTAGAAGAATTTACATGACAAATTTATATTACATAACCTAGTGTTTTCAAGAGGCTAACAAACAATATAAAAAGAGGGGGAGGGTATTTTGTCATAGACACACACACACACACACACACACACACAAATTGCTGTACCAGCAATATAAGAATCAAACAAATATAGGGTAATATTTACATCGTATTAGGGTATTATAAAGACCTACATAAGCGTATGAACAAAGGCAAAATCATTCCATAATCTTTAAAAGCCAGAGTTACCAACCTTACCTTATCCTTGGGTATGCCTTAAGATTGTTGCTGAGACAAAATTAATCCCTGACTTCAAACAGCTTACAATCAATTTGTGGAAACCGATTATTATATAAAGGATGGTGGAAGTTAGTGGTCAGGGAAATTATTGTGGACACAAAACCTATCTTGAAATTGTGCCTCTGAAACTGAACATCTCTGAGCCTCAGTTTCCTCATCTATTAAATAGCCAATATCCTTGGGTTGCAAAGAGGACTGAATTGAATAATGTATTTAAAGTATCAGCAAATCTAAAACAGTCTTCACATGAAGAAAAGAAATAACAGCCATGTAGTGTACGAAATAGTAACAAATGTGTGGGCTGGACCACATGCTCCACGTATTTGGAGAAGGGGAATCACACCAAGTTAACAGGGAGTTTACGCAAGTTTTCTGCAAGTATCAGAATTTGAACTCATTCTGAGTGGCAGCCTAAGGAATCTTGCCATGTGATTGGATATGTCTGCCCCGGCACCTGGCCCTCTGCATGGCGGATATCCAAACAAACGCTTGCTAAATAAATGAATGGATAGGAATAGTGTGCTGTTCAGCCAGGTTAGAGTTGCCGTTGGGTTATATGGGCTCTGCATAGAGACTCTTGCTAATGATGGGACCAAAATCACCTTTGGGGCGTCCATTTGGTAGGGTGAGGGGCATGCTACTTTATCCTGCAGGTTTTGATATTTTTCTCGCCTCAATCAAGTAGTTTCCTTTCTCTCTTACTATTGTTATGTTCCCAATAGGGCTAAGAAATTTAAACTGAGAACATGGAAAAATACTGCTCACCAAAATAAGCAGAAATAAACACGATCTTTTGAACTCTTATTAAACATAGACTCTATAAAGAAGTCACTTAGAAAATTTTCAATCATTATACATTATTTTTCTTAATTAGAAACATCCTTACTATGTATTAAATATCCTTCCCTATAGCAAAAATCCATATATTGTCCCCAACCAACATTTAATACTCCCTCATTTTTCCTTGAATCTTATCAAACGGATGTAATTTTTAGATTAAAATTTCTTTACAACAGAGAATAGCCTACTTCTAAATGTCACGCGTTCCTACATAAAGGGGTCAGAGTTCTTCATTGTTTTGTTTTTACGAGTGGAACATTTCCATAAATCATTTGCATCCACCGGTAACTGCTATGGTCTGCATTTCCCCTAGAAGATGAAAAGCCACGAGCCACTTTTAGTCATAGTTAACTAACACGCGGGCATAAATCACTCCACTCCAGCGCTCACGGCTTCTTCGGGAGAGGACGTCGGAGACCGGGGCCTCGCCTGATTGCTCCAGTCTTTCCAGCAGCAGAGGGATTAGACACATGCGCACGATTGGTCTCTTTGTGTGCACCGGGAAGGGCTTGGCGTCGATTTACAGTTCCTAACCTAACGGGGCAAAGACCTGGAGCGCGAGCGTGCGCTTAGGAATAAAAATGCACTGTAAAACACGGCCATTGAAATAAACAATTGCCTAGCTCCCGTTGGCCTTCTTCCCTGGGAGGATCCCCACCGCCCTTTCCCCGGTGTCCAGCTTGGGCGCGGAGATTAAGAGCCCGGGAATGAGGAGCCGTGGCCTCAGGAATCCCGCACCCGGGAGAGCGTGGCTGGCACAGGGAGCCGGGTGGGAGCGGGACCCAGGGCGCGGGTGGCGGGAGGAGCTCCCCGCCCGAGTCGCGAGTGATGGGGCGCGTCTTCCGAGTATCTTCTAGCCCAGCCACCCCGCGGGCCAGGGGGAGGGAGCCGGGCGGCGAATCGGCCCGCCCCCCCCGTTCCGCCCCTCCCCCCCGCGCTGGGGAGCCGCGATGGTGCACTCCGGCCAGCTGTGCGCCGCCGAGTGAGGCGCCAGCCCGTGGGTGCTACCGGGGGCGGCGGCTGCGCGGAGGGGGCGCCAGCAGCAGGCGGCGGCGGGGGGCGAAGGTGAGGACCGGAACGCGCAGGGCGGGCGCTGTTCGCGGCGCCGGGCCGCGTTCCCCGTCCGCGGTCACCCTGCCACCCAGCTGCGTCCCCGGCGGCGGGAGCTCGGGGGCACCGGGCGGCGGCTGGCGGCGGCCGGCTGGATGCGAGACCTGCGCGGACCCCGTGGCGGACGGCAGCTCTCGACTCGGGGAAGCCGAACGCGCTGGCCATGGCCTCCAACTTTAACGACATAGTCAAGCAGGGCTACGTGAAAATCCGCAGCAGGAAGCTGGGGGTGAGTCGCTCGCTAGGCTTTCTCCTTCCCCTGCGCCCGTTTGGCGCAGCTGGCGATGGGGGGCGGGGCGGGGAGAGGTGACCCACTCGGGGGCAGAGGCAAAGAAGGACCCGGCTCTCCCGCGGACGGCCCGCTTGTTGCTCGGCGGGGCTGGGGGCCCGCACCTGCCTCGGGGGGCACTGCAGACCCGGCTGAGGGCTCCGGGAGCGCCTGGGTCCCCGTCCTCATGTGCGCGGCGCTGGTTTAGACCCAGACTAAGAAGTCTTGTAGGCGAAAGGGATGGTCAGTTCCGAGATGAATGCGCCCCAGAGGGGGTTTATATTCAGAGCAATCCACAATGCTCTGTTCTCAGGAGTGTGTGCCTTCGGGTACAACTGCTCTGTGTGCAGGACGTGGACACACGCTCTGGTGTGTGTGTGTGTGCGTTTAGAATCACCATTTTCCCCGCTTCCCCAGCCCGCTTCGAAATTCTCTTTTGATGCCTTGCCTGCGCCCCGCGTCCCTGCCAGCGACTGCCGGCGAGTTTCGTGCTCCCTGAGCAGTTGCCCACCGGCAGGCTCCCTGGCCGCGAGTGCGCCCGGACAGGTGGACCGAAGTCCGCGTGCACGCAGGTGTGTGCTCACGGCCGCTGACACGGGAGCGTTCACGACAGAAAAGTTTAGGGAGACCTTCTCTTGGTTTTTTGAAATATGCTCTGCCCGACTTGGGAGAGAAACAGTGTAGACCCCCGAGGGTTTAAAACTTCTCCAGTGACCGGATGAGGAGGTAAGAGGAACGCGTAGACGGCCCTAGAGGACCTGGGAGGTGGGCTGCAGGGAGTGGGAGGGGAGGGCGGGCACCTGGGCCGAGAGACGCCAGAGTGAGCAGACGTGGGGGGACGGTCGGAGCGACGGGCAGAGGTCCCCGCGGGAGCGCGCGCTGGGGGAGTGGGCACCCGAGGCCGGCCTGGGTGGGCCTGTCCAGAACGCGAGGGAAACTCGATCTGGGGGCCAAAGTGCCCGCTTTCCGGATTCCCTGGATGTCCACCTCACGCTACGGAGCTCCGGAATCCTGGGGCAAAGCGGCCTTGAACGAGAACATTCGCTGCCTTCCCTGCTGAATGGATGAATTACTCTAACTTGGAGAGGGAAAGAGAAGGAGGGAGAACTTCGTTATTCTCATTAAAAAGAAAGAAAGAAAGAAAGAAAGAGAAAGAAAATAAATGCTAAACGTATCGTTAGAAAACTAAGGTGGGGTAGAGTCCCTAAAAGAGGAAGGATCACCTCGCACCCAGAAGCCGCTTTGCGCGAGTTGGTGGACACAGGTGTTGGGGGAGGAGGGAGGGGACAGGCAGACTTGCCTTTTTGTGCTGCCCCCGTTGGGTTTCACGTTCGAGATGCAGACTGTACCCCAAGGACACACGGGACCCATTCTCCAACTTCAGCAGACCTGTAGAAGTGGGGAGCACAAACCTGGGTGAGGACAAAGCTCCCCTCGCCCCCGCCTGGCGCCTCGGTGCGCTGCTGCGCGCCCCGCCTGGCGAGAGAGGGCAGACGCGGCGTGCAGACCCTCGGCCGGGTTTCAAGGGCCGCTCCTGGGTAGAAGAATGCGCCTCATTCTTTCCCAGGGAGTGAAGGAAGAACCCTCGTGAAAAGCTGCAGTTGTCCGGCAGGCTGATGGCTTCTCGCGGCCCGGACGTATTGCTCAAATCTGTCACCCTGACAGCCATCGGCCAAGACAGGAGGTTCGGAGCTAGGGCTTGGGGGCGCGGAGGGCGGAGAGGGGGGTAAGAACTGTTCCAGGAACTTGACCTTTGAAGCCCTTTGCTCTCCCACGGGATGCTTGCTCATCATTCTCGCTCTTGCGTCTTCTTGAAATCTCAATTGTGTCTGACACTTCACACGCTATAAGCTAATGGATGATTTAAGTCCCCCGGGGAGATGTGCATCTGCTTCCACAGTCACCGTGTACGTGAAAATCAGACTAAGGAACAGAACGCTGAGAACCCCGCCTTGCGCACTTGGCCTTGGAGTCTATAGGATTCCTCCCCCATCAGAGCTTTCCAGGATTTCATATAATTAAAACTGAATTTGCATCTTAATTATAAGATAGGATCCAGGGAAAGAGCACTGAATGTTTCTTGGGTAACTATGGCATTTACAGCCTTTGAAATGCCCTTTTAGAACACCATACACCGTTTCCCCCCTAAAGATGTGTGCAGATGTTTATTTCATTTCCAAAGCATCTCTTTCCACACCCACTGTTTAGAGCTATGTATGTGTAAAGGACAGCCTTCACAGAAAACAATAAAAGCATGTTTACTTCAGAGTTTGATGTTGAAACAGTTTGCATTGTTTTAATATCAAAATATTAAACTAAATTAACCTTGACTATTTTTGAGAATATTATTTATTTTAAAAAACTTTAGCAACTTTTCTATTCAGAATATGCTAGTATTCAGAAGGGTGAATTCCAATGACAGAACTTCACACAGATGATTCTGTGAAGCTTAATAAGTTAAATGGGTCCCGTAAGATAGTAAAACACTAAGTGAATATCATGTGCCTTAAAAATGAAAATGTATAATCATACCCAAAATCATAGTTATAGGAATTATCTAAGCATTAGATGATAGGAATCAGTTATAGGAATTATCTAAGCATAGTTTTCCTAGTTAATAATACATATTCATAATTTTATGGGCTCAGAACTATGAACTTTTCTAAATAAAAGAATACTTTTAACTCAGAGGATACATAATGGTTCTTTTATGGGTTATGTTCAAAATTAAATTTCACAATAAAAATAATTCTAATTAAATATGCACAGATATTTGATTTAGTATGGGTAGAATGCATGCTTTCAAGAACCAAATTTTATAGTATTCTAAGGGAGAAGAAGGCCTGGTTGTGAGGCCAGTTGTATCAGAGATGAAAATGATTACATGAAAATATATTTTGAGATAAAATATTTAATGTGCCCTTTACTCCTCACAAGTTAGTGCTTATCATTATGCTGAATGAGGGCAGAAAAGCATTTCCTGCCCTCTAGGCAGTGGGGCACCCTTTCCAGAGGTGCTTCCAGGTCAAAGTGTTTGAAAGGGCCCCTGCCCTGTGTCTTTTTACAGAACCTAGTGCTACCTGTTGAGGATAATTCCTTAGCCAAATAGTTGGGTGAAGTAGTAAGTGTTAAACTTTTTTTTTGTTGTTTGCTTTCAAATTTGTCTTGGATCATTAATCAGTTTTTCTTCCATTTAGGAAAATAATTTTGAGAAAAAAATAGAATCATCTTCCTGAATTTTACTCTTGTCCTTTAAAAAATATGCTTGTTAAGTCATTATTTATTAATTTATTTTTGGCTGCGTTGGGTCTTCGCTGCAGCACGCGGGCTTTTCTCTAGTTGTGGCGAGTGGGGGCTGCTCTTCATTGCGGTGCGTGGACTTCTCATTGCGGTGACTTCTCATTGTGGAGCACGGGCTCTAGGAGCGCAGGCTTCAGTAGTTGTGGCTCACGGGCTCTAGAGAGCAGGCTCAGTAGTTGTGGCGCAGGGCTTAGTTGCTCCGTGGCATGTGAGATCTTCCCGGACCAGGGATGGAACCCGTGTCCCCAGCATTGACAGGCAGATTCTTAACGACTGCATCACGAGGGAAGTCCCAGTCATTACATTTTTGAAGGTATTAAATCATTAAAAGTATAATGATGACTCTTATAAAGAATCATTTCTTTAAATTCTCTATTAATTTTTCATTATATTACATTACTATTTCTATAAATATATTGTTTTCCTTTTGCAGGATTTAAAAGCGCTTACTGTAGTTTAGTTCTCACCATCTTATCTGTTGCATGATTTATATTATAATTCACAAGATACCATGGTGGCCAGTATTTTTTTTTTTAAGAAAAGAGTACTTAAAAACTCTAATAAATATAAAACAAAGCAAATGCTTTTTGGTCAATATTGTTTATCTCTTAGCCTTTATTATCTGACCTCTAATAGGTTAAATTTAGTCAGCAAGGCATATATTGCAAAATATCCAACCTGTTCTTGGTTTGCAGATAAACTAAGAACACAATTGCTGAAACTGTTACTAACTTTATATGGGGCTTATTGACTCTATAAATGTAGCAAAAGTAAATGCAGCATTATGCAGTGATATCACCATATCATCACCATCATTGCCACCAGTGTACAAATTCCAGCCTGCAAATAGTCTACAGTAATTCTGCAGTTTGACTGCTTCTAGACTGTCACATCATTGTTTTCAAGGAATTCTATTCAAATACATCATTGTGAATATTCACAGGCACGTTGTGCATAGACAAGTAGTATTTTATGTAGCTTTTTTTTCTAGTTCTTACTCAAAGTTAGCTGAGAGATTGGATTGGTATGTGTGGGTATTGAAGGAGTATCTCAGGATAGGGTGGTATTACATGTGCAACAAATGGTCAAATCGTGGAGCATCTCCTGTTTATCAGGTGGCGTACACTGGGTGTGTGTGTGTGTGTGTGTGAATATTCCAGAGTCATATTGTATTAAGTCAAGGTTGTTAACAGTGGATACCTCCTATATCACCACCGCTCATGGTACACTAGGTCAGTAATAATCTCCTTGTCCCCACCTGGCTGTAAGGGAAGCAGGGAAATATAGAGCACAATTTTGGAGTATTTGATGAGCACCAACTTTATGAGCTAATCATCTATTCAGGATTTTCTCTTTTGCATAGTCTCCATTTGTTTTAACAATTATTGTGGATTCATCTATCTCATGCCCTCTCTCCCTCCTTGATTAAAACCTTGAGACACCCCCATACCTGGTTTGATGATTATTTATCTGCTTCTCGTAAACTCTTCTGAAATTTCCTGTCCTTTTACAAACAGCTTTTATCTGATGATGGAAGAGAGTATTTATGAGAGATGTTTTTGAAAATTTATCCCGTTACAGAATCTCCCTCATTAATATGAATGGGAATTTTTGTGGGTGCATTTGCATCGTTTTTGGTCCATAGAGCATTTGAAAATTTCTCTGGTCTCCCAAATCTCTAGAAACTATTTTGTGAAGAGCGATTATATCATGCATGAAATGCATTACCAATTTGCCAAGAATTAGATACAATAAATGTATTTAAGATAAGATATATAAATAACAATAATTCTGACCATTCAAAAGTTCAAAAGAACTTTCAGGATCATTACCTCAGATACGAGTTCTCAATTTAAGTATTTAAGATGTAGAAGTTGTATTGGGTGCCTTTAAATCTTTACCCATTTGTGAATATTGTATATCCTGGGCATTTTGCTTTCTGAAATGGATCCATTATATCCATGGTGATTTATCATTTACCTCTTTCTCATTAAATATGGATTTAGAATGTATAAAAATTTTAATTATTTGAGCTCTCTTTCTCTTTCAGATTTTTATTTATGGTGGCTATTATGTATACGTTTAACATGTGTACATACCACTTATTTCTGTATCTATATATATGTCTGCAAAAATCACTTGTTCTTAGAATTTTAGAGTAGAAAATGGTCTTGTATACCTTCTATTCAATCTCTCTATACTAATTTATTTGCAACCGTATGTTTGTGTATATGACATTTTAGCTATTCTAAAGAAATTCTATTATCTGAATTAGTGAGACTTTTTCCTTTTTAAAACATCCCTATGTATGCATATGGACATGCCTGAGTTTCTTTGAATTTTCAAAACTTAAAGCCAAAAGCAAAGACAATAAAAGTAAGCCTAACTGTAAAAACCAAAGCCAGACATTTTGCTGGCTTTGATAGTAAATGATTATGCCCATGCAATACCTGGGGGAAGCCATTAAATCAGGTGTGAGATATAAGAGTTCACATCTCAGTTTTTGACTTGCTAGGTTTACAGATGACTGCTGTCAAGGTGAACTTTAAAAGCTGGCATTCCCTCAGATAACAAAGATTTTACTCAGTACTCAGGGAAATCTTTTAAAGGACGAAAATAGCGTAATCAAACAGTGGTCAACTATCTTTGTAAGTTTTACATTCCCAATTTCCTTAAAAGTATTTCAGAAGTGCTCAATAATGGTTGACATTGGGGATGAGTATAAAATAACATGAGTATAAAATAACATATGTATTTGAAATCGGTGTCATTGTTTTGAAGTATTTTTATTCTAATGTGTTGTTCTATTTGGGTCATAATAAGCCATGTGACTACTACTAAGACTATTGAGTATTCCTATCGTTGGTCTGTTTCTGTTTCCATCCACTTTGTTTTAGACACTGTAGAATTTAAAAAGCAAGCAATACAAATAAAAGCTACCTGTATTCCCACCATCTACAGATCATCTCTAGATTTTGTAAATTTTGAAGTGCTAGTTTAAAGGAAAAAGTAATTTCTACCAATTGAGACAAACTAATTAAAATAGAGTATACTATAGTTTCTTTGCCTTCAGTTTATAGCTTTTGCTTCATTTTACTCACGGTATTTTCTTTATTCTTCAAGCTCTGGGTAACTTGTCCAGAGAGGCCAAGAATTCTAGGTAGAGAACATTTTCGTTAACTTTCTGCATAAATCTCCATTAGTTTTTTTTTTTTTTAACATCTTTATTGGAGTATAATTGCTTTACAATGGTGGCCATTAGTTTTTATTTTAAGATACAGGGCAGGATTATCTTCTGAGTAATTCATTTTTACATTATAACACTATTTCCCACTGAGAATATTGCACCTGTCGGTCAAACTGGATGGAATAAGGAATGATATTTTGTTATGAGCAGAGAACAGCAATTCATTTAATAAAGAAAACTATTTTCGTGTTATTTGAAATGAATGGTGGTTGTAATCTTTGAACATGTGCAAAGTGCTTTGCCTGCTATTTTACTGACTCCATTGCATAAAGCTTGGCTTAACAGTAAAATGACTTGGAGGACAAATACAGTGAAGTTTGAGACTTTTTAAAAAAATTGATACAGTGAAGTTTGAGACTTTTTAAAAAAAATTGATTAATTAATTTGTTTTTGGCTGCATTGGGTCTTTGTTGCCGTGCTCAGGCTTCTCTTTGTGGTGGCTTCTCTTGTTGCAGAGCACGGGCTCTAGGCACGTGGGCTTCAGTAGTTGTGGCATGCGGGCTCAGTAGTTGTGGCTCATGGGTTCTAGAGCACAAGCTCAGTAGCTCTGGTGCCTGGGCTTAGTTGCTCCATGGCATGATGGGATCTTCCCAGACCAGGGCTCAAACCCATGTCCCCTGCCTTGGCAGGCAGATTCTTAACCACTGTGCCACCAGGGAAGCCCTAATTTGAGACTGTATAATAGTAACATAATCATGTTGCATTGGGTGTACCATGCATCTTACAGCTTATAAAGAATTTTCACGTATATTTTATAATTCTCCCAGCATACTTTTGAAAGTATATTTAGTTTTTAACCCCATTTTATACATAAGCTAAAATTTAAAAGAAGTAAAATGAATCAGCCAGGTCTACAGAGATACAGATTGGGTTTGTATGTGTGAGTGTGTATACTCAAATCTAGGTTTTATAACTTCAAGTTCAGTGTTATATCTACTATGAACAGTTTCCACTTTGCAAAATATGTGGACAGGTAGTAACAGATATGTGTACTATTCGAAGTAAATGTGTTTTCTTTAATTGGTAACATAGTGTAAAGCAAATATTATCATTAACTTAGCCTTAAGCTAACTGTATTGCATATAAAAGTGTGTTTGGCAGGTGGGAGGTGATGGAAATGGGTGAAGGAGGTCAAAAGTACACACTTTCAGTTATTAGATAAATAAGTTCTGAGGATGTAATATATACAATGGTGACTATAGTTAGCAATACTGTATTGTATATTTGAAAGTTGCTAGAAGGGTAGATCTTAACAGTTCTTATCACAAGAAAAAAATTGCAGCTGTGTGAGGTTATGGATGTTAACTAAACTTATTGTGTTGATCAGTTCACAGTATATACATATCAAATCATTAAGTTGTATACCTTAAACTTATACAAAGTTATATGTCCATTATGTCTCAAAAAAGAGGGAAAAAAAGAGCTATGTAATGAAAGAATATACGCCACAGTAAGGAGGTTCTGTACAGATATTTCTCCAGGCCACTTGAATGGCCTTGATTTCATTTTCATTGTACCGTCTAAAACTCAGCTAATCTCTTCTTTTACGAAAGGAAAACAGGCTTCAAAAACCTACAGTGTCCTGGTAGAATTTAAAATGTTTTAAAAATATTTAAATCTATTTATTTTACCATTATCTTTATTTATGAAAAGCCATCTTTTGTTTAAGGTTGTCATATAAAAGCTTATGTTTGAATGAACTTAATAAAAAGTGAGTTTATTTAAAGAAAAACACAAGTAAAAAAATAATAAACATTTACTGGGATCTGGCACAAAAGGTGACATAGTTATGCAGCAAAAAGTGTGATTGTGTTACCCTGTTGCTTTAATATCAGGCAGCACTGAAGTATACCCTGAACTCTGAGAGGCTGGGGTGGGTTGTGTGTTTATTTGTGTGGCTTGCTACTCTTAAGTGACAGGAGTTGAAATAGGTATACCGAAATGATGTTCCTTTTTTTTCCCTTAGTTTCCTTATTTTTCTAAATTGGCTATATGCCTTTGTCACCTACATTTGTAAACTTTTATATAAGATGTATTGCGTGTGTAAACGTGTAGTTAATTTTCTCCTCATGATTTCTTCTTTGTAAATATGAAATTACTTTTCCTGACCATTCACTATCCTTTTGAATATGCATGTATGTGTGTTTGTGTATACGTGTGTACATATGTACACATACATAGATACATGCATATATATAATGTGATATATATGTTATATATTAAATAGAATATGTATATATCTCCAAATGGTCTGTTAGTCCTCATTCATGCTGAATTGTTATCCTTCCTGACTCTGTAAAAGCACCTAGCCCAACTCCAGGAGAAGAAAATGTGCACAAAATGTCTTAGCACACTTTTTAAAATGTAAATTGTTACATGTTCACATTATACTTTATTTGGAAAAAATATTTGATATTAGTCTAAAATTGAAATTTAGTGTATCTTTCAAAAACTATAACTTTTAAAGGGTGGCAACCAGTAAGAGAAAATTCTGTATTTATCTCTGTCTACATAACTCTAGTGAAACTTCTCACATACTATTCAAGAAAAAGAACAAAAACATACTTTTGACATATTTGAACTTGCTTCGAAAACTATGCCTTTTCATTTAACTTACTAGGGAAAAGGAATACATCTCTCTGAGTGCTTTAAGGACCCTTGGGGCTATGCTGTAGAAAGGACCCATGTCATTTTACTGATGCTTTTATAAACTTCATTACACTTTGGAATCTTTAAGTATTAGCTATGTAATTCTTCTAAATAAAAGTACATCCAGTGCCAAATCATGATGTTTAGCTATAAGGTACCAAATTTATGTATAAGTATGAAATGTACTCTTCTATACATTTAAAACATAACAACTGTTTAACGCTCCAAAGGCTACTTAACACTCATACTGTTGCATCCTGATATTTTGCATAATTCTCTACATTACTTAGCCCTCTATTAAAAAAAGATTCTCAATATTTGTGAGGGACTGCATGCTGGAGTCCCTGGGATGGGTGTGGAACGTTGAGGTAAAGGGCCAGAATAAAGAAGCTTGCTCTGTCCTGAGAATCCAGGAAGTCACTGATGTGTTTACAGGAAAGGTTAAATGTTCATTCTCAAGTCAGCAACATCCCTGAATCTCGGGTGTGTAGAAAGGATTGTAGTCAGGTAGGACTTTTGGCAAGGAGACCAAATAGGAGTGGGTGTTAGTATCCAGAAAAGGCACTGGTAATTCTAGTGGCTAGCTCTGATGGAGAATCACCGATGTAGAAGTATTTTTTCCAGCACTGAGAACAAACAATTCTTCAACCTATTATTGTTTGCATTGAGAAGTCAGCTGTCAGTCATATTGCTACCTTTTGAAAAGGATTAGCCTTTTTTTCCTCAGGCTGCTTGTAACTTTCTCTTTTCCTGGTTTTCAGGAGTTTTGCTGTCATATGTGGAGGTGTAGTTTTTATTCTGTTCATTATTTTGGGGTCTATAGTGCTTCTTAATTCCGTTAGCTTGATATCTTCCTGCAGTTCTAAAAAATTATCCACTATTACTCTTTCACATATCAGTTCTGTCCATTTTTTCTCTTCTTCCTTACTCATATGTTAGATCATTTGTACCATACGTCTGTGCCTTTATACCTTTTCTTTTCCCTATTTTTGTGTCTTGAAGATTCAGGATGGATGTTTTCTACTGAAATTTCTTCCAGTTCACTAATTTTCTATTCAGCTGTGAATAATCTACTGTTAATCCTATTCATTATTATCAATTTAAGTAATTTTTTCAGGTCTAGGATTTTCATTTCATTCTAATTTTTAGAATTTCCTATTAAAAATTCTCAGTTTTTATCCTTGGTAGTCTTCAATGCCTTCAGATAGATGATTTTTGTATTTGTCCAGCATTTCTAATCAACAGCAGAAAGGCTGGCCTAAATTACCTGGTCCACCATTAACAGGAATGGAGCAGCCCCAGCTGGTTGAGTTTTATAGTGATTTCTTTGTGAGAGCTAGAGGCCATGTGGTCCTCTGGAACTCCACTGAGAGCCAAGAGGGTCAGCTGTAGCTCTTCCCTAGTAGTGAGACCCTCTCCCTGTGGGAATTTTGTCTTGAAATGTTTTCAACAGGTTATTTACCTCCACATTAGTACTAGGGTTTGTGATAGTGAAGTTGAAGAAAAATGAAGATATTTAAGTGATAGGACTAACTACAACTTTGCAGGTAGTGTACGTGGGTCTAACCTGCCCCTGTATAAAAATGGAGGGAAGACAAGGCAAGGATTCTAAGCCTGCTCTAGGGTTTGACTTAACGGACAAGGCCAAATAGTTCTGCCTGTTAAAGCAATGGTTCTTAGCCCTGGATACACATTGCAATCCTAGGAGAGGGGTTTTGAGTTTGTTTGTTTTAGTATTTACTAAATGCAATGACAAGATCGGCTCCCAGAGAGGCTTATTTAGTTGATCTCTGGGCAGTAGAATTGTTTTTGTTTGTTTGTATTTGTTTGGTTTGGTTTTAATCTACCCAAGTGATTCTAGCATAAGTGAAGTACTTTTCACCAGAAAATAATTTCAAAGCAAGTTGTTTATCACTATATATTACCACAGAACCCTACTGAACTAGGATAAATAGTTTATAATATACCTCAAGAAGTAGCTAAACCAATTAACAATACAGTTCAGACATCCATCATTTATTTTTTTCACCCAGCATTTGAATGTTCTTCCAACTATTTGGAGAATAATCCCACATTATGGATGTTGAAGATAGCAAATAATGGCTCACATTGTAGAAGATAAAATACCAAAAATATTATTTCCTCATCTTCCTTGCTACTAGGGTATGAGAAATTAGCTAGTATTGCCAATTACATGTCTAGACATTGAGTTATTGATGCAAGAGGCAACCCAGTGGAGAAGTCTTCACAGGGCACGCAGAATAGTCCTTTCTCCTGGATTAATTTATTGATGCAAAAGTAGAAGCAATGCAAACTGTCCAAAAGCAATAGCTTCATCAAGAAACTTTAATAATTTAATGGGTCACTTATGGTTTCTTAGTCTTGAACCTGGTTCTCCAGCCTCTATTCCTGATTTGAGGTAATGAAAAATTGAATAAATGTTTTTCCATCTAAGTCAGCCATTGTCAGCTTTGATTACAACTAATAGCAACTAATACATCCGATGGATAAAATGGCGTTATTGGAAGTGATGCGATTAAATTTTAAAATATACTAAAATCCTATGTATACTAAATATATACTAAAATAACTAATTTTTAGAGTAATGGTTATTAAACAATTGTCCTTAACAATATGTAGACACTAGAATTCATTTTCTGTTGTGGTCACTCCTAATGTGGACGTATAGAGCATAGTTAGTGAATTACTCTGTTCACCCATGGAGAAGTTTAGGAGCTTTAATGGAAGCATACATTCAGACCCTATATAATTATGAAAAAGTTTGTTCTAGAAGAGGAACCCACACAAATGTACGCAACACATTTTTGACAAAGGTGCAGAAACAATTCAGTGAAGAAAGAATATCTTTCAAATAAATGTTCTGGGAGCAATTGGACATCCATAGGCAAAATGAATGAATCTCAACATAAACCTCACACCTTATAGCTCAAAATAGATTAGCGATTTAAATGTTAAAAGTAAAACTTGATAACTTCATAAAAATGAAAAACTTTTGCTTTATGAAAGAGCCTGTGAAGAGGATTTAAAGAAAGCTATTGCGGGAGGGGAGATTATTTACGAGCTACATGTCTCTAACAGAGAACTTGAATAAAAAACTCTTAAAGTGCTGCAGTTAAATTTAAAAAACAATAATCCAGTTAGAAAATGGGCAAAAAAATGAACTGATCCTTCGCAAAAGTTGATATGCAGATGGAAAATAAGCACATGAACAGATGTTCAACATTATTAGCCACTAGTGAGATGCAAATTAAAACCACCATGAGTTATCAGTAAACACCTATTGGAAAGGCTAAAATGAAAACCTGTGACAACAGCAAATACTGGCAAGAGGCAGGAAACCTGGATCACTCATACGTTGCTGTTGGGAATGTGACATGGTTCAGACACTCGTGAAAACAATGTGGCAGTTTCTTAATTAAACTAATTATGCAGTGGCCATACGATCGTCAGCGGTACCATCCACTGGACATCGATCCCAGAGAAATTAAAACTTTTGTTCACAGGCAAACCGTACACAAATGTTTGTAGCAGATTTATTTGAAATATCCCCAAACTGAAAACAAACCAGATGTCCATCATTGGGTGAGTGGTTAAACTGTAGGACATCCACAGCATGTAATACTATTCAGCAATAAAAAGGATTAAACCACTGATAACCCCCAAAGATGAATCTTGAGAGAATTATGTTGAGTGAGTGAAAAAAAAATCCCCAAATGTTATAAACTGTGTGATTTCATTTATATAACATTCTTGAGATACAAAATTATAGAAGTGAAGAATAGGTTTGTAGTAGCCAGAGGTTATAGACAGGGGAGAGCAAGTGGGGTTTGTGTGTGGATAGGGTGATAAAAGGGCAATGTGAGGGATCTTTGTGGTGATGGGGATATTTGGTATCTTGACCGTATTAATTGACATCCTGGTTGTAATAGTGGACTATATAAGATGTTCCCATAGAGAAAATTGAGTAAAGAGAATGCAGGGTCACTCTGTATTATTTTTCATAACTGCACGTGGAACTACAATTATCTCAAAAATGTTTAATTAAAAAATGTAAGCGGGGGGCTTCCCTGGTGGCGCAGTGGTTGAGGGTCCGCCTGCCGATGCAGGGGACACGGGTTCGTGCCCCGGTCCGGGAAGATCCCACATGCCGCGGAGCGGCTGGGCCCGTGAGCCATGGCCGCTGGGCCTGTGCGTCCGGAGCCTGTGCTCCGCGGCGGGAGAGGCCGCAGCGGTGAGAGGCCCGCGTACCGCAAAAAAAAAAAAAAAAAAAAGTAAGCGGGGCATCAAAATGTAGCCCCATTTTACAAATGTGATACCTCTGAGCCTCACTTTTCTTATTTGTAAAATGAGGATAAGAATACCAACCTCATAGTACTTTGTTAACATTAAATAACTGTAGTTTAAAAGATCTGAAACAGACCTTGGTCTCTGATGCTCAAAGTCCTTGACAGAGCTACTGAAAGTGTATCCCTTTGAAAAGGAATATGCATCTTTGCAGCCCTTTTGAATTGGGGTCCCATAAGCAAAGAAAGCCTTATGTGAGTAATGCTTCAGTGACCATGGGAGTGTAGATAACTCTACTAGAATCCTGATTTTAATTTCTTCGAATATGTACTGAGAAGTGAAACTGCTGATGCTATGTAGTTCTGTGTTTAATTTCTTGAGGAACCGCCATACTGTTTTCCATAGTGGCTGCACTGACTCCCCTGCCCACCAAAGTGCACTGAGTTCCCTTTTTTCCACATCTTTGCCAACACTTGTTATCTCTTGCCTTTCTGATGTTAGCCATTCGAACAGGTGTGAGGTGATGTCTCACTGGGGCTTTGATTTGCACTTCCCTGATGATTAGTGATGTTGAGCACCTTTTCCTGTACCTGTTGGCCATCTGTATGTCTTCTTTGGAAAATATCTATTTAAGTCCTCTGCCCATTTCTAAGAGTGTTGTTGGTTTTTTTTGCTGTTGAGGTGTATAAATTGTTTAAATATTTTCGTCATTGACTCCTTATCGGATACATGATTGGCAAATATTTTCTCCCATTTCATAGGTTGCCTTTTTATTTTGTGGATGGTTTCTTTTGCTGTGCAGAAGTTTTTTTAGTTTGAAAATATAAATGTTGATTATTTTGCAGTTGCACATTAGTGTTCTCTGTGAAATGAGGTTTATTTTATATCAGCTATATTTGCCCACAGGACACCTTAATTACTAGGAGCCAAGCAGCTTGAACACTCCATTGACTCTGGAGACAAACAGCAGTGCAAACTTCTCTACCTTTGCTTTTGAGCTCAAAGTGAGCCACCTTGTCCAAATTTTAGAAAATGTCATTACTGAGAAGATAAAGTTCAGCAACAATTCAATGAAATTTCATTTTGTATCTCCAGTAAGAGATCACTTGGCTACATTCCCATCCAAAAAGTGCCATTATCTGTTTTGATTCTCAAGGTGATACCTAGTTGCAGCTCCTTTTTAAATGATAATAAAACTGCCCAGAATACAAAATAAATGAAGTCCCAAATACAGCCTCTAGGAACACGTTTCAGTTATTATGCTCTCTGATGACAGGTTAATTTCAGTACCTGGATAGAAAGTGAAGGGGGAACCGAAAAATTGCTTTTAAAAAATAGCTTAACACCTGAGGCATTTGGGTATCTGACTCATTTAGGATTCAGAATCAGTGGTGAAGGAAATAATCATTTTGCTACGCAATTAGAATCTGTAACATATTTGGTACGTTTTTCAATTAAAAATATCAAGACTATGTTACTGTATATTAACATTAAGGGTATATTAATATGAATTATTAGTATTAATTAAGGGTATATTAATATGAAATATATCAAGATGAAGCAGTAAAAGGAAGGAAAAGGAAAATTAGCATCAATACCTGCAAGTCTAGTATGTACTATGCACAGGGGGTACAGCAATGGGTAAGAACCAATGTCAGACTAGCTTAGCCTGGCACAAAAGCGGGCAGTCAATAAATCTTTGCTGAATTGTTGAATCAGTTTATATTCAGAACTGCACTATCAGGGTTTTGATTGACACATAGAGGAGGGCACTGCTGTCTTGGAGGCACTTTGTAATTTACCTCTTCATAATTAGCTTTAGCATTATCAACTGAATTGCAATGCAAAGGCTATAATAGGCGATATATCAGCTAGAAAATGTCTTAATATCTTACCTAGGGCTTCCCTGGTGGCGCAGTGGTTGAGAGTCCGCCTGCCGATGCAGGGGACACGGGTTCGTGCCCCGGTCCAGGAAGATCCCACATGCCGCGGAGCGGCTGGGCCCGTGAGCCATGGCCGCTGAGCCTGTGCGTCCGGAGCCTGTGCTCTGCAACGGGAGAGGCCGCAGCAGTGAGAGGCCCGCGTACCGCAAAAAAAAAAAAATCTTACCTAAAGATGTTATTCAATTTATAATACTTTTTAACTTCACCTCAAGACACTTTCTGAAAATTCTTTGAGAAAGCACTAAAATTTAGCTTCCCTAAGAACACACCATGCAACAACAAAAACCCCCAAAGTGCATTTGTTTTGCATAAGTTTTGTTTAAAGGCTACCTAAATTTTTTAAATTAATTTTTATTGGAGAATGGTTGCTTTATAATGTTGTGGTATACACCAGTGCACAACAAAATGAATCAGCCATACACATACAGATATTCCCTCCCTCTTGGATTTCCCTCCCATTTAGGTTACCACAGTGCATTAGGTAGAGTTCTCTGTGCTATATGGTATGTTCCCAACAGTTGTCTACTTTATACATAGTATCAATAATGTATATGTGTCAATCCTAGTCTCCCAATTCCTGCCACCCCACATCTTTCCCCCTTGGTATCCATACATTTGTTCTCCACATCTGTGTCTCTATTTCTGTAAAGGCTACCTAATTAAAAAAAAAAAGTAAGTTCTATAACATTAGATGTATTTCTTGTGTTGTATTTGTTTCAGTTGCTATTTTGACTGTTTACGTATATATTTATTTTTAATATTGGTTTTGAAATTTCAAATAGTATATGAATTAGAACCTTATGATAACTGTTTTTGAGCAAGAGGAATTTTCCATTAAGAGTCATACCAACAACTTGGTTTTTTTTTTGGCGGTACGCGGGCCTCTCACTGTTGTGGCCTCTCCCGTTGCGGAGCACAGGCTCCGGATGCGCAGGCTCAGCGGCCATGATTCACGGGCCCAGCCACTCCACGGCATGTGGGATCTTCCCGGACCGGGGCACGAACTCGTGTCCCCTGCATCAGCAGGTGGACTTTCAACCACTGCACCACCAGGGAAGCCCAGTTCCCCCTTTAAAATAGCACCTTCTTCAGTGGGTAGGTCAGATATCATCTTTATTTTACAGAGGAAGACTGTGATTTTTAAGGGAGGTAAGATAACACTGAGTCTGAAGGCTTCATTCTTTTACACTCATTTCTAGTTTCTTCTCAGAATACCTGTGCTAACTACTGCACACATTTTGATGACAATGTATTTCACTCTTACCCCAGTAGAGGCTGCCCTCTGATATGGCATCCTTGACTAGGACATGGTATACTTTTTCTTAATAACCTATTTTATGTAGGTTTCCTCCCAATATAGATTGGAGCCATTTAATATCTCTGTTGTAGTGCTTTGTCTCTGCTGTGTCTCAATTCTTAATCTCAAAGATAATGTCACCAGTGGGTCCTCAGAGCTCTTTGACACTTTCCCTTTGCTGCGTGTAATCTGCCGGCCTTGAAACCTAGGTCCATGCGTCGCTTTAAATGTGTTTGAGAATTATGAAATTTTCTCACTTGTCTTTATTTTTAAACATGAAAACCATTACCAAAATAGTCCTATATGCAAAAGTGTAATTCTGAAATGTCTTCTTCCATCTCATTGATGTTGACTTCTATGATATGTGATTTTATGACTTCGATGGAGCTGATGGCTATCCCTCTTCTAGCAATGACTACATTCTTTTTGTCTCTGAAACGACTCTCCACAAACCTCTGCTTCAGGAAAACTCAGTATTTCAGATTATTCACACGATTTAAGCCTCAACTCAAGAGTTCCAAGCTTCAAGCATTAGCACAGTATAGTGGGGAGGAAAAGCTCTGGAAAGAAAGAGCTTCAGTTGACTCCACTGACTTTCCAACTCTGTACCTCATCTGTAAATAGAGTGTCACATGCCAAAAGGCTATTCCATAGGTTACTGTAAGCTGTAAATAAGATAAAATATTCAAAGTGCAGGAACATGGTAGACCGCACGACTTTTCCCTATTGATAGTGGTATTTCTAAACAACAGACACGGACTTGACCAGCCACAGTGAAGCAGTATCACCATTTTGGAGTATTTTATATATTTCACCCCTTTGGGACAGTACCTCTTTCTTTGCTTTAGGCAACACGCTTCACTGGGTTTTATGTTTGACGCAAAGTGGGAACATGGCAGGATTTTAATCCAGAGCAATTACTTGATTAAAGGTGTTTTAGACACTTTAGTCTGGCAAAATGATGTGCATGGATTGATGTAAGTGAAGGCATGGTGACCAGAGTGAAGGTCGCTAGGGTTGATCACGCCTTGGCCACACCTGCATCGGGGCTGCCATGCTTCCTCACCTGGAGTGCTGGGCCTCCTGGGCTGTGCTTGACTAGCTCTTCTCTGTCATTTGATGTTTTTTTTTCGACCGTCACTTCGTTTCAGCTAATAGAAGCACATAGTATCACCTAGGAAGCCCTCCACTTCTGGGCCTTCCATTGTATACACCTTACCAATTTCCAGCCCTAAATGCATGTGCTCTGTTTCTAATAGCTGGTGTCACGTCTGTGTGGAAGGTGAGGAATCCCTACATTTGTGCGTCCTTCTGCCTTTTCAGCTGCATCTTTCACTGGCTTCCTCCCCTCCTCCTGCCCTCCCCGTGCCCACCACTGCAAGACTCCGCTTGATGGTCTGTTTCTTAAACTCTTACCTCTTTTTCTTAGAATCCTTTTTCAGTCCTGAGCCCTACAGTTTTATTCCTACTTCTCAAAAGATTTATCTAAAGTAGATATTTTAATCTCACTTCCAATCTCCAGATTGGCATATGCCCAAATGTTTATGAAAGCTTTCCTTCTTAATACCCATAGTGCACCCCAATGCAACGAGGCTAAATAGAGCACTTCATCACATATAAACATATATAAGTAGATATTTCTATTAACACTACCAGTCATTTCAAGATGACTACCACATCTTAGAGACGATACTGGCTCTTCCTTTCTCTGATTCACTACAGACAACCAAATGCCGTATCTTATTGGTGCTGCCTGCAAACGTCTTTGTCCTCTGTGGTCTCTTTCCAGTTGAAATTCTGCTTCTATAACTTCAGGCTCAAATGTTGGTGGGATTTTCCAACAGTTCTTTTTACTGCCAGCTCGATTACCCTTGTACTTCTGCCAGATTAATTTTCCTAAATTTCAGCTTGAAACATATAATTCCCCCTCTTAAATTTTCCCATGGTTTCTCATTACCTAGAGTAATAATTAAAACTAAAACTTGTAATTCAAAGCTATCGACACTATCTACCATTGTTTCATTTAGGTTTTTTTAATTACATAATATTTCAAACATACTGGAAATTATATAGAATCGTATTACAAACTGCCACATACAGACTACCCATATTTTACCAATCTTATCACAGTAACACACTGAACAATTGTACTCAGTATTTATCTATGTTACTACATATATCCAGTTTGTTCATTTCAATGGCTGTATTGTCCTGTATTACATAAATAAACTATACTTCTTCTGTTAATGGACATCAATGAGGTTTTTCTATTTTTGCTATTATAGACTATACTTCAACAAATACACTTATATAATTCTCTTGATCCTATGTATCCAAGTTTCTCCAAGGTATGTGGTTAGAATTAGAATTGCAGTTTTTAAAATATGTGCATTTTCACTTTACTAGGTGTTTTCAGATTGCTCACAAGTAATTGTTCCAGTTGTTCCAATGAAATGGGAGAACTTATATCACATCCTTAGAAGCAATCGATATTGCCATATTTCTTTAAGTTATGAAACATTTCAAGCAGAGGACGAAAAACTGTCTTAAAAATAACATTTTGCTATATTTACTTCACTTTTTAAAAACAGAAATAAAATGGGTAAAGTTGAAGCCCCAACACAGTAACTTCAGAAGTAAACTTACGTTTATAATTCTATGCTTTTTTCTATAGTTTTTTTCTATAGTTTTTCTATAGTTTTTCTATATTTATTATATTTTTATATTTATTTTAGTAATATGTGCTGTTGCTTTGCATAGTTTCAGCTTATATAACTGGAATCATACACTTTGTAACTTTCTGAAACATACTTGACTTTGCTCAAGATTATGTTTTTTGAGATTTAATCATTTTGATGGAATTTCTGTTTATTCATTTTATTCTGTACACTATTCCTTGGTATAAGTACTCCACAGTTTGTATTTCCTAGTGCAATGTGCAGGAGTTTTTTGTTTGTTTTTAGGTTATATGCCTAGAGGTGGATTTTCTGGGCATATGTTGGCACAGACTAGATATCGCGAAATTGTTTCCCAGATGGTATAGCCAAGTGCACTCTCCCCTGAATTTAAGTCCCTTTTACTCTGCTTCCTCACCAACATCTTATATTTTCAGATGAGACTTTTTCCTTCCTTGGATAAATGGGTGTGTGAAAGTTATATTTCTCTACAGTTTGAACACGTTTTCATATGTTTGTTGATCAATGGATTTTCCTGGTTTATAAATTCTCTCTTCAGTTCCACTGCCTATTTTTCTATGTGATATTTTTTCTTAATGGTTCATAGGTGTTCTCTCTGTATTTTGAAGACGATTCTTATGCAGTTAATAAACTTTACAATTATCTTCTTTCATGTTATGGCTTGCCTTTAAATTTGCTTATGGTCTCCTGTGTCTTACTGATACTTTAAATTTTAATGAAATCAAACTTATTCTCTTTATGGCTTATACCTTTTGTGTCTTATTTAAGAAGTTACTCCACACAGTAGTATAAAACTGCTATTTTTCTGTTTTAGTCGGTTGCATTCATGCATTTATTTATACACTTAGATCTTTAATCAACCTGTAATTAATCCTCATTTTAGGATTTACATTTGTAATCTTATTTGTTTCCCTATGGAGAGCCAATTTTTTCACCTTCATTTATTAAGTATTCTTATCCATGAGCTTGTGAAACAGATCCAATTTGTCATGTTTTCATATATTTCCAACATTTTGTTGTATTTACTCTTAATGTACTTTAAAGTTTTTATTGTCATTTTGAATGAAATCTTTTAAAATTACATTTTCTAATTGGTTGATACTGATTTATAGGAAAGCTATTGTTTTTGCATAACTTGTATCTAACTGAATGTTGAATATATTGATGTCTTGCTCTGTGCAGTCACTGTGTAGGTGCTCAGGATACATCAAAGCAAAGAGCATGAACCTTGCCTTCAAGGAGCACGTCTCATAAGGGGGTCAAAAAATTAAACACAGTTGCCATGCAGAGTTATACGTGCCTTTTGCAAGGGAAGATGGTGAGATTAGCAGGAGGGGACTTTGCCACTGAGAACCAAGAAGGCACCAGGATGGAGGTGACTGAGTTTGTTCTGATGGATGAGGCAGGCTCATTAAGTGGGTGTGGAGGAAGGATTGGGTGATGGGGTAACCTGGGCAGGGCAGAGGTCATGGAATATCTGCGTTTGTGAACCATAACTACCCTAGAACCGCTTGTGTGTAAAGTGTGCCAGAGTAGAGTCAGATTTTAGAAGACATTTAAAGTTATAGGAAGTTACAACCCTGATGTGTATTCATTGGGATTTTAGAAGAGGAGTTTTAAGCAGGGGAGTAATACAGTAATACTTGTGCATTTGAGGTGTGGGTTGGCATGGTCAAGATTGGAAGTGGGGATGCTATGTAGAAATTAAGCCCAAAAATGCAAGAAAGAGCCAGTATAGGCAGCAAAAATAGAGAAGGGCATTGCTGTCATAGTGCCTTTTGTGTATTGTAAAATGGGTGAATTTTCCCACTTCTGGCCTCTTGATTGTATATACTTACTGTATATAATATGATATATAGTATTTGTTCTGCTCTCACTATCATGGCTTGTCACAGTGCTACCTGTCTTTAAGACCATTTAAAAAGTCACCTCATTTACAAAACTTTTCCCATAATTTCTAAGCAATACGTGGTTTTCCACCTCCATTTTTCAGTTATTTAAAGTGCTTTGCTTGTACCTTTTATGTACTTTTTTCCTGCTTTTCACTTTATTTGTTCATGAAATTAATTTTTCAATTATCTCACAATCACATTTATTTCGTAAGGTCTTTAAAATGTAAGAAAATTTGAATTTATTTTACAGTATTTTATTCATTGAATTATCATTAATGCAATTTCTTATTTTTAAACAAGAATTTTTAAAAATTGCAGTTCTTCAAGCAATCTCTAATCAGATACAAAGTGATTCTGATTTAAAAAGTTGAAAAACTGTTTCCGTATTAAAATGAAAGAAATCACATAAACTGTTAAAGTCAAGGGGGATAGACAATCAGAAAATTAAGTTAAACTGTTAAACATATACTTAATTTTCTGATTGTGTCCCCCTTGATTTTATGTCTCTGTCTGTATACTAAGGCATTGGGCAAGGCTATCTTTAAGATCATTTTAGCTTTAGCACACCATAGCTAGATACATATATTTATCTTTTTTTATTTTTGGAGAAATTCTTCCCTGACCTACTAGCACAAAGATATTCTTGTATATTTTATTCTAACTGTTCCAAGTTTTAATTTTCATATGTAGGTTTTTCAGTTCACCTGAAATAATTCTTGGTTAGTGTGAGATAATGATCAGATTTATGTTTCTAAAAGTTTAGCCAATTTTCTCATCACTATTTGTTAAATAGTCTGTCCTTTTCCATTCAGGTTCAATGCTACTCTTTTCATAGATCAAGTTTCTATATATGTGTGGGTGGTACCTGGGCTCTATTCTGTCCCATTGTGTATTTGTGTGTAATGAGCCTAGAAAGCCCTCTTCACCTCCAACTACTTTACACGTCCTTTGCAAAGTTTTCTAGGATCTTTTAATCCTTTATTTTGTCATTTGCATTTTGGGATCTGTTATTAAGTTGCATCAAAAACTTCGCTGAGAATTTAATTCATTTCATTCATTCATTTATTAATTCATTCATTAATTCATTTCATTGACTTTTAATATTGGAAATGCAATTATAAATGACTTTTAGACATTGTGTTTCAATGCCTTAATGTTACAAATATGGAAATGGGAGCCCAAAGGAGTACATTCAGATTACCTGTAAAAACCATTTTGAGTCTAAATTTCTATGAGAAAATGTAAATGACTCAAACTTGGACCATTTACTAAACACTATAGATCATGTCTATACCATTAAAAAGTAATAAAGTGGAGGGAACTGATCCCTGTAAGCCTCAGGAGGACAGGAACCTTGCCTCTCTTGCCCATCCCCCCCCCCAGGGCTCAGCCCAGTGGCTGGCTCTGAAAAGGACACACGAAAATGTTATCTGCTGAATGGCTGAATGGATTTGATTTCCAGCTTCTGCACGTACTTGATTTTGACCTTAGTGTGATGCTAATGAGAGATGATGCAGAAGGAACTCTGACCTGGCAGCCTAGCTCAATGGGAATGGCCTGGCTTTGAGCATCAGGAGACCTGGGGACCACCAGAGTGGAAAAAAGTGAAATAAGCCTCAGCAGGCATAAGGGGAGAGCTGATACCAAGCCAGGAACCGCCTGTCCCTGACAATCTCAAAGAAAAGCAACCTCGCGGTGTGAGCCTGGATTATAGCGGGAGGGCCGGGCCTCAATGGACCCCTGGGTAGACTCACACGGATGAGAAAAGCTCACAAAGGCACAGGAGAAGCCAAGGCTCTCCTTCTGGCACTTCCTTTGCCCGGTTGTCGTAGTTCCCTGATGAGTGTACATATATATCAGCCCCATTGCAGGTACACACCTGTGGGTTTAAACCTGGGGGGCTGCAGGAGACACCTGTTAAAAGACAGGGAGGAGGGTGGCTCTGCAAGGGGGCCACTCTCCCATCGGCAGTTCAGGTTGGAATGCAGAGGCTGGAGAGTCCACTGCTAGTTCCCCTTGACTGGAATTTTAACAAATATTAAGAATCATAAATGGAAAACAGAAAATCTATGAGAAGTAAATATGAAGTCAATACAATGACTTGTTTTTAAAAAGTGTCAAAGATTATCATTTTAATCAGCATTCATACCACTTTGTTCACTTTATGGATCATGAGATATTTCACATTCTATTTATTGTCCTTTTCTGAATCTAGTCATTCCTGATCCCTTCCAGCCTAATGTATTGACCCTACTTTTAAACCTGTTTTTACTTTGCTTAGAATTCTTCCTGGAACCTTAGCTTATTCTGCTTTGTATTGTACAAATGATTAGATTATAAAATATAGAGCAGAACTTTTACTACAGCCCAGGGAATAGAAGGACCAAAATTTGCACTCCAAGATAATTTTTACTTTCTCATAATAAATAATGGGGGCCCACAATTTTCAATGGGTATGATTTGTGAATATTATTTAATTCATTTAACAAATTTGCTACTGTTGGACTCCCCTCACCTCTTGGATAATGTCGTAGAAGTGGAATTGTTGGCTCAAAGTCATATAATTTGTAACTTTTTAATTTGAGATAATTTTACATCAAAGTAACAAAAATAGAATTCTGTATACCCTTCATCCAGGTTTCTCTTAGGTTAACATCTTACATAGCATAGAATAATTCTCTTATTTTTCAATTTTACTTTATGTATTATAAACAGGTAGCATCCTGCATTTAAACATTGTTTCTTTAAACTACAGACATTAAATTATAAGAAACTATGTAAATTATAATAACCATAGAAAAGGAAATAAAAAAGTGAAAATATAAACACTGAAATATTCCATAATATAGTTTATAATCAGTGAAAATTTTCTCTGAAAATTAACCTAAACAATTTTAATACTGCAATTTTTCTGAAATGTGTAAAAAAATACCAAACACATAGATAAACTGACTGAGAAGAGTAAACCTTTAAGCTGATTGTTCATAATGTAATACTATTTTGAGAAAAGAGGGAACAGATATGCATGTTTCTGTATTTCAACAAGGCTTCAAAATGTAAAATGAATCTTATTCACAGTTTGGCTAAATACTGACTGCTGGCAACAGTGCTACATTTGCTTGTTCTGTGCTTATGGGGGTAGAGACAAAGGTATTTCCATTAGTTTGTAGACAAGTGAGAAAGAATTCCTTGAAGAGGTGGATCTTGAATTGGGGTTTTGTTTCAATAAGTCTGGATTGATGGTGAAATGGTAAGAAGTTCAAGATGCAGAATAGCATTAAATATTATCTTTGCACTTTAATGAATGTATTTGACAATACTTTTGTATGCTTATTTTTGCCTTAATTATTTGCAATTTATTTCTTTTATTTTCAAAGAATATATATTATTGGCATTCAAGGAAAATTATATAGATATATCTTTAAATAAGTATTTTTTTCCTCCCTCTTTCAGTTTAAAATGAGTATTTTTTCCTCTCTCTGAGGTATAGCTTCTCTTTGTTCATATGTGCTTCTCTTTAGATTTATAGAGATAATATTTAAGATAATTTAAGATAATCTCTCTTTATTCTCTCTATGAAAATCGATAATGTTAGCACACTTAGAGTTCTCTTCTTTCTGATTTTTGCATACTATTCTAACTTGTTAGGGTTTTCCATGTTTACATCCTGTTTTATAATTATAATTCTTACACATTTTCACACCTTAGCTCTGTATTTAAATGTGTGATATGCACCATCACAGCCTCCCTGTTCTTGAGTCCTTTATTTTGAAATATATCTGGATTAGCTGGATTGTATCATTAAATAGTTGTTTTTGAGAACTTGTTAAGAGTAGTCATGAGTACAGGCATACCTTGGAGCCATCCCACGTTCCCTTCCAGACCACCGCCAGAAAGAGAATATCGCATTCAAGTGAGTCCCGCGAATTCCTTGTTTCCCAGTGCGCATAAAAGTTACGTTCACGCTACACTATAGCTTGTGAGCAGTAACATTATGTATTAAAAAAATGCACATGCATTAATTAAAAAATAAGTTATTGCTAAACAATGCTAACCATCATTTACTCCTTCGGCAAGGCGTAATCGTTTTGCTGGTGGAGGGTCTGAAATATCGTGAGAATTTACAACGCGACAGAGATGTGAAGTGAACAGGCGCTGCTGGAGAAATGGCGCCTCGTAGACCTGCTCCAGGCAGAATTGACAGGAACCTTCCGTTTCTAAACCCTGACTTATTGCATCCCTGGGAGTGTCTGCCTGGTACTTTTTTGCTTGAAAGATAACTTGAAATACATTTAAATAAATGTAGTGAAAATGTAGCCAAATCTATTACTCAGGTTACAGTCTTTTTCACTGAGACGCCTGTAGACATTGTTTCATTGTCTTCCAACATTTACTGTTTCTAATGGGGCAGAATTTGGTTTCTCAATTATCTCACTTTCTATACAAATTGCTTTTTCTTCTCGGATTTACATTTTTTTTTTTTTTTTTTGCGGTACGCGGGCCTCTTACTGCTGTGGCCTCTCCCGTTGCGGAGCACAGGCTCCGGACGAGCAGGCTCAGCGGCCATGGCTCATGGGCCCAGCCGCTCCGCGGCATGTGGGATCTTCCCGGACCGGGGCACGAACCCGCGTCGCCTGCATCGGCAGGCGGACTCTCAACCACTGCGCCACCAGGGAAGCCCGGATTTACATTCTTATTAAAAGCATATATTTTGTTTGCCTTGACTATGAAAAACATTGAACGTGAAAGAAAAAATGATGGACTTGTGTAAAATTGCGATCTTTGAATAGAAAAACAACTGTACATTGTATAGTTGAAGGTACTGAGTATGTGAGTAGTGAAATTCAGTAGCTTCTTGAGGTATTTCAAATCCCTCTGATTCTCAATGGGCTAATTTTTTAAAAAGCGACTACATTAAGCTTTTGAAATTACAATAGAAAAGCATGGAAATTAAACTTTAAAAATCAATTCTCTGTATATCCTATTTCTGGTAAATTCTGTGTTTAAAACAAAAAATTATGTTAAATCAGAACTAATAGCCAACCAAAAAAAACAACCTTATGTCAGTACCAAATGAAGTTAAAGTACTATTTCATTGCAGTTATTATTATAATACTGTGTTACTGTCAAAAATAGTATAAAAGCATGCCAATTATTCTAGTATAGCTGTGCTTAATTTTTGAAATTGAAAATTATGTTCTGTTCATTGTACTATTTTGTGGTAGGTGTTTCAGGATCTAAATTCTTTTTTGCTTTTTGAAAAATTTTTGCAATGGATGACATTAGAAGATAAGAGAAAATAAATTCAATAGAACATCTTTGTACATAACATCTGTTGTACAACTTAATATGAATTACTTGTCGTGAACTATTTTTCTTATAAAAAAAATTTCAAAGCTGTACCAAACCTACTCCCCAATGACTCATTCAAATATGGCTAAGATAACTTAAATTTACCAGTTATTTCTGAATCAGAGAATTATATCATTTGGTCCACCAGAATATGCATTGGACAATGTAGCAATAAATGTAGCTACAAATCTGTTATTCTTTTTTATAATAGAAATATCAACAACCAGGGGATGACAGAATAATTGTTCTCAATAGCTGTTGCGTGTGAAAAGCACTACAGGTGTTCTGTGGTATAAAGAGATGGCTCAGGTAGAGGTAAAACCCTGATATGCATAATGCAACACCGAATGTTTTGATATTCATAATGCAACACCGAATGTTTTGAGCACCTTAAGAAAGACACAATATTTTGGATACTGAGAGAAAAGAACAAATTGTGCTGGCTGGAAGGAGGGCAGAGTTCAGAATGATATTTTAGAAAGGAGATTACGTTTAAGCTGGGGATTAAAATATGGTTACCCTGGGATATACAGAGATAGGGTAAGAGAACAAAATAAAGGATCAGAGGATTTGGATAATCCTGAATTGTGTACAATCCTTGCATAATTAATCAGTCTTTCTTTACCTTGTGTTTTATTTTTTAAAATTTCACCGTTAATGTCATTTTTGATTTATGTTCTTTCCTTAAAATAGGATAAATTTGCTCATCTTACGAATATTAACAAAATTATCTGGAATTATCTTTTATGTGCTTTTTATTTTTAAGTATCCTTCAGGATTCCTAATACATTTGCAAATTATTTTTCAGCAGTAGAAATTTAAGTTCTGTTTGAGACCTTTTTTACATACTGATCATTATCTTTAAGCCACTTGCATTTTCCCAGCATAATAGTTATCATAATCTTTATATATCTGTATGAATACTGTTTTAGTGTTTCTCCCACTTACTGTGAGTTCCATGAGGTTAAAGACCACTTCTGTTATATCTCACTACATTCTCATAGCACAAGGCTGACCCATAGCCAGTGCTTAAAAATACTGAATTAATAAATGGTGGGGAAATCAATGTTATTTCACATTTATTTTATCTAAAAATAATGAAGATGACTCAAATTTTTTCATTTGGTGTAAAGAGGTATTCTACCTCATAATGAATGCATCGGTAGGTTCAGGGCCTGAATAATTTCTTTTGAAGTAAAAAATTATATTTATATAGAATCTGGAGTTAAGAACATGATTTTCACATGTTGATTTTAAACCGTCGTTTAATTTAAAGAATGATTTTAGTGTCTGAACGTGAAACTTGACTACCTGCTGAATGCATAGCTCCTTGCTCAGCAAGCAACTAGGGACAGAGCCTTCAAGAGACCTTGTGAGAATGTACATATTGGTTCAGTGTATGGATTCTAGAGCAAGATTATCTCAGCTTGAAACCCAGCTCCAGCGCGTACTAGCAATGGGACCTGGGGATATTTATCTCCTCTTTGTTCTCCAGTTTCCTCCTCTGCAAAGTAGTGTTGGAGTGATGAGTAAGTGAGTTAAATCATGTAAGTCGTTTAGAAAAGTGATACAAGTAAAGTGCTATAAAAGTGTGTGTAATTATTATATTATTATAAATACCAGGAGACCCAATTCTCCACAGCTCTTGTTAGGACAGGGGTTACTCTTCCTAAGCTGGAGAACCCTGAATCCTTATCTGTTTCTTGTAGCCTGCAAACAAGCCGGGAAGGATATTAAGCAGGGAATTAAAAATGTGAGTTTTAAGATAGCTTTAGATGACTTCAGGAAAATGGCTGCGCTAATCTAGGATCAAGTTCAGTAGGCAATTAGCAATTTTTAATAACCTTTGAAGTTTTGGAGTGTATGGCATGCATCACTGCAGCCTGGGCCAACTCACTTGCAATGTACCATCATTGCAGATATATCAAGATGGCTGGGTATTTAAAGAGTCAAAGAATAGTTGTGAATATCTGATCCAGGAACTCATTGCCTTCACAACTATGCCGAAAGGGCACCGTATGGAGTTGATTCAATTTGTGGTCATTTTCCAAGAATGCATTTCCCAGCTATCCAGCCCTACATATGAGCTATGCCTATTTTGTAATTGTTTGTTTGAGGTTTACTTGGTTAAAAACCTCACAGGGAAGAATTTGTGTCATACGTATTGCTGTCTCCTCAGCACTGATTGCCGTACTCATTCTTTTTTCCTAAGAAAAAAATATATTATTGAGGCAAAAGTCATCTTAGTATAAAATAAACCATTTTAAAGTATAACATTCACAGCCTTGTGCACCCGTCATGTCTATCTAGTTCCAAAACATTTTCATCACCCCAAAGGAAATCTCTATTCCATACTCAGTCACTACCCATTTCATACTCCCCTAGTCCCTGGCAGTCACCAATCTGCTTCTGTCTCTATGCATTTAACTCTTCTGAATATATAAATGAAATCATATACTGTGAACTTTTATGTCTCGCCCTTTCATCCAGCATAATGTTCTTGAGGTTCATCTATGTGTTAGCATGTGTCATTTATGTATGTTTCATTTATGTCTGAATAGTATTTCGTTGTATGAATATACCATATTTTGTTTGCCCAATCATTAGTTGACGGGTATTTGGGTTTTTTCCACCTTTTGGTGATTGTAAATAGTATTTCTATGGACATTTGCGTACAAGTTTTTGGTGATACCTTTTAAAATTATTTTGAATATATATGTATGAGTGGAATTGCTGTCTTATATGGTAATTCCTTGTTTCACTTCTTGAAGAAACTCCAAAATGTTTTGTACAATGACTGCTCCATTTTACATTCTATCAGCAATGTATAAAGATCCCAATTTATCCATATCCTTGCCAACACTTGATATTTTCTTTGTTGTTGTGATTATGATTATGAGGATGGCTATCCTAGTGGGTATAAAGTGGTATCTCACTGTGGTTTTGATTTTCATTTCTCTAATGACTGTTGTTGAACGTGTATGTTAAACATCATTTCATGGGCTGGTTGGACATTTGTATATCTTTGGAGAAATGCCTACTAAAGTCCTTTGACTGTGGGGCGGTGGTTGTTTGTTTTTGTTGTTGAATTGTAAAGTTTCTTTATATATTCTGGAAACTAGACTCTTATCGAATATATGACTTGCAATTTTTTCTCCTATTCTGTAGGCTCTCTTTTCATTTTCTTGATAATATGCTTTGATGCACAAAAAAATTAATTTTGATGAAGTCCAATTTTACCTGTTTTTTCTTTTGTTGCTTGTGCTTTTGACTTCATATCCAAGATTCCACTGCCAAATCCAATGTTATGTAGACTTACGCCTATGTCTTCTTCTAATAGTCTTATAGCTTTAACTTTACATTTAGGTCTTTGATTCATTTTAAGTTAATTTTTTTTATGGTATGAGTTAGAGGTTCAACTTCATTCTTTTCTGTGTGGATTTCCAGTTGTAATAGCACCATTTATTGAAGAAATTATTCTTTCCCTATTGAATGGTCTTGGCACCCTTGTTGAAAATCAACTGGCCACAGATGTATGGGTTTATTTCTAGAATCTCTGTTCTATTCCATTGACCCACATGTCTATCCTAATGATAGCAGGACACTGTTATGATTATTGTAGCTTTGTAGTAGGTTTTAAAGTTGGGAAGTGAGTCCTCCAACTCTGTTCTCTGTCATGATTATTTTGGCTATTTGGGGTTACTTAAAATTCCATGTGTATTTTGAATCATATGAATTTTTGCAAAAGGCTAATGAGATTTTGATAGGAATTGCAGTGATTATGAGGATCACTTGTAGGTGTTGGGGTATTGCCATTTTAACACTATTAAGTCTTCTGATTGATGAACATGGGATGTCTTTCCATTTATTGAGGTAATTAAAAAAGGTTTTGGTTTTGGCAATGTTTTATAGTTTCAGTGTACAAGTCTTGTGCCTCTTTGGTTAAATTTATTCCTGAGTATTATATTTTTGATGTTATTGTAAATAGAATTGTTTCTTAATTTCATTTTCAGATTATTCATTGCCAGTGTATAGAAATACAGCTGATTTTCTTGTGTGTTGATCTTTTATTCTGCCATTTTGCCGATTTTGTTTATCAGCTCTAATGATTTTTTGTGTGTGGATTTTCTAGGATTTTCTATATGGAAGATTAGTTTTTCTGCAAGTAGAGATACTTTCACTTTTTTCCCCAATTTGGACGCCTTTGTTTTGTTTTTAATTGCCTAAGAGTTCTGGTTAGACCTCCTAATACAATGTTGAATACTAGTGACCAAACTGGTTATCCTTGTCTTGTTCCTGATCTTAGAATGAAAAATTTCAGTCTCTTATCATTGAGTAAAATACCAGCTATGGGTTTTTCATAGATGCCCTTTATTAGGTTGAGGAAGTTCCTTTCTATTCCTAGTTTATGCAGTGTTTTTATCATGAAAGGGTTTTGGCTTTTGTCACATGCTTTTTTTGCACCAACTGAGATTATCGTGTGGCATGAATTTTCCCTCAGTCTGTTGTGTATTACTTTGATTGGTTTTCGTATGTTGAACCACACTTGTATTCCTGAATAAATCCCACTTGGTCATGGTGTGTAATTTTGTAATACGCTGCTGGATTCAATTTTCTAGTACTTTGTTGAAGAGTTCTGCCTTTATTTTCATAAGGAGAATTGGTCTATAGTTTTCTTATGATGTATTTATTTGGCTTTGGTGTCAAGATTATTCTCTCCTAAGAGAATGAGATAGGAGTGTTCCCTCCTTTTTTATTATTTGGAGGAGTTGGAAATGGATTGGTGTTAATTCTTGTTTGAAAAATTTGCATAATTCACCAGTGAAGCTATCCGATTCTGGGCTTTCCTTTAGGGGTAGAGGTTGGTTACTGATTCAATCTCTTAACTGTTGTAAATCTGTTTATATTTTCTATTTCTTATTCAGTCAGTTTTGGTAGTTTGTGTTTCTGGGAGTTTGTCCATTTCATCTAGATTTTCTAATTTTTTTAGCATACAGTTGTTCATAGTATGTCTTAGAATCCTTCCTATTTCTATAAGGTCTGTAGCAATGTCCCCGCTTTCATTTCTGATTTTAGTAATTTGAATCTTTCTTTCTTTTTTTTCTTGGTCAGTCTAGCTGAAAGTTTGTCAATTTTACTCATCTTTTTTAAAGGAATACACCTTAGGTTTTGTTGATTTTCTCTGTTGTTTTTCTGTTCTCTAGTTCATTGATCTCTGCGCTAAACTTCATAATTTCCTTTCTTTTGCGCTCCTTCAATACTTACCCAGGCCATTTACAGCTCTGCTTTAGCCTTCACTTTATGCTGGCATGGACCCTGAAGGTGAGAGAGAGGTGAATGCCTAGGTTTTCCTCAGCTCTTTGCAGAGTAGGTGTACAGCTCTGGGCATGTGCCTGGTCTTCTCAATTGCCCATTATACACTTATCCTTTAGAAGCTTTTATTTTCCCACATATTTCCTTTCTCAACCTCTTCTTCCTTGGCTTTTTGGTCTATTGCTTCTCCTGACTGTTATGCCTTGCCTCAGCCTTCTGTGCCAATACTTTTGCCTTTAAATGCTTTTGGAAAATGCTACCCCAGCCTGGGAATGCCTTGATTCAAATGAATTAACTGTAAGCCCTCACAGTGGTTGTTCAGGGAGCTGTCAGGTCAAAAAACACAACCACAGTTCTTTGAGAATAACATCCACGTTGTTCCTTTTGGCACTAGCAGCGTTGCACCAGGAGTGTGGTCTTTTGTTTCGCTAGCCACTGTAATTTGGAGAATGCGAAACGGTATACAGGCAATTAAAAACGTCACAGCTGTCTCTTATGGCGATGCAGCAGCATCCGTCTCAGTAAATTTTACCCTGGTTGTTGTGAGTTTTTGGCTTGATTTCAGAACTCTGCAAAAGTTAACTCTGATAGTTTTCCTGGTGTTTTAGTTGCTTTTGTGCAAAGGTGGAGCCCTGGAGTTCCCTACACTGCCATTTTGGTGATGTCACTCCTTATTGGCTGTTAACAGTTGATTACACCGTGCTTGGCTCTTAATGGGAGATAATTAAATATATTTTTGAGTACTGAATGAAAAGGAAATGTGTTATCTTTTAAAGTCAAATATTAGGGATAATGAAAAGTGACATTTAATATGCATTCAGCAGATACCAGTTAAGTGCCTTCTATATCAATGACCACACTTTTAAAAAATAGAACATACAAAATACAGACTGTATATAGGGTAAGCAAATAATTCACCATCAGAATCTGGACACTTTGAAAGTAAAAAGAAGAGCTAACCAGTCAGGAACTCAGGATTAAGGTGTAACCTGGACTGTATTTGCCTATCTAGTATATATGATCAGGCTAGTTCTTTCTTTCTCTCTGGTGATTGATAAATTTGACTTATGGTCTAGTCCCTTGTGGTCTTTAGTTAGTAATTTTTGTTATTCTTATGCAGCTGTGCAAAGGGCTTGTTGCTAAAGAGTTGGGTGCAGGACCAGTCTGCTTTTCATGTAATACATCTATGAACAGTATTTTTCATTCTCACTTGGGAATAATCAAATTTATGGCAGACATTACATTATAAACTTTTGTATCATTATTGTAAAAAAGTAATTTAACACACAGTAATGTGGAATTGATTGATTTTTTTTATTAGTCTTTAATCCATTTTCAGTTAATCTTTGTGTATGGTGTAAAATAAGGGTCCACCTTAATTCTTTTTTTTTTTTTTTTTTGCGGTACGCGGGCCTCTCACTGCTGCGGCCTCTCCCGTTGCAGAGCACAGGCTCCGGACGTGCAGGCTCAGCGGCCATGGCTCATGGGCCCAGCCGCTCCGCGGCATGTGGATCTTCCCGGACCGGGGCACGAGCCCGTGTCCCCTGCATCGGCAGGCGACTCTCAACCACTGCGCCACCAGGGAAGCCCCACCTTCATTCTTTTAATATGACTATCCATACATCCGATGTTCATGGATGGATTGCTAAAATGTTCATGCTACCCCCATCGATCTACAGGTTCAATGCAATCCCTATGGAAATTCCAAAGATATTTTTTCACAGAAGCAGAAAAAACAGACCTACAATTCATATGAAATCACAAAGGACCACAAATAGCCAAATCAATCCTGAGAAAGAAGAACAAAGCTGGAGACATAACACTTCCTAATTTCAAAATATATTGTGCAGTTACAGTAATCAAAACAGTACGGTGCTGACAAAAGACCAATGGAATAGAATAGAGAGCCCAGAAAGAACTTCACAATTACATGATCAGTTCATCTTCAACAAGGATGCCAGGAATACACAATGGAGAAGGGATAGCCTCTTCAACAAATGGTGTTGTAGAAACTAGTAGATATGCTTCTTTTTAAAAAAATTAAGTTAATTAATTAATTAATTTTTATTTTTGGCTGTGTTAGGTCTTTGTTGCTGGGCATGGGCTTTCTCTAGTTACGATCAGTGGGGGCTACTCTTTGTTGTGGTGTGCGGGCTTCTCATTGCAGTGGCTTCTCTTGTTGCGGAGCACGGGCTCTAAGTGTGCGGGTTTCAGTAGTTGTGACATGCAGGCTCAGTAGTTGTGGCACATGGCCTTAGTTGCTCCATGGCATGTGGGATCTTCCCAGACCAGGGCTCGAACCTGTGTCCCCTGCACTGGCAAGAGGTTTCTTAACCAATGCGCCACCAGGGAAGCCCCAGAACGGTAAGGCCTCACAGGGTTTTAGCAGATCCCTGAACTCCATTTTGACTCTTGCTGTCAAAAAAGTCATTTGATCTACTTTATCTCTGCAATCAACAGGAAACTTTTGCTGCATTGAGTGTTTGTAAATTAATTGTGTGTGTGTGTGTGTGTGTGTGTGTGTGTAGCATGTATTCTAATATGTAAAGTGATTGTAGCTTGAACTGTTTTTAATAGAAATATATGTTTATATATTATGTATATTATATATTCATATATGTTATATATTTTCATATATTATTCACGTATATGAATAATTCATACTGCAGAATATCTCAATGAGTTCCTTTCCAAGTGCTTTCTCTCCTTTTGGTATATGTGGCATATTCATTAGACTTGTGCAGAGTCACAATTGTATTTCGGGAGATAATTCGATCAATATGGCTGTTTGTTTCTACATAGGAATGGGGAGTAAGATTCATAGAGACTCAGGGTTTTAATTGACAGCAGATGAGAAGCGCAGAACATTTTGGGGGTAAATGCCACAGCATAAAATGTAAAATATTGGCAATCCTTCTCTTTCAGTAAAATTACCTGCAGCTGTATTGGCAAACGACTTATCATTTATATTCAAAAAGCTAAATTATGGGCAATTTGAACTCATTTATCTTTTTAAAATCCATGCAAATAATGACAACATTAATCTTTTTTCTCCAAAAGAATGAACAACTAGTTTGAAATGCCAATTCTTTAAAGAGATTTACATGACTATAGTGTATCCAGATTAAAAATGAGAATTTAAAGAAGGGATTAAAGAAATAGAGAAGGCGCAAGATTTCAAATTTGTTTCTGCCATATACAAACAAACATTTTTCATTCAAGCATTATAATGAAGCATCATATCTACTGCATCAAAATGTGCTTTTTAAAAAAGAAATTGATACCAAAACATTGTTTTTCTTCAGGAACACATTTCAAAATAAATTATTTCATTAAAGTACCCTTTAATTTATTATATTCCATAACAACTAAAATTTGCCTTTTATACTTTCTAGGCCTTGCCAGTTTTTCTAAATGGTTTGCACTTTTTCTTATTTTGAATCTGCTCTCCACAATTCTTCTTGCCCTCTTTGTTGGTCCTCATGTTATTAAGTTGATAATACCAGTAATGATTAATGGCCAACCTTTACTGCGTACTTGAAACGTGTCCATGTTTTTGGCATTTTACTTTTTAAATAATTTAATACTCACTTCTTTTTATATTTGAGGAAAGTCAGGCATCTGGCAAGTAAGGAGCAAATTCTAAAACAAGATTAAGGCCTAGTCAGCCTTGTCTCCAGAACCTGTGCTCAGAACGATTCTGCTTATTGCTTTTGATGGCGATTATTGCAGAGCATACTGTCTTCTGTTTCTATATTTATGTTCTTCATGACTAAGCTTCTGCCACTGTACTTAGAACTTTCCTGTCGCTGAGCACAGTGAACACTATTTGATACTTCACATTTGGGAAGAAATCTCAATATAAATGCGAAAGCAATATATTCATTACATCTGATACTTGGCTTAAACATATATAATTGATATAAAGATATATATTTCAGATAATTTTATTAAAGAATGTAACTACTTTGATGTATCTATGGATAAAGTTCATTAAATAAAGGAGTTACGTTCCTATTGGTATGTTATTTGTGTTTAAAAATGACTTTCTCTTATTTCTATAGTATCATTTATGGACTCCTTTAAAAAAATTAATTTGTAGTCAGTTCCTGTCATTATTTACTTTGATACTTAAATTGACCCCAATGTGGCACATGAGAGCCTCTTCCAGCTTGTTTCTGTGTGTCTTCTTGCCATTTCCCCATAAGCTGTGAAGCACATCCCTACTTTTTGGCACAGTATATAAGGGGTGTTGGAGAGAGGAGGAAACACTTCTTTACCAAAAAATGAGCAATAAAATTGCAAAATGAGTGATAGAAATAGAAAAAATATTCTTTTACAATCACTAAAGTAGTAATTGAATCCCTCTGGCATCATCAACCACTGAAAAAAATAGTTAACAGAGAGAATATTCACAACTTAAATGATAAAACTTAATATCACCAGGAATGGGTCTAGTGATTATTACTATATCCTGATATAATATAATAACAAGAAGATGCATATGTCAAAATAATATAACATATCAATGAGGTAATAATATGTTAATAACATAAATGTATTGATATAGTATATTTATATTACATATAAAATACCAATTAGAAAGATACCAGTAAGTTTTTATGCAAGTAAAACTAAATATACAATCATGCTTTATATTATAAAACTACTACATGGGTTTGGTCAGTATATTTGTACATAAATTTATTAATGTTTCTATGTGCATGTTACATATTCTGAAACAGTAAGTGTGAAGTCACTCATACCTTTTCATGGGCAGTATGAGAAATTTATATTACCTGACACTTTTGTGAATTTATGATTTTCTAACTAAGCTGCTGAATCTATTATTTTTTAACTTGTAAACAACTGACATCTATGCTAAAAAATGTATTTTCTTCTTTCTATATTTTTATTGTTTTAAAAGCCCACTTCTGTCTTTCCCGAAGTCTCATTTCCAGCCCGTCCATGCTCACTTTGAAATTCCTAGAGTAGCAACACTTTCTGCTTCACATTTGGTTCTGTTAACCTCTTGTGGTGTGCACGTATGTGTGTGTGCACGTGCCTAGGCATGCAAAAAGGAATAGAATTATGCTTGAGGAAAGCACAAAAAAGCCCTAAACTGACTTACATTTCCCATAAGTGCCTTCCTTATAGCTTTGCTCATAGGAAGTACTGAATATTTGAGGATAGCATTGTTACCATCGTTATTATTATTATTACTAGTAATAGCAGTGTGGTATTGTAATGCCAGCACTTTCTTTCTTGGCTCTGATGAATAAATGTATTTCAGAGTCTCTCTGTCTTACACAGACATACAGGTACACACACACACACACGTATACATACACACGCACACACATTTAATATATTTTACTGAAAAAATTTTCCAACTCCTCTGACTCAGAAATGCCTCCTAGAATTATTTTTGTATTTTACTAGTTTGTTTGCTCTTATTTTAAACCTTCTATTTCCTTTGACTTCTCACCTACCATCTTCCTCATCACTCAGGGCAAGTAACCTTACTGCCCGTCCACCTTGAGAATACCTAACAGTAGCTTCTCAGTTGCCTGGTAAATGTCTGACAGTCTGACTGGTATCTAAATAGCCTTGATTCATCCCATTGGGTTATAATGGAGCACATACCCCCCGACTCTGGTCTAAGTTCTTTCCAGCTTTTCTCTGAATAACATCCACGCTATTTAATCCATTGGTAGGTTTTCACAAAATTGTTTTCCCACAATCTTTAAATAGTCTCTCTCCCCACTTTCATTCCCACTGGAATAAACAAACATCTTTTTAAAACTCTCTTTAAAAAACAAACTTTGAAACATTTTTGATCTCATATTCTCCTACAGTCGTAGACCTGTCTTTTCCCTATAAGTGACTTTTTCAAAGGATTTCACCGACACACACACACGTTAGTTTGATTAGAAATGACCAAGCAATTCATCATCTCCTTTAGTCCTCTCCAACCATCTTGCCAACTAAGTCTTCTTATAAAACGTGGGTTTGCCTTCTATCTTCAGCCCTTTAAGAACAACCTCAAATCCTTAATGCTTACTGTGATCTGTAAGGTCTTTTCTGATTTGCTTCCCACTTAGCTCTATTCTGTCCACAGTGAACAGACTCTGGTTCACCTTTAGTTTGTTGCTCACTCTTCCTCATCTCAAGACTCCTGCACATGCTTTTCCTTCTGCCTTGAAAACTTCTCCCTGCACACTTTCCTTCTCTTGTCTGGTTAGCCTGCTAATCATGTTTTTCCTGCGAAACATTTTCATACCTCTTCTTCTAGGATATCTTCCTTGACGTTCCAAAGTGTGCTATGTCCACCCTGGCTGCTCCCATATCACTGATCATAATATATTATAACTGTCTATTTGTTGGTATTTCCCACTAACCATAAGGTTTATGAAAGCAAGCATCATGTGTGTTTTTTAACCACATGTTCTCAAGATCTAGCACAGGTCTTGGCAGATAGAGGTTATTCACTAACCATTTAAAAAATGAAATGTTAGTTATTAGTCTTCTTGCATAGACTGTTGTGTGTGTGTGTGTGTGTGTGTGTGTGTCCTGAAACCTCTCCTTGGGCTATGATGGTTAAGAGTATTTACAAAACGTACCTTCAAACATCAATTTTCTATGAATATTTTGATTACATTATTGCTTCTTTCCATTTCAGTGTTAAAAATTCTAAATGTCATGGGTATTTAAGGTATATTTATTCAACATATTCTTGTAAATGAGAGAAAAATCCTGTCCTATTTGTGCTTGATTTTTTGTCTTTATTTTTATTAAAAGCTTCAATGAATTGCTTTGGCTTTAAAAAAATGTTTTCATAGAGCATTCATGTAGTGTATTAACTGATTAATCCTTCTGCTAGAAGATTACCGAAACCCTCAAATCTGTGCAGAATTCAACAGATCCAGAGTAATAGCATTTAGACATTGGAAAGGTGGTTTCTCCTGGGAGCTTGAACAATTATTTTAGCTCTGTACCCAAGTAACTCGAGTCCTTAGGAACCGTCCTTGCCTTTTAAATTCTGTGAGCCTGAAGGGCTGACTGGGAGCTCTGCCTGTGTTTCATTACTTTCAGCAGTGATTTCTTTTCAGCCTGTTGCTTGGAAGTTAGTCTCTGGCTTGGCAGTGTGGAATCCGTGTCGCCTTGTCCACTCTCCCTCCTGGTCCCCTGTCCTCTGGAGACTTGGTCAACACCCAGCAGGTAGAGATGGACAGCAGTGTTTGTAGCACTGCTACGTACCGTTGGCCTCGCGGGCTCCCCCTCCTTCTTAAGAATGTGTTCGGTTACATGAAACACTGAAGTTTTCTCATTAAACTAACTGATGAAACGTTTAACTAACTTATGCCTGAATAAGACACTTGATAAAGACGTTCACAGAGCATGCCCCAGTTTTATGTGCTACAAGTAATTTGCCTTTCCCTGTCATCTCTCATCCTGTGCGTGTGTGCATGCGTGCGTGTGTATCTTATGATCTTCATTGTGTCCTCTCTTTAGATTTCTTGCTACTGCATCTGTATCACCAGGATAGTGCACAGCATCCTGTTGACACCAAGTAAAGCTTAAACTGTAATCATTGTCGTTATTGCTACTTTGTTTGAAAATAATATCTACTATAGACTTTTGTCAATACTTTGTTACTTAAATTGCCTCCTCCTGTGCTTCTGGGATTCTGAGCTCTGGACCTAAAGCATAAAGATCTGGACCATCTAAAGATTTGGCAATTCTTAAAGTGCACGGTGAGCCCTGGGCTTCAAATGTAATCATACATTGTAGCACACTTAATGAGTATAATAACCTAACAGCAGGAGTGTTGTTTTCATACATGTTTGCATAATGATAGACTCACATCTGAGAAGAAATCATCTAATCAATGTGAATTCCCGTAATTTGTCATGAATCCTGATGTGGGATTGGCATTTGGTAAAAACCTTTTTAGCTGAAAGCTAGACTCAGCAGACTGTAATGGTGTGTGTCACAGTGGAGGGGGTATGTTTATTTTGCTGTTTAAACTTTAGTTATTAAGGTCCACTTTCCTATTCTTTAAGGGGAAACCTATTCCCAGAGTTGTCTACATCTTGATAGTTTGATGACAACAGTTTGATTTTTTTTTTTTAATGGGACTTTCTAGTAGATTATGAGAGCCTGAAGCGAATGCATATTGATACTTTTCTTTCATCATCTCCAGGGTGAGACAAAGATATTTAGTGAAGAATTTTGCTCTGACAAATTAGTGAAGGAAAATGATGTATAAGATACTGTAGAAGCATAATCCGTACAATTCAGTAGCTGAAACACTGTAGATGTCTTATATTTGTCATAAAACCTTTGTGATTTGGGCTAATTTTGAGCAGAGCCAGTCTGAATTAATAAACAATGTAAACTGTGGAATGCCTTTAAAGATATATAATATTATTATGTAAAACTAATCAGGGCCTGAGGGATCTGCTTCTAAGAACAACAATAAAACCCCAAATAATCTCTATTTTTAAATTTCAGATCATACTTTTTATAGTAAATGCTCTTCACATGTACTTCAAATTTCAAATCATTTATATTTCCTTGCAGCATTTTAATATAACTTAATTGGCTGTTAAATGCATGTGCACAGACATATACATGCATGTGGAACTGGAAACCAATTCACCCATTTTGTTGTGCGGCATGTTTGATTTCTATCCTGGATCGGAGGACCTTTAGTTTTCTAATAATACTAAAATCATGGAAAGCCAATATTGAGAAACATATATCTTCATTTAGGACAGAAGGAACTGAATTTACTTTTTGGATTTTTGTGATGTGACCGTAAAAGAATAAGCAAAATTCCTAATAGAATTGTTCTTTTGGCCTTTAAATTTAAAATAAAATTGTCCATATTTTCCTGCCTTTGAAAGGTTTTGAAAAACAGAAAGCAGGATGAAGAAGGGAGAATCCTCTATTTGTTCAATGATTAGCTAACCACATACATAATGTAATACTACGTGGACAAAAATCCCAAAGATCCGAGAGAGAGGAAGGGAGAGGGAGAGAAGGAAGGCAGGGCCTTCTGTCCATAATGAAATATCCTTTTCTGATGAGTAAGCTGTTGATCCAAGTTAGTTTTATATTGATACCAAGGAAAATGAGGATTCCCTTTCCTTCCCTGCCCCTTTTTTCTTAAGTAGGAAGGATGAAGGGACCATGAAGGCACTCAGTGCTGAGGATAGGTAACAACATCGAAGAAGCCATAACTCATTTTAACCTTACTGGTTATTATTATTGAATATTTTGTTTTGGCAAGGACAATTCTGTCTGCATATTTTAATACAGGGAAAGTGTTAGTCAGCCCATTATCTTATTTAATAATGTTGTAAAGTAAAGAGGATGATAAGATTAATAAATATTTGAAAGAAATGATTAAAATATACTATATTATAGCTGCTAAAAGATGAAGTAATATGGCAATAGCAAATTACAAATTAATTTCTAAAGATACTGGTATTTCCACTTAAGATCAGAAGACCATTTTTAAAAGGTGAATGCGAATGTAAGAAAGCAAATATTTAACATGAGTGAAAATTGGTAATGAATCAAGTAAGAATTTGTTTCGAATCAGGACTGTGAATTGGTCCTGTTCTAGAAGAAGTAAGATAGATTGAAACATGAGTGGTTTCAAACACTAATTCGTAGTTTTTCAAGGAAATGCAGAGTTTTCCTTCCTAGTCTGTATTCAGCGAATCTGTGTTGGACTCATAATATTGTCTAAGTTAATAATTTAGCATGTGTTTTCTAGAAGCTCTCTGGATATTATCAAATCAGTTAATTTCTCATGTCTCTTACATACTGAAAAAGTCGGTCCTTTTAAAAAAACATATCCTTCTATGTTCCACTAGATAATCAAACACTATACCAGAATTAACCAAAAGTCTAAGTATACAGTTTCTTCTATCATTTGTGTTACTTATTTTTATGAGGTACACGTTAACCGCTAGTCTTGGTATTTACAATTATTATTGTTGTGCTCTCTGTATTAGAAGTGATGGGTGACATAGTTATCAAAATGATTTAGAGAGTATGGTGACTCCCTAATTTACTGCAAGTAATAGCATGGAAAAACAGCTTGCATTTCTGAACAGCCGTATGCCATGTGATAGGCAATGATTTAATTTTGAAGTTATTTTATTACATTTTCAAATGAAAAATCCACCCTGTTTCTTACTATGTGCCTCATTATTAATTCACACTTTATCCTCCTTAGGTGATTATCATGATTCATGTATCACTGCCTGACTTGTATTATATACACAGTTGCCATTGTATAATGGTGGGAATTTGATATTTCTCGTTTCAATGGAATTACTTTCCTTGTATACAGTAAAGGAGGCTTCTGTATTTCAGGAAGCAAATTATGAGTACTTCTTTAACAAATAGGAACATGTCCACTGAGCAGATTTTCCCGTTAAATTCTGCTGTGCTTATAATTTGAAACTCAGTTAAACCAGCATGTCAATAACACACGTAATAATTTTGCTGGTTTAGTATGCACCAGGTCTTATGAGAGGTCACAGGCAGTATCTGTACCCTTGAGGAATGAGTGGCTTAATAGATGGGGTTTCTACTGCATTTTGTGTCATACAAAATGAATGTGTGTGTGTGTATATATATATATATATATATATATATATATATATATATATACACACATAGAATGTATTGTATATACTGCATATATTTTTTTGTATATATTATAATTATAGTTGTATCTGAGAAGCAGAGATGAGGCTGGAAAGAGAAAGAGAAGCGGAAAGACATTAAATATCTCATGTTTAATCTAATATACAATAAGATCTGGGGCCATTTTAGGTTTCAGACTTAGATAATGGTATGATCTAGCCACAGGTTTGAACCATTTAACTACTGCTGCGTATAAGATGGACTAGAGTGTCTTCTCAAGCAATTCATGGGTGATGGACTGGAAAGAACTTGGAGTATGGAGACCAGCTGGGATACCAAGAGACAAACACAACTCTAGATAAAAATGGGGATTTTTCTTTGAAACAAAAACAGAGGAAGAAACTGTTGCATATTTCAGAGCAAGCTAGTCTGGATTTTATAACTACTTGGGTGTTTGGGACAAAGGAGGGTAGGTGAGGAGTTGCTTTTGAAGGTGCTGTCTTTTCTATCCCATATCTGAGGATAGTGCTGCTTCTGCTAAAGGAAAGGTAGGGTTTGTGTAGGAATTTAGGGTTGCCTCTTCTTTATAATAACTTCAACTGAAAAAGGAAAAGCAGTATGGAAGGCACCCAGAAATTGGGGGGGCCAAGAGCCCAGTGCATCAGAACTAGAAAGACATTTATAAGTCTCCAGTGTCTGCTTAATACTGATAATTTCGTAAAGCAAGTAGATTTTGCTGAATTTGCTTTCTTATTATTTGTTTATTTAATTCTTAGTTTTATACAGGTTTTTTTTTTTAATTGGAGAATAATTGCTTTACAATGTTATGTTAGTTTCTGCTGTACAAGGAAGTAAATCAGCTATACAGGTTTAAATAATGAAGCATTTTATCCTTTAATTTAAATAATATAGTATTTTCAATTCCAAATCGTTTTAATTTTGTGTGTTGGCTTTGAAGGATGGGGAAGATAATTAAGCAATGAGTAGAGATGGTAATCTAATTTGGGGAAGGTGTTGTTTTGAAAATACATATAATTTATGAACTACTCCAGAAAGTTGCATGGAAAAGATGTGAGTAAAGGAGTAGAAAGCAAAGTGTAAGACATTTTCATTCATTCAACTAATAGTTGTTTTGACTTAGGTGCTGGGGCTAGAACGTTTGAGTTCTGTTCTCATGGAGTTTTTGCTTTAGAGGATGGAGATGAGGAATATATATTTAACACATAAGCAAAGAAATAGATGAAGATAAGTTCTACCTAAGGATTTTTTTAAAGTGTGATACAAATGGAGACGCAAGAAGGATATTCTGAACTTAGGGAACAGGCCTGGTGTATTTAAGAAACAAAATGAAGCCAAAAATGAAGGTGAGTAATGGAGATTAACCAAGGTGGTGGCAGGAGATTAACCAAGCAGGGTTTGTAAAGCATGGCATGCTCTTTGGATTTTCTCTGAGGTTCTCTGAAAAGTTACTGGATAGTTTTAAGTAGGAATTTGTCCTTACTTGGTTTATGTATTTTAAAGATCACTCTGGCTGCTATGTTAAAAGTGGATGAGGGTTAGAGGGGACAGGAGAGAAAGAAATCAGGGAGACCATTTAAGATGCTGTTACAATATTATCATCTGAAAGAAAATTCTAATCAGTAAATATTGAATGAATGAATGGCCTTTTGCTTCTGATATCTCAAACAGAATAGTTTTTGGTTGAGCAGGAAATAAACTTTCAAAGCACCTAATGAAACCTGTCTACGCTCTTACTGAGAATTCTGTTCTACCCCATTTTTCATTGCAAATTTCTTATTCTCATGTTGCCTCCATTTCACCACAATATCAAGTTATTATTGTACTAGTTTGCATTTATTTATCAAGCAGGGACTGTGGTCAGTCTTTTACACGCATTATCTCATATCATTTTACCAAACAGCCCTATTAATTAGGTGACATAAGTGTCCCCCTTTTACATATAAGGAAACTGAAGCAAAACCTCACCTAAGAAATGGTTCCTCCAATTCCTATTTAGGAAAAGCCAGAAATCAGTATCAGAAACCCTCCATTTGGAGCTAAGGAGACAGGCAAACACAGGTGGAGCATCCCTAATTATCTCGGCCCGATTCTGAGCTTGACACCAAACTCAGGGAAGCAGCACTGCTCACCGGATACAGCTTCCTCATTCCTCCTGCGAAGCTGCCCTCTGTCCCCATGCTGAGAACGCCCCCCACCGACCTGACCCAAGGGACTCACAGTCCTTAGAAGAAAAGGATGCAGATACTATTCCTGCCTTTGGGGCTAAGGTGTCCGTGAAGCTCTTGCCTGGGCTCCCTTAATTACATTGCCTTGGAATTTGCCTTCTCCCCCTTCCCAGATTTCTGGGACTCACTTAGGCCCAGGAGGAAAAAGCTTCGTCAGTTATTTCTGGAACCGTTTTTTCTTCATCTTCTTTCCCATTGGGGAGAAACCCACACATGTCTGATCCCACTATTTCTTCAAAGAAACATTCTTTTCCTTTCCATTTGTCTCAGTCAAAATGTCTGGCCTAAAGGCAAACAAATTATCCAATTCAAGAACTCCTTCTTAAGAAACAAAGAATTTCAAGCATAGGTTATTCGTATCTGCCCTGTTCTGATCTGTGTTGGAGAATCTCATACTAGCTGAAACCTCTTCAAAGATAATTGCTGGCATTTACTTCTTTTGTTTTACAGCAGTGTTAAAGCTATAAATCAGGGGGAAAGCACATTTTATATTTACCTTATATAGTACAACAAAAATTTAACTAGTACAGACTTGGGTGGGAAAAAGTAATATTGCATGTTTTATGTAGCTAATCATGCTTCCCAAGTTTGAGAAAAAGTTCCAACTTGCCACTTAATTCCAAGTAGGCCTGTCAGATAGAATACAGGATACACGATTAAATTTCACTTTCAGATAAAAAATGATGTTTTTTTAGTATGAGTAAGTCCCATGCAGTATTTGTATTTTTATTTGCTGAATCTGGCAACCCTAATTATAACCTTAATTATAAAACTATTTTTTGTTAAAAGTTTAAAGACCAAATAATGGAAGAGGTGTTAAAATGTCTCAAATTAGTTTACGTAATCACAATAATGAAGTGATGGTCCCTGATGTATTTCCTGTAGGTAGGATAATTCCTGCCGTGGTCACGTCCTTTGGTCCCTGTTAACACAGACTCACCCCAGTTCTTGCCACCACTGAAGATACTCCCACATCACTCTGTTTTGCATCTGGCCTCAGTCCTGGACCTACTACTGTGAGTCTCTGCTCTGGGGTCAACTAGACCCTCACTGAGGTCTGTGTGACAGACCCTCCCATGCCTTTGCTGGGTAATATGCTGTGAGTCCATGTGTGTGTGGGTTTTGGGGGGGGGGCTTGCTCCTTCCTCTTTCTCTCTCTGTCACGCAGGCACACGTGCACTCTCTTCTCTCTTTTCTTTCTTTTTTTGGCAACTGTGTAATTGTGTGCACATAAGCACAGAAGCAGTATGGCCCCTCTGTATTGGAGAAGCAGAAAATCATTTGTAAGGTTAAAGAACCTGATGCTGAATTTTGAGATATAAAGCAAATTCAGGCTGTTTTGTTCTAATACAAACGAGAAACATTCATTTTATTTAGACTCATTCACAAAGTGTGCTTAGATCTTTAAAATAAAATTTTTCCCTACGGGGAATTTGATTTGACTCTTGACATGGTTTCTATAAGGTTTAATATATTTCAAAAGGCAATTTATTAGAAAATGTGTCAAAATTCTTCTTAATGCCAGTTTTCATTTTTAAACCAACGTATATTATAACTCCCTTTGAAACTGCCTAGGCCTTCTTTGGCAAGAAAGCCTTTGGTCACAGCATAACTAAAATAGTTCCAAAGGTTTCCCAATGCAATATTTTCCAATCAGTGTATCCAGAGCTAGGGTAACTTTTGTCAAAAACAAAAATTAATGTGGTCTTGTAATTCTAGTTCAATAACGAAACTATAACAATCTCTTCAGGAATACTACAGACAAGAATATTAATTATCTGTAAGTAAAAACTCGAACCAAATGAAAATGCATGGCAGAATGTAATGGTTTATTAAACACCAATGTATCTATTCTACATATTTGAAAAAATGTTATCTTGGATAAAATTTAAATATTATCAAAGTCCCCAAATAAATCTTGAACTAGATAGATGTTTCACTTTTGAGTTCTAGGTGGGCACATTTTTATTGATTTTTACATATTAAGGAAAAGTCAACAAATCACTCCATTAGAAATAATGTAGTTAATGAATAGCAATTGTATACCTCAGTATTTTAATCTACTTTAGCACAACATAAAAAGGGAATTGTATAACATATACGACCATTTTAGAAAAAAGAAAGAGACTGTGGTGAAGTAGAAGATAATATTGGAATCTTATTTTCACTGGGAAGGTTGGAAAAACAGAAGTATTGATCTTACGAAGAGTAAGTTGTTCAAGAGGCATAAAGGAAAACGAAGAATTAAGGTTAGACCCTGTGGAAATGCACTCGTATTGATTACAAATACCTACTTAGTATTTTGTGATTTGCCCATAGTGAGAGAGTAAAAAATAAAGTACTTTGAAATTGGAAGTATAAACAAAAAAAAAAAAACAGGAAACATTTATCACAGAATTGGCAAATAATTGAAAATTTTGAAGAGAGAAATTCAGCGTTTGCTGTGCTGCTGAGCGCTGCATTGGACGCCTTCCTAGGTGAGCCCTCGTTTAAACTGTCCCGGCTTTACCTGAAATTATGTTCCTGAAAGTAAGGAAGTTTGGGTCTTAGTGGTATCATACTGAGCTGTATATCTGCTTGAAAATTAATTGTTTTCCTTTAGACGTATTAGCTCTTCTACTAAATATGTAACAGCTATTCTTGTCTTGCTGCCCACCTGAAAAACTTTGTCTCCATTCTGTTTTATAAATGCTGACCTTCCAGTTGTACTCAACAAGCATTAACAATATGAGCGTCTTAGCCTGGTACCTGACATTTTAAATGCAGTTCTCCACAGGTAGTTTTTTGTGACTCTAATATAATTGATTTGATCCATTTATAGATTGTTAAAGAGAGTTTTCATCTTTTGAACCATTTTTCTTTAGCACACAGGGGTAGTTTTTTCCCTAGATATATGCACGTTGTGAATTTTTTAAATATGGAAAATATGTATAAGAGCAAGAAATTTTCTGGATGTTCTTAAACTCTTTGTGTCATAAGGGATATAAGTATCTGAGAACTCATGAATTTTTATTTTATATTCTCAAGAATGAGACAGCAATCAGAGGGTTTCTTGGAAGACACACATAGTCGTCACTTTGTTAGTTGGGGTTCCTGGAGGAAACAGATGCCCCTCTCAGCAGGAATGATTAGAGAAATCTTAACTGTGGACAAGATGGGTAATGGACAGGTTAAGGGAAACCAACAAAAGGTAGGAGAGAGCAAGAGTCAGCTCTGCCGTCCCCAGGCCTCAAGGACAAGAGAAGGGATTGATGACCAGATTGGAGCCGAAGGTGTCAGAGGGGCCGCCCAAGGGAGTGGGCCTGGGCAGGGGGGAGCAGTGCCCTCTGAGGCCCGAGGGGGGAGTGAAGGGACACACACTGCAACGCCATCCCCCTCACTCCCATTTCCCGCTGGAACTTTCCTCTGTCAGAACCCGACTGGAACCAGCTGGAAGCACAGGGACTTGCTCTGTAGTCCATATAGATCAGCTTCTGGGATGCAGAGCTGGCCAGAGCACAGTGAGAGTGGGGGACTCTGGAGGGGCCAGTGGAATGTATAATTCCCATTTTTATGAACACAGTAAGAGATTACTTGAATTAGTCAGTGGAGGTCGTGAGGACATGAGTCCTGTTAATGACCCCATCACTGAACCTGTTTGCATTGCAGCCTTCAAAACAGGCTGCTTGTAACACGGGAACATTTAAAGATGGGTATGGTGTAGGGATGACGGTGTATGGCTGTGTGTTTCATAGAGTGCGTGATAACCCAATGGTGACAATGCTGTTTGAAATATGAATTTAAAGTTTGAAATAAAATTTAGAAGAACTTTCATCTTTGGGGGAGTCCTATCAACTCTCAAGTGTAGAAACAGGTTTCACAGTACCATTTCCAATGAAAGCATCAGTCTCAAGGATTGTTGAGATAAGATCGTCCTATTGGAGTCTCTGGTGTCAGTAGGCCATACTGGCAGGTAGAGAAGGTAGAGGTGGTGACTTAAAAATGCGACGAGCATCGTGGTTCCTAAGTTTGCTCTAGATTTAAAATTTTGTGTTTTATCTTGTTTTTAATCAAATGAGACTATGCTTCATATTATCTTTGTTGTTTTTCATACCTTTGGATAGCTTACAGCAAGAGAGTGTAATTGTATCATTCAATTTATTCCACAGATATTTATTGAGTTCCTCCATACTCCAAAAAAAAGTTAAATCCTGAAGTTGCAATGAATGGCATCTGTATCTATATTCTAAAACATTATTACTTGTTTTATATTTGAAGTAGGCTAATCTATATGTGTTTTATAATTCAAAGCTGACCTAATTCCTGCTTTTCGCAGGAAAAGGTATAATATATGACTTCATAGGAATTTCAAAGAAAAATTTTGAACATTGATAACTTTGGTGGTGGCTTTGGCCCCTCCTGAATGATCAATGTCCAATAATCAGCTCAACAGCTAAGATGATAACTGTACAAATTAACATAAATTTGACCTTCAAACTATGTTTTCAAACCTGCTGTGTTCCTTCCACATTTGGTTTCTTTATAAACATAACTATGAAAAAGATCACTACTTTAGCATTTGAGGATTTAGCCTTAATTTCGTTTAGCCTAAAACTATCACAAAATGTATCAATAGTGAATGCATGTAAAAAGTATTATCATTAGCAAACAGTAAAGAAAACTTACATCTTTTTCCTTTAAAATATAGGAAATTACATTCATGTTACTTCAAACTGAGTTTTCAAGTAAGCATGCCAGTCACTTGGATAAAGTGATCTGTGATTCACAAGGGACCCCCAAATGATATATGTGTTCTTACTTTATACTTTCATTTGCTTTGCGCTGAGAGAGAGAACCAGCTTTTCAAATCAGGGCTGTTTCTGATACTAGATTTAGCATAATTTGCCCTTCGATATTTGCGGTACGCGGGCCTCTCACTACTGTGGCCTCTCCCGCTGCGGAGCACAGGCTCCGGACGCGCAGGCTCAGTGGCCATGGCTCACGCGCCCAGCTGCTCCGCGGCATGTGGGATCTTCCCGGACCGGGGCTCGAACCCGCGTCCCCTGCATCGGCAGGCGGACTCTCAACCACTGCGCCACCAGGGAAGCCCTCAGCTACCTTCTTGTCCCCGTTTCAGTGCTCCTCCCCTCTCGCCGCCTCCTTCCGATCCTCCTTTCCTTTCTCCTCCTGCTTTTTCTTGAGATCATTATTGGAAAACAGTCACTTTGAAAATTATCTTTTATTTCCTAATGTAAAAAGTTTTGACAATAATAACTAATATCCTAGTTTCCTGATTACAACCTAGTCAGTTTCATGATTTTCTTTGAGGAATAAATTCCTTGTATGTCTTTTGTAAGATTAGTGTTTTTGTTTTCTAATTTTACTGATAACATATTTATTCATATAACCATCACTTTATTTCCAGTATATCAATTATGTACCAACTTCGGGACATAAGACTAATATTGTTTGTGAGAGAGCTTGTTATAATTATGTTCACAATGATTTTATATTGCAGTATTTTTTTTAATTTACAGAAAAGTCACAAAGATAACCTCTCATCTAGTTTCCCCTAATGTTACCATCTTAATAAACCATAGTGTATTTGTTAAAACCAAGAACCACTATTGGTACACTACTATTAACTAAACTTGACTCTTTATTTGGATTTTATGGACTTTCCCACCAATGTCCAGGATCCCATTAGGAATACTACATTACATTCAGTAATGCTTATATTGAATACTGCTTTTCTTTCTCTCTTCTTTTTTTGAGGGAAAACATTTTATTTTTGACTCATTTGATTTAACATTTATAAAGCTATTGAAGTTTTCTATCTTTTTGTGAAATAATTTTGGTAAGTTATTTTGGATTTTTCCCTCCCTTTATTTATTTTTAAATAAAAAATTGTATATATTTCAGTTGCACAGCATGATGATTTGATACACATACAGATAGTAAAAGGATTACTGTAGTCGAGCTAATTAATGTATCTTCCCACAGTTACTAGTTTTGTGTGTTTGTGTGGACAGAGGACCTGGAATCTACTTTCTTAGCAAATTGGTAGTGTTCCATATGGTATTATTAACTATAGTTACCCTGCTGTACATTATAGCTCTAGATTTATTCATCCTACATAACTAAAACTTTGTACCCTTTGACCAACATCTCCCCATTTTCTCCACCTCCCCAACTCTGGTAACCACCGTCCTACTCTGCTTCTATGTATTTGACCTTAAATTTTTAGATTCTGCATATAAGTGAGATAATGCAGCATTTATCTTTCTGTGTCTGGCTTATTTCACTTAGCGTAATATCCTCCAGATTCATCCATGTCGTTACAAATGACAGACACTCCTTTATTTAAGGCTGAATGGCATTCCATTGTGTGTATGTATACAGACACACATATGTGTGATATATTCGTCACAATTTCTTTATCCATCCATTCATAGACAGACACTTCAGTTGTTTCCGTATCTTGGCTATTGTGTGCAGATATCTTTTCAAGGTACTCATTTCATTCCTTTGGCCATATACCCGAAAGAGGGATTGCTGGATTGTATGGTAATTCTATTTTTAAATTTCTGTGGAACCACCATGCTGTTTGCCATGGTGGCTGCACCAGCTTACATTCCCACCAGCAGTGCTCAGCGTTTCCACTTTCTCCACATCCTAGCCAGCACTTTTTATCTTCTATCCTTTTTGATGGTAGCCATCCTGACAGGTGTGAGGTGATGTCTCACTGCAGTTTTGATTTGCATTTCCCTGACGATTAGTGATGTGGAGCATCTTTTCATGTACCTGTTGGCCATCTGTATGTCTTCTTTGGAAAAATGTCTATTTGGGTCCTTTGCCTATTTTGTAAATAAGATTAAAATTGGATTGTTTGTTGTTTGTTCACTTTTTTGCAGTTTTATATGTTCTTATATATTTTGGACGATTAAGCCCTTATCAGAGATACAGTTTGCAAATATTTTCTCCCATTTAGTAGGTTGTCTTTTCATTGTGTTGATTGTTTTCTTTGCTGTGCAGAAGTTTTTGGTTTCATATCATTTCACATGTCTATTTTTCTTCAGTTGCCTGAGCTTTTTTCAATTATAGGAAAAGATTACCAGATTATGGTATAGAATTCAGCTAAGCTATATTTCTGGTATATATCCAGTTTAGATATTTTGTTAGTTTTGTTTTTGCTCAACTATTTCCTGAGTGTTTAGTCTGCTCAATGGTGCTTATGTTGGGAGGTAAGCAAAAGTATAACTGAAAGACAAATGCACGACGTCTATTCTAGTGACCTGTGGTTCTATAAACAAAAATAGAATAAACAAAGAACAGGGGATTAGTTAGCAGGAGGGGTGGGGTGGGACTATTGATTTCATAGTGGACAGTTTTGTTTAGAAGGGTTCCAGTCAGAAGATAAAAATGTGAGAATGGGATTCAATAAAGGGTTCTGGAGTAACCCAGAGAGGATGGGATAACATAAGTTGGTGTACAATGTAGCAACATGTGTAGTACATTTAACAGGATGAGCTGGAGGAATTATAGAATATGACTCCCACACCTTGCCCTCAATATATAATGGATATTAAGCCAGTTGATAGATGACAGTAAATATAGAAGCAACTTTTGCAGGGTTCTGGGGATTAGAGGAGTACAGTGTTTTACTACACTGGTATTTCATTGCAGATATGTTTTCTGTACTATAGCAACCATAATACATTTTTAGAGATTTAATTGTGAACTCTTTGGAAGAAAAATGGCCCATTAATAAAAGTTAATATATATAAATTAAAACATTCTTCTCCAGGTAATTTATTCATTAATTTTGGCACATTTTCATAAAAAAATGAAATACCCTTTGTTATCTATGGTATCAGTTAGAATGGAATTATAATTTCTTTCCATGAGGAAAAAAAAGTATTTAACACTCTTAAATAGAGTTATAAAAATAATTTAAGGGAATGCTTAAAATTCACAAAGTATTTTGAATGAAGGTTGACACTAGCATGATTAAACATTTCGTTTGCATCTGTTCAGTCTCTTGTGAGTATGTGGTAATGACCTGATTTTAATTATCGAAGCCCTAATAAATTTAGACATAAATCAGGAGGGAGAAGGTCAACTTCGGGAGTTATTAATAAATTGGCACACTTAAAACATTTAATTTTTTAGCATCTAAACTAATGTGATATTTGAGTCTACTTGTTGACATATTAATATAGCTGAATACATTGTTATTAATCACATATTAATTGAAATAGTAAAATATATTTTAATAGTAGTGATAACTTACCTCAAAATAATTTTAACTAATTTTAAAATAAATTATAAAGTTTAGCTTTTCAGAAGTAGCTTATGCGCTATGCTCTTATTTTAAATATGCCTATTGATGTGTAATTTATAAGATTAAAACTTGTAAATGATTCACATGGGAAATTGTTTCTTTTTCTTTTTTAGATGTTGGGGGTAGGAGTTTATTAATTTATTTATTTTTGCTGTGTTGGGTCTTCGTTTCTGTGCAAGGGCTATCTCCAGTTGTGGCAAGCGGGGGCCACTCTTCATCGCCCTGCGCGGGCCTCTCACTATCGCGGCCTCTCTTGTTGAGTAGCACAGGCTCCAGACGCGCAGGCTCAGTAGTTGTGGCTCACGGGCCTAGTTGCTCCGCGGCATGTGGGATCCTCCCAGACCAGGGCTCAAACCCGTGTCCCCTGCATCAGCAGGCAGATTCTCAACCACTGCGCCACCAGGGAAGCCCTCTGTTTCTTTTTTTTACCCCAATTTTATCTAACTTTTGATATGGTAAAATGAGTCTCAAAGATATGAATATTAATAGACTACAGTAGTGACAAGAATCTAACACATTTTTCATTTGTTAGCTGTACATCCTTGACTAAATTATTTTATGGAAATGAGGTAGCTCATTTAAAACATTTCTATAGCCTCTCATATAATTAATGTAATTCTCTGAATTTATATCATCAAACTATTTAAGGCTAGTAATGTATCTAACCTGTTTGAGTTAATTAAGATATATTTATCAGTTTTATTTACAAATGTGTGACTTAGGGACAGATATCAAGGTAAATAGATATGAACTTTAACTTCAAAGCCTTTAAAATCTGGGATGTAAATCAGTGATGCTTGTAAACAGGCAAACAACATTAAGGTAAGTGAAGAGCTCAGTAAGAAATTTCACAGGTAAACAAATGCTTGTATTTATTTTACGTTTTTGGACATCTGTCCCGAACATGCTGTTATTGGACTAGACCTTTGTACTGTTTAGAAGCATCTTGTAGTAAGAAGTGTCTTAGCCATGAATTTACCTGTGGGTAAGGTAAATTACATCACTTCGATGTAACTGAGGTTGTGGTACAAGTTTTTAATTTTCAGGCAGTTGCATCTGGTAGAGGTGGTCCCATGTCAGGGAGCTGTGAGGGTGAAGAACTCACACACAGGCCTGAGGTATCTGTGGCCGGTCAACCTCAGCTGCAGAAGCACTTCTTCCAGAGTGGCAAGTGAAGAGGAGAGAAATTTCCCCTTATTCCGCTATTTTCCTTCCTAGTATTCAGCACCTGTGCAGTGAGGCACTGATGACTCGGAGGACCCAGCCCATACCAGAGCACAGCTTCCCCCGCCCGGTGCTTGAGAGAGGAGTGGGGACGGACACACCCTCTTCATTCTCATCCCTCCAGGCTCCTGCTTGAGAGCGGATGGGAGGTGGGATGAGGATTTTTAAACTGTGCTGAACTCAGCTCTTCACAACTAAAAATGATCCAAAATCAGGTGGTCCACTCAAGTGTTATGAATGGAATGGGACATGAAAAATGTAATATTGCACATTTGGGGAAAGAATTGGGAGAAAAGTTCAATTCATTTATGTTTGTGTGCCACACATTCAGAACATTCAACATGACTATTACATATATGATGGAAGGAATGATTCTGTTCTTGGGCTGAACCTGTTGGAGTGCATGCATCATTGTCAGAAAGGGGTATTCCCTATAGATAGAAGTGAAAAAACATATGTATTTCATATCAGTATGAAAAGAATTCATTTAAAACGGTTTGGTTTCCTTAGCATATGCATGTCTCTGCTAGCAATATTTTTCTGTTTTGAAAATGGTTCTAGAAGTTAAGGAACCTTATGAAAGGGATGAAATCAGAGTTGTATAAGAAATATGAATAATTTAAAAGACCCTCTAAATATGTATTTACTAATTGCTGTCTTTCAATGATGTAACGTAGTCACTTTGTCCTGAGGTCCCCCTCAGTCTTAGGAGACTTGTTCTGTTTACAAAGTGGAATTCTGGAGGCCCCTCGTGGAAGGTGTCTCAGGTTGCTTGGCTGGAATGGGCCTTCACCCTTCTGTAGAATTTTAACAGTCTGTGGAGTCATCACTTCCGTGCTGATTTCTTCTTCTTTGCTTCTGTTAGCTACTCCTGTCCCTGAACTTTTGTAACATAAGAGTCTTTGCCACTCCTTTCTCCTCAGTAACTGCAGGTGACATTCAAACCTGCAGAAACTCTTCTCTCCAGGTTGCTGTAACAAACTGTGCAGAGTAGACTTGCTTGAAGAAAATAGTGCCTTAGAGGATTTCAGGCTTTTACCCATACTTGACTTAATAAAATTTAAAGAAAGGCATTAGAAAGACATTGGCCTTTGTGTTTTATTCATACTAGTTATGGACCTCCTTTTAAAAGTTAATTGTTTTATTTAATGATTAAAATAATGTTTCTGTCCAATAATCAGCATGCCAAATTGGGTTTATTTGATTATTTACATCTTTTTAGATTTTTCAAATAAACAAGAATATTTAACTACTTAAGAATTAATCCATATGTTTTCTTTATCTACAATATCAGCCAACAGGTTGAGGGTTTTCTGCTCTTTGCTGACATCCTGTGACCTTAGCATACACTGAGTTTCTGTTTGCTTAATTTATAAACCCTAAGGCCCGAGTCTTACCTCAGAAGGTAAATTAAATACTCAATAGGTTTCTATAAACCAAGACTGGCTGAAATATTCTTGTAAGACACTTTGACAAACTGATTTATATGTAATATGTGTATGCTTTGTAAAAAAAATTCACAGTCTCTATTCTGTAAGCAACTGAAATATTTATTTTATAGAAGGAGTCCAAATAAATGTCTCAGCTTCATAAGTATGCATGGAGATACTCAGTTGATTTATTTTTGGTGACGGGAACAAAGCCTAAATTTAGAAGCTATCTTTCTTTGACAGTACAGTCCTAAAATACTTCTAGACGTTTTCAGTTTTTGTATTTCTTTAGTGAATTAAAGAATTAATATAGCTAAGTCTAGAGGATGTTAAGCTTGGTCCATCCTCAGTTAATATGTTTTAAAATATTTTTATTTCTTAGTGACCCATGAAAAACTAAACATATAAGTGTATTTTTAACTATATTTTTAAACAGCTTCTAGCATGACTTGAAAAAAAATGACTCTACCACACTCATTTGAGGAAAGAGTTGTATATGCAGTTAATTCTTGTTATTCATGGTAGTTACGTCCTATAAAGTAAACAAGAACATTGAATTAGCTAATACTGAACCATTGTTCTTAGGAGAAATACAGACTTGGGACCTGCCAACCTCTGGTCACAACATTTTCATCAAGCAGTCAATACATAGATTTGTTTTAAGTGTGTTTCTGTTTAAAGGCACTCTATTTAACACATATTGTGGAGTCATTAACATTAGACTCACACCAGTAGCATTGTAGCTCATGATTGAGCTAAGTCTAACTGGCACGCGTATTTTCTCCCTAAGGCACATCCCAACCCTCTTGTGCTCAGGGATATTAGCACTTCAGCACTGTGCTTGGGGCCATTTTAAACAGTGACACCACCAACAAAAAGCACAAAAATGTGGAAAACATGAAAAAAGACACTAGTTTATAGTTAAGAGCTTTGAAACAAAGAATATGGAGCATTGTCTTGTAAGACCTCAGCTGGGAACGTGTGGGCAATCGTTGATCCAAGTTGATCTTGGGATTACGAAAAATATTAATGAGTAGATGAATTCTCAAATACTAGACTTTACGGATAATGAGGGTCAGCTGTACTGCACAGCGTATCCGGTGCACATCCTTTAAGGTTTGGTTTGGGGCTCTTTATTCATTTTTTTATTTTTTATTTTTTGCGGTACGCGGGCCTCTCAGTGTGGTGGCCTCTCCCGTTGCGGAGCAACAGGCTCCGGACGCGCAGGCTCAGCGGCCATGGCTCACGGGCCCAGCCGCTCCACGACATGTGGGATCCTCCCGGACTGGGGCGCGAACCCGCGTCCCCTGCATCGGCAGGCGGACTCTCAACCACTGCGCCACCAGGGAAGCCCTGGGGCTTTTTAAAATCAGCTCTTCAGCACATGCTGTGCCAGCGGGGCTGCTCACATCCGCAGTCCAGGTGAGTCAGGGCCAAAAGTGAGATCCAGGCTTGAAGACCTTGTAGTCATTTGGCATAGTGCTTTCAGATCTGTTGAATTTAATTACATTTTTATTTAATTACATTTTTAAATGGGTCTCTATGTTGTAAATATGTTTAAGATATTCATTTTTAATGTACTTCATAAAGTTTCTTAATGGGTAAGAGATTAAAAAAAAAAAGAAAAAAATGGATCCTTCCCCCCAGACAGTTGGAGAGGCATGGCTGCAGGTGGTTGTTGAGCTGTCCCACTGGCCCAGAATATAGAGCGAATAGGGCAGCAGGTGTCCTGTAATCTAAGCCTCATTGTCACCCGCCACTAGTGATCCCTCCCCCCCAAGTCTGTGTCTGAGACGTGAGGGCAACCCTTCTGGCATCATTTAGTACTAAGATCCTTCAGAAGAGTGAAGAAAGGCCTCATTGACCATGGCTCATCTGGTTCATCCTTCTTAGGAAGATAGAACTGGTAATTCTCTAGAAATACAAACATTTTTCTGCTCTGGTTTAAGTGATCAGACAAAATATTCTCTGATTCTACTGAAAATTGTAAACCCAAACATACTGCTTATCTTTTCCTAAACATAGGGTGACAGCCATTATAGTTTTCTCTTCCTCCGCCTCTTATAGCACAAAAGAAAAATAAGTTTCATAATTTTAGAAATATTCCCATGAAGCCTCAGATTTTTTCTATACCTCTAGAGGGAAATATTTACAAAAGATATTGTATATATACATATATGTTTATATAATATATGCATATGTGTTCACATAATATATACACATATATGCACAACGTATATTTATATATTCACAAGCCCCAAATCATTTCACAAATACTTTTACTCATTAATTTACAACAGATATTGAATGACAACCTTCCATGTTTCAGGATTTGTTCAATACGTATTTGTTGAATGATTTCATTAGTCACTGATTCTTCAAAGTAGCTTTTTAAATAAAAAAAAATCAATTTCTATCAAGACCTATAGTCAGTAATATATATAAATATTGAGAAATAGAGAATTTGTGCAGTACTTTGAGGAGGAGATAGATGACTCCAATGAATCATTAGGTCAGACACACTCTTGAAAAGCTCTACTAGATAGATGGCTGATTAGCAATCCCTGGGTCCCATTGTCAAAAAGTTGTGAAAGAATAGGAGGATGTAATTAGGAGAGAAGATCACTTCTCTATTTGAAGAGTCGAAGCAAATGTGCAGCGTAAACATGTTGGATTGGTCAGGGCCCTGCTCCGTATGTTCACTGGGAAGCCATCTGATGAAAGTGCCACCGTGCTGTGAATGTACCATTGGAAACAGGTCTTCTCCTTGGTTGCCACCACAGAAGATTAGGGGGCTGCGGAATCTTGCATGGGCTTTTCCCTACCTGAGCTGAAGGTGACACACATTGCTGTTACAGATGCGTCCCGATGTGACTCCTTTAAGGGCAAAGGGCCAGGAAGTAGGGAGAGCAGCCAGAATGCTTGGTAAATGGTCTCTCCTATGTCAAAGAATGGACACTGTTTATAACCTGACAATGTTTTTCCACTAGTACTCAGCTCACGGTGTGCCCTGTGTTTCGCTCGAAGGCACCGAGCAAGTACGGATGACTTTTCTGATTGACGTTTCGTTTAAACTCACTCACTGTTCGCTCCAAAAGATACATTGATTTTCATCAGTGATGCTGACTTAGTTCACTGGTTTTCAAATGGTATGCTTCCAACCCTAAACATCTACAGAAGTGTTTCAGGAGTGATCTCAACAGGAGAAGGAGATCAAGTGGGCAGGAATATGGCTGATCCCCAGCCTCAGTCCCCTAGAAAAGAGATAACCTCATCTGGTTCATTGCAATTCTGAAGAAGTTTTTTTTTTTTTTTTTATCATTATTGGAGTATAATTGCTTTACAATGTTGTGTTAGTTTCTGCTATATATATATAACAAAGTGAATCAGCTGTATGTATACATATATCCCCATATCCCCTCCCTCTTGCGTCTCCCTCCCACCCTCCCTATCCCACCCCTCTAGTTGGTCACAAAGCACCGAGCTGATCTCCCAGTGCTATGCGGCTGCTTCCCACTAGCTACCTATTTTACGTTTGGTAGTGTATATATGTCCATGCCTCTCTGTCGCTTCGTCCCAGCTTACCCTTCCCTGGAGGGTTTTACTACTGTTCCTCCTGCCCCCTTCCCCCCCAAAACAAACAAACAAACAAAAAAACTTTGTTACTGAAGAATCATTTGAAAACCAGTGATATTTTACAGAAACCCACTTCATATTTATCATTGAATTAAGTCTAAAATATATGGTATAAAAAGATGGAATTTGAGGTTCTTGTCAACGAGTCTCTGAAATTTCAACAAAATATAAGAACATATATGTTTGAAGGACTAGCAATTGAATCCACTTGTGATAAATATCTTCTCATTTACTTGATGTTTGAGTATTTTAATCATCTAATTCTAGTCTTAAGTGTGCCAATTTATAATGTCATATAATTATATATGTGAGAGTCGGGTTTTTTATGAAAAACTCAGTGATGGCAAATAAAGGTCTTAATCACTGGAAGAGCATAAATTATGGTACAGGTTCCCCACACTATCTGAAAGTAGAGCATTCCTCTTAAACCTTTCAGAAGCCAAAATGGTGTAAAGAGAAGAAGCACTCACATTAGGACACATCTTGCTAACGGAGGCACAAAATAAATCGAGATAAAGCACAAAGGCTCACAGACACAGTTCAAAGCTATGGCAGCTTGATGCTGAGATGCTGAGTGACTTCTGGGGAAGGAGCCTTGGCAGGGCTAGCCCTCCTCTCCGGGTGGGCACTGCCTCAGTAATAGCCCCCTGCAAGACAAACGCTGAATGCTGTTTTCACTTTTCACCTTTAGTGAAAGCAAAAATCCACTTGGGATTTCTTTTGGTTATCGAAAACAGTTACAAATGTAGATCTTTTTAAAAGTGAAGTGGCGGGCTCCCCTGGTGGCGCAGTGGTTGAGAGTCCGCCTGCCGATGCAGGGGACGCAGGTTCGTGCCCGGGTCCGGGAAGATCCCACGTGCCGCGGAGCGTCTGGGCCCATGAGCCATGGCCGCTGAGCCTGTGCGTCCAGAGCCTGTGCTCCGCAACGGGAGAGGCCACAACAGTGAGAGGCCTGCGTACCGCAAAAAAAAAAAAAAAAAAAAAAAAAAAAGTGAAGTGGCATAATGTGAACTTTTGAAAAGCAGGGGATACTCGTAGTTTAATAATTTCATAGTAATAAATATTTTCATAGTGAATACAGAAGGTATAAAATTTTATATATATATAATATCATAGTTAAAAAAGGAACTGTAAAAATGTAGAAATGTCTTATAGTAGCATGGATCAAAAGAGTTGAAATAATGAAATCTTATTAAAGAATCCATAGTAGATTTTGCACAAGCTCTTAAAAGAGAATTATCCTTTGGGAAAATGCCACTCCATTCATACTAAGTGCATAGTTTTTACTTTCATTTAAACTATGTTATGTAAATATTTGACAGTGAAGTTTAAATCATTGACAGAAATTACTGTAGTGTTGTTTGAGCCTCTGACATTTATTTCCCCGTGAAACAGGTTTGTTTCCATTGTTTGATATTTAAGATTCATTGCAGATTGAAAGTCTAAAGGTGGATGAAAATCAATTGATAAATAATAATCTTCCTCTTACCTTTGAGGAAAATAGTTTTATGTTCAACATCTATTAGAATTCTCTTATTTTTCTCAAGTATGCATTTAATACATTGAATCACAAAAATGTTTAGAAATAAACTCAAAATATACTATTATAGATAGAAATTGTATATAAGAAAGTAGGATGAATGATTTTGGCAACTAGATAAAGATTCAGATTTTTAAACTTCTTTTTTGCTTTTTTCTTTTGCACATTGACTAATAAACAGTTGCTGATGCTTTTTTGTACACTACCAAGCTCCAAGTTCTTTTACGCCTGGGACAAACTTTTTGGCAACAGGAAAGAGACACCGAGCTGCTGGGCCATATGCCTTGAAAAATTAATCCATATGGAACTGTTTGTAATCTTATAAGTTCATGCCTGGACAAATTAAGATAACCTCAGATAACACAAAATTGTTAGAAAGAAAGCAACATTTTGCTTATCTGTTGCTGCCACATAAATTACCCCACAATTTGAAGCTAGAAACAATCGTTTTATTTTCGTCAAATTTTACCAAGATTGGGAAGGGCTTGCTGAGTAGCTTGTCCCTGATGAATGGGGTGTCAGTGGGAGTCACTGAGGCTGGGGATCTATTTCCAAGACATTTGGTTTCTTGGTTCACAAGTCTGGCTCCTTGCTTCCTCTCCCTCTCCTCAGGCAGCCGCAACTCCAAAGCCTGTTCCTGGGACTCAGGCTTCTCAAGCTTGGTTTTCCTGGTGCAGTCACACCTTCACGTGACAGCTGGCTTTCAACCAACAGGGGCAGAAGTTCTCAGACCATTAACTGCTGTGCCTGGGACTGGAACCACGTCATTCTGTCATATTGGTCAAGGCAATCAGAGGGTCCACCTGGATTCCAGGAGGAAATTCCAGAAATGGGCCTTAAATTAAGATTAGAGAACAGAGGATAAATCATTCAAATATATGTCTCAGTTTGAGGAGAGATGAGTCTTCTATCTAATGGACTCAAAGAATGTTGGTAGGAAACTGTGAGAACAGATTTTTCTAGGAAGAATGTCAGCATAGACATATCTTTTGGCACAGACAGCTCTGTCTAACAAGAAGAGAATTCAGTCAGACCATTTTGGATATAGTTATTTGTCTCATTGCAGACTTCAGACATTTTAAGTTCACATAAATATACCAATATCACCTAAACCTATTTATTTTCCTTATTAATATATATTATCTTTATTAAAATATGCCTAGTCTGTAAATATTATTTCCTCATCCTCTGTTGTCTTTATATGTCACATCTTGGGTGAAAAACACATGTGAAACAGAGAAAATAGGATAACTCATAGGTGTAAAGGAGACTTGAGTTCCAGTAACAAGCAGGGTCTTTGTGTGCAGAGTGTGGGATATTTCTTATTCCTGGCTTGCTGTGCTGATTTTAGAGATTTGCCTCTTCTGTTGAATGAATTGCTGAATGTCAGTAGATGTTTGTAGGAGTTACACAAGAAAACTTCGGGGTGGAGTAAAGTCAGAGAAGGGGGTGATAGGATATCTCATCAGCTGGAATGTCCCTGTACTTACAGATCTTCACCAATTCTAGAGTTGTGAGATCTCGGCTTCTCCCCACTTTGATGGTCTCTGCCAATCTATAGAGTTTCCGGAAGGATCTCACTGTGTTTATAAATCAGTCCAGTTTGTTTCTTGAGTCACTGGCCAAGGTGTTGCCTTAACTCACCTCAGGGCCCCCACTGTTGCCTGTGGGTTGCTTTGGTTTCTCTCTAATCTGGCACCCCGGAGCCTGATTGCCCTTCCTGAGGGCTGACTCCGCGCCTGACTCCCCAGCCTCCTGCCTGCTGCTTCCCACTCCCTCAGGCTACTCCCCAAATGCTTCCACCCAAACTCCCTGTGGTGGAGGCACACTCTATGCTCCCTTGGGGCCTGAAACAGACTCTTAATCCACTCATATAGAGCCCATGTGTCTTAGTCAGCTTGGGCTACCATAACAAAAATACCATGGACTGGGTGGACTAAGCAACAGAAATGTATTTCTCCTTTCTGGAGGCTGGAAGTCCAGGACCAGGGTACCAGCAAGGAGGTGTTGTTACGAGGGCTTTTACACTGGCTTGTAGGTGGCCGCCGTCTTCCTGTGTGTTAATGTGACTTCTTTGTGTGCACATGGGAGGGAGAGGGAACAAGTTCCCTGGTGTCTGTCTCTTGTTATAAGCACACTAATGCCATCAGGAGGGCCCCACCCTCATGCTCTCATCTGGACCTAATTACCTCCCAAAGGTCCCATCTTCAAATAGCATCACATTGGGGGTTAAGGCTTCAACATATAAATTTTGTGAGGGACACAACCATTCAGTCCATATCATCATGTGTCCCTCTCTCTACTGAGGCCACTGACCTCACCACCAATGGCCTCAGCTCATCTGGGTCTCACTGTTGCTGGCTCATCCATCTGGTTGTGAGTCAGTTGTGCTGTTCATCTTGTGTGACACCTCCCTTAATGCCAGTGTCACTGTTGCCTGTACTCATCAATGCCAGTGTCACTGCTGCCTGTACTCATCAATCTGTAGCAAAAGTAATGGAGAAACGAGCCTAGCTCTTTGATCAGCTCTTATTGATGTGGTCCACAGGGTCCAAAGTGTTACAGCTTTTTAAGTTTTACACACATAGAACTTTTCTACTAAATAGAAACAGAGGCTAAGTTGAGTGCACTGAAAGTGGTTCAATGAAAAACCAGCACTGAACTCAAGAACTTAAGTTTATTCGGTGAGATTGTCTCTGAAATCCTAACAATGCTTTTGTTATTTGTTTGCATGTTACTGCCCTACCCACCCTGTCCAGTTTAAATATTTACGTAGTTCTGAATCCCAGTGTTTCAAAATCTTTTTCCAGAAAACTTCTCAGACTCAGTATAAATCAGTGAAGACAAATACTCAAGGTCCATCTGCTCCACCCCCATCTTGCTTACGTAAGGGGTAGGTGGTCCACCTCCGATGACATGCTCCTAAGCTGGGTATGGGCGGGGGAGGGAGGATAAGCCCACTAGTCCCATGTGCTGAGTACCTTCAGTGACTTCACATAAATAAGCTGGAATCAGCCATGGTGGTGGAAGTATTTATACCACAGAAATCGGCAAATGCTACAATCTGCAATCTGGGCTTTCAAAAACTTTTTTTTTTTTTTTGGGTCAGCAAGCCAAAATACCAGTACTCTTAACAGGACTGATTTCAAGCTATCAGTGTTTTAACAACAGCTCACAGAATTCCTAAAAACTTAACAGTAAGCTCTCGCGATCCCGTGTCATTGGGCTGCATACCGCCTCTGTTCTTTCAAATGATGACTAGGAAAAACACAATTTATAACAGTTTTCTTGGATATTATTACTTATGTAATAGGCTGTTGTTTGGATATATCTGAAGCTGGGAAATTTATGTTTAGGCTTGCAGCACAAACACCAAAAATTAATGTAGCTGCAAATGTAGTCGGCACATTTCATATTATTCTTTAGTTTATAATCAATTGGATATTTGTGTTGGTGATTAAATATAAATGTATACCTCAGTCTATCTGTGATAAAACTGACTAAAATTTCCTTCTGTAAAAATACAAAAGTTAAATTTAATGCACTAATGGTCACTAACAAGAGTCAGGCAGAAGTGATTATTTGTGTATAGTGCCTGATTTTGAAGGATTCTGAGGAGTATGAAGACTGTGGAAGTTGGAAATCATGAGGTCATTGTACACATCGGACGGTAAAATGGTCAGGATGATGGGAATTGAGAAGGGCACCTGAGAGATAGGAGCAAATGGAAGCAGCTAGGGTAGATGAATTTTTCCAGAGATTTAGCAACACTAGAAATGAGATGGAATGGAAATCTAAAGGTGAAAGAGAGTCAGAGGATAGTTTGAGGAGGGATGAGAAGGCTTGTTACATTCAAATTGGAAACAGCTAGTCAAGAGAAAATGATGGCTGAGGATTCTACAAAGTTAGAAAAAGATCTAGTGAACAACATCCTTGACACGCAGACTAGATATTCTCCTTCAAGACAGAAGTTGGAGTCAGGGTGGGGAGTTGAGGGCAAAGAGAGTGATTCAGAGAGTTCAGAAACTAACATGGATTTGAGGGCTTAATATTCTCTCTCTCTCTTTTTTTTTTTTTTTCCTTTTAAAAACTTCTTCCTTTAGGGTAAAAAAAAAAAAAAGTGATTCTACAAAGCAATCTCTAGGGCCATCAAAGTGGAAAAGCCATCAGGTGTGTCAGGCAACAGGCAGCTCCCTCCTCCTTCAGGGCAGAGCCAGTGGTTCCCATGCCTTCCAGCCTTGAGTCAGCCCTTTTTAATTTTTCTGTTTAACATCTTTATTGGAGTATAATTGCTTTACAATGGTGTGTTCCTTTCTGCTTTATAACAAAGTGAATCAGCTGTAGGTATGCATATATCCCCATATCTCCTGTCTCTTGCGTCTCCTTCCCACCCTCCCTATGCCACCCCTCTAGGCGGTCACAAAGCACCAAGCTGATCTCTCTGTGCTATGCGGCTGCTTCCCACTAGCTATCTGTTTTACATTTTGTAGTGTATATTTGTCAGTGCTAGTCTCACTTCGTCCTGGTTTACCCTTCCCCCTCCCCGTGTCCTCAAGTCCATTCTCTACGTCTGCGTCTTTGTTCCTATCCTGCCCCTAGGTTCTTCAGAACCACTGTTTTTGTTTTTTTTTTTTAGATTCCATATATATGTGTTAGCATACAGTATTTGTTTTTCTCTTTCTGACTTACTTCACTCTGTATGACAGACTCTAGGTCAATCCACCTCACTACAAGTAACTCAATTTCGTTTCTTTTTATGGCTGAGTAATATTCCATTATATATATATGTGTTACATCTTCTTTATCCATACATCTGTCTATGGACACTTAGGTGGCTTCCATGTCCTGGCTATTGTAAAGAGTGCTGCAATGAACAATGTGGTATATGACTCTTTTTGAATTATGGTTTTCTCAGGGTATATGCCCAGTAGTAGGATTGCTGGGTTGTATGGTAGTTCTATTTTTAGGTTTTTAAGGAACCTCCATACTGTTCTCCATAGTGGCTCTATCAATTTACATTCTCACCAACAGTGCAAGAGGGTTCCCTTTTCTCCACACCCTCTCCAGCATTTATTGTTTGTAGATTTTATGATGATGGCCATTCTGACTGGTGTGAGGTGATACCTCATTGTAGTTTTTGTTTTGCATTTCTCTAATGATTAGTGATGTTCAGCATACTTTCATGTTTTTGTTGGCAATCTGTATATCTTCTTTGGAGAAATGTCTATTTAGGTCTTCTGCCCATTTTTGGATTGGTTGTGTTTGTTTGTTTGTTTGTTTTTGATATTGAGCTGCATGAACTGCTTGTATATTTTGGAGATTAATCCTTTGTCAGTTGCCTCATTTGAAAATATTTTCTCCCATTCTGAGGGTTGTCTTTTCATATTGTTAATTGTTTCCTTTGCTGTGCAAAAGCTTTTAAGTTTCATTAGGTCCCATTTGTTTATTTTTGTTTTTATTTCCATTTCTCTAGGAGGTGGATCAAAAAGGATCTTGCTGTGATTTATGTCATAGACTATTCTTCCTATGTTTTCCTCTAAAAGTTTTATAGTTTCTGGCCTTATATTTAGGTCTTTCATCAATTTTGAGTTTATTTTTGTGTATGGTGTTAGGAAGTGTTCTAGTTTCATTCTTTTACATGTAGCTGTCCAGTTTTTCCAGCACCCCTTATTGAAGAGGCTGCCTTTTCTCCGTTGTATATTCTTGCCTGCTTTATCAAAGATAAGGTGACCATATGTGCGTGGGTATATCTCTGGGCTTTCTGTCCTGTTCCATTGATCTATATTTCTGTTTTTGTGCCAGTACCATACTGTCTTGATTGCTGTAGCTTTGTAGTATAGTCTGAGTCAGGGAGCCTGATTCCTCCAGCTCCATTTTTCTTTCTCAAGGTTGCTTTGGCTATACGGGGTCTTTTGTGTTTCCTTACAAATTGTGAAATATTTTGTTCTAGTTCTGTGAAAAATGCCATTGGTAGTTTGATAGGGATTGCATTGAATCTGTAGATTGTTTTGGGTAGTATAATCATGTTCACAATGTTGATTCTTCCAATCCAAGAACATGGTATATCTCTCCATCTGTTTGTCTCATCTTTAATTTCTTTTATCAGTTTCTTATGGTTTTCTACATACAGTTCTTTTCTCTCCTTAGGTAGGTTTATTCCTATATATTTTTTTCTTTTTGTTCCAAAGGTAAAGGGAATGTTTGCTTAATTTCTCTTTCAGATTTTTCATCATTAGTGTATAGGAATGCCAGAGATTTCTGTGCATTAATTTTGTATCCTGCTGCTTTACCAAATTCATTGATTAGCTCTAGTAGTTTTCTGGTAGCATCTTTAGGATTCTCTATGTATAGTATCATGTCATCTGCAAACAGTGACAGCTTTACTTCTTCTCCGATTTGGATTCCTTTTATTTCTTTTTCGTCTCTGATTGCTGTGGCTAAAACTTCCAAAACTATGTTGAATAGTAGTGGTGAGTGTGGGCAACCTTGTCTTGTTCCTGATCTTAGTGGAAATACTTTCAGTTTTTCACCATTGAGAATGATGTTCGCTGTGGTTTTGTCATATATGGCCTTTATTATGTTGAGGTAAGCTCCCTCTATGATTATTTCTCGAGGGTTTTTATCATAAATGGGTGTTGAATTTTGTCGAAAGCTTTTTCTGCATTTATTGAGGTTATCATATGGTTTTTATCCTTCGATTTGTTAATATGGTGTATCACATTGATTGATTTGCGTATATTGAAGAATCCTTGCGTTCCTGGGATAAACCTCACTTGATCATGGTGTATGATACATTTAATGTGCTTTTGGATTCTGTTTGCTGGTATTTTGTTGAGGATTTTCACGTCTATGTTCATCAGTTATACTGGCCTGTAGTTTTCTTTTTTTGTGATATCTTTGTCTGGTTTTGGTATCAGGGTGATGGTGGCCTCGTAGGATGAGTTTGGGAGTGTTCCTGTGTCTGCTATATTTTGGAAGAGTTTGAGAAGGATAGGTATTAGCTCTTCTCTAAATGTTTGATAGAAGTCACCTGAGAAGCCATCTGTTCCTGGGCTTTTGTTTGTTGGAAGATTTTGAATCACAGTTTCAATTTCAGTGCTTGTGATTGGTCTGTTTATATTTTCTGTTTCTTCCTGGTTCAGTCTCGGACAGTTGTGCATTTTAAGAATTTGTCCATTTCTTCCAGGTTGTCCGTATTATTGACATATAGTTGCTTGTAGTAATCTCTCATGGTACTTTGTATTTCTGCAGTGTCAGTTGTTACTTCCCTTTTTTCATTTCTAAGTCTATTGATCTGAGTCTTCTCCCTTTTTTTCTTGATGAGTCTGGCTAATGGTTTATCAATGTTGTTTATCTCCTCAAAGAACCAGCTTTTAGTTTTATTGATTTAGGTGTGAGGTTAGGTTGTTTGAGTTGTTTCTTGTTTGTTGAGGTAGAATTGTATTGCTATAAACTTTCCTCTTAGAACTTCTTTTGCTGCATCCCATAGGTTTTGGGTCATCTTTGAGGGCTTAAAATTCTTAATTTATTGTCAGCATTTCTGATATGAGTGAAAGGGATAGAAACATTGGGAGTTTTGAAGGAAACAGGGAACGATTTGCTGGAAAAACTCAACAAGGAAGTAGAGAAATAGAGGAATAAATCCCACAGAGAAATTTCTCCCTGTTGTAAGTCTCAAGTGTTAAGTTAAGGCCAATCATTTGTGAAATATATTTTTATTCTTTTCTACCCTTAGACAAGCCCTATGTCATTAGCATGAGGTGTACACACAGTATATATCTATTTTTATTATAAGATGCCACACCATCTTATTGTCATTTTTATCTCTGTTCCCCCCAATTCCTAAGGTGGAACTTTTGCATGCCTCCTTGCCTTTTGCTTACATTTCATGCTCATTTCTTTTGGGAATTTACAGATCTTCCTTCACTTACCATGGGGTTACATCCATTCCAATAAATCTATTCTGGGAATTCCGTGCAGGTCCAGTGGTTAGGACTTGGTGCTTTCACTGTGGCGTCCGGGTTCAAATCCTGGACTGGAAATATAGTAAGTGAGAAATGTATTTAATAACCTAACCTACCGATCATCACAGCTTAGCCTAGCCCTCCATAAACATTCTTGGAATACTCACATTAGCTTGCAGTTGGGGAAGATCATCTGACACAAAGCCTATTTTATACTAAAGTGTTGAATATCATGTAATTTATTGAATACTGTAGTGAAAGTGAAAAACAGAATGATTGTCTGGGTACAGAATGGTTTAAGTGTGTCAGTTCTTCACCAGCATGATTGTGTGGTTGCCCAGGAGCATCAGGAGAGAGGATCGTACTGTGTGTATCACTAGCCTGGGAAAAGATCAAAATTCAAAATTGGAAGAATGGTTTCTACTGAATGCCTATCGATTCCACAGCATCCTAATGTCAAAAAATTGTGGAGTCGAACCGTTGTAAGTCAAGGACTGTCGGTACATAAATTCTCTCCTTCAGCCATTGTCTCCGCTGGGAGTGTTCTAATGCTTTCTCACTCAGTACACACCTGTCTCCTTGAAATCCCACAAGGACACTTTTCCTGACTGCTTCCCCAACAATCTGTTTTCTGAATCTTTCTTCACTTTACCCTCACACTTGATTTATTTATGAGTTTAAATGTTTATGGGAAATTTAGGTTCAGGTGAGTGAAAACTTTGAAAGTCTCCGAAGACCAGTGAAGAGCTTACCGTTTAGTGAGAGAGAACACACACAGAAAGAAATTATTTTAAAATGGTATTTTAGTGTTTAGGGAACAAATCAGTAAGTTATACACACTTAAACACTCATAAATTATTTCGTCTAGTGTAATAGCAATGCCCTTTCTTGATCTCTGAGTGAAAGGTGGTTATGGAAGTGTGACCAGCAATAAGGATGAAAAACAAATGAATTAAGATGTGGAAGAAGTTTACAGATATCACCCTACTACCTATTTAATAAAATGTATCCTTTTTAAGAAATAAAGTATATTTTTCATAATTATAATACTTTGTTATTCCAAAATGCTACCTCTATGCAATATAAAATCTCTTGGAAAAATATTTTTTAAAGCACATCAAATTGCAAGTTATGGTATTTTCTTTACAGAAATGAATCTTAACATAAAATTCTGGCAAAATGGCAAAAAACTTGATATTCCACACAGATTTTGTTTTCAGGCAAGTATCATATCAATAACTATGTAAACTATATCAGTAAAATAAGTTATAAATGTACCTCTAATCATTCATTAACATGATTTACATTGAACCTACTCTAGATATAGAGCAGTTTCTGTAGCTTTGACATCATGTATATTATACCTCCTTTAAAAAATATATTTCACGTTTTCACTCATATGTAGAAAGTAGCAGCCTTTTATATAAAACAGGTTATATATACATTTTTAACATATATGATTAAATGGTAATCACAGACTAAGAACCATAGGAAATCTAAATTGTAGCTCAGATTCCCTGATCAGTCCATAAAGACCTATTTGTTTGTTTTACTAAACAGAAGTACAGGAATCTTCTTCAGAGAGATTCTTCTCCTGCCCCTGTTTCAATACCAATCCCATCCCTCTTCAGGTAATCATTTGTCTGCTGAGCATGGAATGACGTAGGTGGCATGTGCTACTGGATAAGATATGTGCTCTGGAGCCAATGGACTCATTGGCCTCAGCAAGTGACTGTCACTTTGCTTCAGATTCCTCACGTGTGACATGGGATACCAAGAGTCTTATTGCTTGGAGTTACTGTGAGGCTGACATATAAGTTAAATTAATAATGTATAGTCCCCAGCACACAGTATTATTGTCATTATTATTCACTCTGAAGGTAGCCCTGGCAGAAATCGCTTTTCTCCTGAATTGTCACCATTACCTCTCCCCAAACCACACACCCACAGTGATACCTCTCACTACTAAGATGCAGGAATGATAATAGAGACATTACAGCTACAAAGTTTTCAGGAAACTGGCAGCAAAAAGGGCAGAGAATTTTTTTCAGAGATTGAGATCTGAGGGCAGGACCTTCTTTAAAAAATATCGATCACATATCAACTCCTTGGTCATCCCATTTATTTTCTTCCCATGACCCCAGAGATCAGCCCAGCTTCCCCCTTCCCATTGCCATCACCATTTTATTCCAGTCAGGGTTTCTTTTCTCCTATTTCTTACATAATAAAGCAAACATTTTTGAGTTTTTCCTTATCCTTCTGTCCCTAATGCATACAGAAAGTCCTGTTCAGATTTCCATGTGTTCCATAAGTCTGTTTGTGTATGTTTTGGCATATCTCAAATAGATATTTTACTAATTCTTGGTTTACAAAGTCTGAGTTGTTTTACCATACAAATTAATACACCTTTAGAAGTGGAAGGTGAAAAGAGCGGTATTTTATTTATTTTTTTGTCATATATTTTGCCGAAAAAATTTTGGGAGGGACAATTTTGAGGTCATGCATATATTTTGAAAAATAGTTCTGGAAAGCCTGTCTCTACATAAGTGGATTTCTAAACAAATTTCTGGTATATATAATGCATTATTGCAGGCTGCTCTTTCATAGTTCTAAATATTCACAGAACATGCTAATTAGTCCAGAAGCTCAGATTGCTGGAGAACTAAATTTTGAAAAAGAATTGTATCATGTGATCATATATTTTCTATTTTTAAGGAGCTTGAAATTTCTAAAACAACACAGACTTTTTTTGCCCCAATGGGCGATCTCTGTGTTTGCATGCGTTGTGACTTCCTATAAGTGACGAAACACTAGTTCTCCCGGTGGTATCATTAGACAGCAGCTACCTCTCACAGCACAAATGGGAAGCTATTCTGTTCCATGCTGTTTTCATCGGCAAACTTGATACCCCACATGCAAAGAGTAATTTCATTACAATTAAAATGTCATGTAAATAAGTGAGGTTGATAGAATATGCAAAATTCAGAAAGAAAGAAGAAAAACCTCCACAATGGATTGTGGAAATAACAAAGAATATATGAAAAATGTTTCCAGTTAAGAAGTAGTTGTTATGAGTTCTTTTAATTCTTATATATTTTAGAGAAATTTAATTTATTAATATATGCCTGGTAGCATATACTTAAAGTAGAAAATACCTCTCGTATCATTTAATACAGATTTTTTACTTAAAGAATCTTGAGACCAAAGACTAAAACTGTGACTACCTATATACTAATTTAATGCTTTGTTAAGTGTCTTGTGCAATTAGAGCAAGCAAAAAAAAAAAAAAAAAGACAATTGGCTCTATTTAAATTTAATTTTTTTGCTTAAAGTAAAAAATATGATTTTGAGATAGATATAAAGTGATAAAATCATGAAGCATTTATGATTATTTAGAAGTCTTATGTTAGGTTTTATATTTAACTTTAGCAAATTGCATCCCCTGGTTTCCAAGTGGGTTGATTTTGCATACTGCTAATACGTGCAAGTATGTATCATTGTGATGAACTGAGTTACACTTGCCTCCTGTGAATACTATGGGGACACAGGGTGACTCTTGCTCCCACTGTGAGTGGTGAGGGAGCAGTTGAATAGATTGCCTTCAACACGTCCTGCTCCTAGGAGAGCCTATGATTCTTCCTCATACCTGGCCTCAACACCTTATATTTTTCTTGGAGGAGACAAAAAGTGTCATATAAAATAAAGCTACTCTTTTTAATTTCTTAATTTAGAATATGATGCCTTCACATATTGAATTGATGGGACAGTAGCCTGACCAAGAAATCAGGAGGCCTGGAAAGCATGTTTGGATAGGGAGCTCAGTGGTATTTGTCAGAATGCAGAAATGTTTAGAGGTTCTACAAGTAAGGAAATGCTTTTCACAAACCACAGAAATATGCAGTGCTGGAGGGGCCTGTTCATTGCTTTTATTCATTTTGAGTTCCAAGAAATATTTTATTTGAAAGAAATAAATGATTGCAGAAAAGATTGATCACTGGAGTAGTTGTTTACTCAGTCATCTCCAGCTCATTGGTTCCAATGAATAAGCTTTACATGCCTAAGTGTTTTCTGACTATAAATTAAATATATATTTATTGTAAAAAAATTGGGAAATACAACAAGTATATACGAAAGAAAGTTAAAATCATCATTGAAAAAAATTATTCCTCTATTTTGTATTTACTTTTTAAACAAATAGCAAACATTACTGTCCTAAAATTCCTCTAATTTAGTGGACAAATTTAGCCTATCATATGTCTAGATAATATATTTGGCACTGTATATTTATAATTTTCAGTGTTCAATAGTTTAGTTACATTCAGTATTTTAAAGGTATTTCTTTATAAAAATGATACCTCTGGGGTTACTCACAAAATTGCTTGGGTGTATATACTAATTAAGATAGGAATACAGGTTAGCTATTTCACTGAAACAATATTAACAGATCACCTAAGAATTTTCTTCTTCCACAAAACATATGAGAACACATACTGGAAGGTAAGAAAAATTTATATACATAATTTCTAATATTGAAAGGAATGTGCAAAAATTCGTATATTTATACATTATTAGTGATTGTATAAATTTATACAAGACCTTTGAAATCAGTTGTATAGCAAGGGCCTAAAATTATGTATGTATTTCTCTACTTCTTGAAATAAAAAGTTTGTTGAAATGTAAAATCACCACACATGGCATGGCGTGTAGTAAACGCTCAGTAAATATCAGCTGTTAATATTAACCACAGTGAAATGGAAATTGTTTAAATTAACTGAACAATGTTATCAGTATAGAACATCTACTGAGTTTATTTAGATCATTAGTGAATACTTTTCTTGACTAATTTCTAGAGGAAATGCATAATTTTTGCACTTTGCTCTCTTGATTGGCCCAAATGCCCTTCACGACAGAAAGATAACTAGTGAAGAATTATATTGCCTATCATTTTCTGACACAATAAATACATTTTGTGTACATAATATAATAGGTTTCTTTATGTGTTGTTGGATGTGTCTTCTGAAAATAGCTGATGGTGTACAAAGAGTGTTTTCTAAAAATTCAGTAAAACTGCATGGGACTAAATTTGAGATTCTGAAATATTATCCCACTGATCCCATTATTGTACTGTATGTCCTTTGTGTGATGTAATTATGATCATAAATTAGCAAAATGTTTAGCTTGTTATCGGTACATTTCCTAAGGAAGAACTAAGAATCTGAGCTGAATATTAATTCCAGCCATGACTGAGGGTTTTCTAAATTGCCATAATCATTTATCAGCCTGTTATTTTGCATACAGCTTTGGCCTTAGAGGTTGTTTATTGTATCTGTTGAATTTGAAGTTGTGTGCAATAGGTTGCCTAGGCATGTTTCAGAAATGTACCATGCTATCTAAATATATAAATCATCGGGGTTTTTTGGTTTTTTGTTTTTTGCCAACTGACTCGACATTACCACTCAGTAAATGGCAATCAATGTGCAGAAGAAAACCAAAGGAATATTAAGAACAGACATCTCCAAATTGAGAGCTCAGATGGGTTTATTATGGCTGTATTTGTAAGAAAGTATTCATTCCCAAATCTCTCTCTTTTTGTGCAGAGATAATCATATGCCATCAGCAGATAGAAAACTGAAGAGATGAGTGGTGTGCATCTATAATTTTGATTATCTCATGTAGAGGGAAATACATCCTGTAGAAAGAATAATACATTTTCTTTTTTGAAATTGTACAATAAGAGCTATAAAAATCGCAATATTGTTTACATGAGAGTATGGTGACATACAATTATTGGTTTTATACTTACGGCTATCATACACAATGGAAAATAGTGGTAGACATGTCACTTCCTTAAATGCCAAAGAGCAATTATGATGGTGGTTCTGGAACAGCAGCATTAGCATCACATGGGAACTTGTTAGAACTCAAATTTCCAGCCGCACCCAGACCTACTAATCATAAACTCTGGGGGTGAAGCACCAAAAACTGTTTTGTAACAATCAGTCTGGTCGATTTTAATGCATGCTAAAATTTGAGAGCTATTGCACTAGACAAAGCAACTAAGCAGAGGAGCAGCAGTCAGTTAATAATGATCAGTTTTGTCCAATGCACAGATATATACCCATTCTACTGGCTCTCAGCTTCCTAACCCTGCCTTAATAGCCACAGTCACTACGTGATGAGTACCTCCCCTAGAATATAAACTAGATGGGGGCAAGGAATCCAGCTCCTCTGTTCACTGCCTGTTACCCCAGCACCTATAGAGGGTAATTTAATACATATTTATTGAATGAGCAAATTGCTGAGAGTTCAATAATTTAAACATTATGTTAATGGATAATGTTAAAAACAATTTTTAAGATAGATATAGATGAATAGATCGATGTGTTCACCTTTATTTAAACAAGAGTAACCCCCCTTATCCACGGGGGATAACATTTCAAGATGCCCCAGTGGATGCCTGAAACCTTGGATAGTACTGGACCCTATATATATTAAATATTATCTTTCTTCCTATACATAAATACCTGCCATAAAGTTTAACTTATAAATTAGACACAGTAAGAGATTAATACCAATAACTAATAATAAAATAGAACAATTATAATAATACACTGTAGTAAAAGTTATGTCAATGTGATCTCTCTCGCTCTCAAAATATCTTATTGTACAAATTTAGTCATGCACACACTGTGGCCCCAATTTTTCCAGTTTGAGGTGGGACAGCAAAATTAGCATAATTTTCCTTTTCCTTTTCACAGTTTTGCAGGTAGGATATTTGTTCTGCCATAGATTTTAGCAACCTCAGCATGAGATTTATTTCCTTTTCTGACGAGTTGAGAACTTTACCTTTTCACTTAAAGGAGACACTTTACGGCTGCTGTTTGACGTATCCAAATTGCCGGCATCACTACTCTTGCATTTGAGGGCCATTATTAAGTAAAATAAGCATCATTTGAACACAAGCACTGTGATACTGTGATGTCAGTAGATCTGATGACTGAGATGGATACTAAGTGGCTAACGGGCAGGATGCTCTGGACAAAGCGGTGATTCACGTCCTGGGCACGGTGGGGCAGGATTTCAGCACGCTACTCAAAACATCAGGAGATTTAAAACTTCTGTGTTGTTTATGCAGTTTTCCATTTACTACTTTTGGACTTTGGTTGACCATGGGTAACTTAAACCTCGGAAAGCAAAACCATGGATAAGGGGAGACTCCTGTAATATGTCAATCCTGTATCACTCTGGAATTGTAAGCTAATTTTAGTCAATATAGGTTGACAAGTATGAAAAATATTTAAACTTTGTGTAGCATGAAACCACCATGCTCATAACTCTAGCAGTCACCTTCAATAAATTATTTTAATGCATGTACTTGGAATTAGTAAAATTTGAAATGCTAGCAACTTTTGGTGTTGGGTTCTGTGTGAAAGTGTGTTAGAATGCTGCATTTTCTGTACTTTTATGAAAAGAATCCTCCAGAGTGAAAAACAGCCCTAAAAATGGTGTATTCAACCAAAACATGAGATGAGAAAAATAAACTGAAATAATTGTGGTCAATAGCATTCCCATGTAATATCCAAAATGTCATATTCACTAGCAACAGAAGTAAACAGTACTTTAGACTTGTGCTACATTGCTTTTTAGAACTAATTTCATAGTAGAGTGAATTCTCAACAATTGTGAATTCTCAAATTTATCACTATGAAATGATCTTGAAAAATATTCATTTCATACTAACTTTACTGATTTAACTGGTTAGTGAGCTAATGTGTGTGCGCTGCTCACTAGGTAATTAGAAGAAAAAAGTGCAATTTTTAAAATTTATTTTATGGTTGAAACATACTACATATCAGAACCTAATATCCTCAAATAATTTACTTTCCATCTAAGGGTGTAATTTCAGTGTGAGTTTTCTAATGCAGCACTGCCATGAGCACCAAGTCAACATCTGTTCCTCTCAAGGAAGAGTCACTATGTAGAGTCATCACTCTCAAAATATAACCTTGGGTTTCAGTGAACTTGTGTGTTAGATGAATGATATTTCAGTGGTCTCCATGCTTTTAAATTTGCATAATTAATATATAATGATTGCTGAAAAATGCCCGATGACAGTTAGGACGCATGGTACCTCTTTAGCTTTTCTGACAAGTTTGTAACCATGCATATCATCATAAGGCAAAAAAGAAACACATCAGTCAATGTAATGACTAATTTAAAATAGTTCCCACTAAAACACAGAATGCTTTATACTTGTATTAGATTCTTAAAGTATATTTTATAAATGCTAGAATATTAAATCTTCAATTAAGATTTTAATAAATACAAAAGATATGAAACACCAAGTTCATTGTTATCAGAATCAAATTCCCATTGTATTTATTTTAGGGGGAAGAGAAACAGGAGATTTGGAACAATTCTCTATAACAATGGAATAACACTTCTCCCTTGATATCTTCAGAAGAACTAAGAGAGCTGTTATTTCAGAAGCAATTGCTTCCATTTAGTATTACAATTGTTGGTCTTACTAAAATTAAAAAATGCCATTAGATTGACTTTTATAGTGGTAAATTGTGCTTAAGATGGGTTGGTACTAAGTAAATAGCTGCATAATTTGCTAACTTCCTTGAAGTTATAGCATTGTCATTTATCATAGCTGTTTTGGTGGGACATGATTATTGTATTAAGAAGGATGTTGAATTTGAACATCTTATATATCCAGCAGGTGAAATTTCAAGACTCTGAATACAAAAATTTATGAAAGGGGAGGAGATAATTGAAGGAAAGATTGTTGAGAGAAAAACTGTATGCTGAGGGCAGAATGAGGGGAGTCACTGATATTTTAAAAGTTGAAAAAGGAGAAATAATTCAGGAAGTCAGAGATGAAATTGCAAAACAAAAACAAAAACAGAAATTCTCAGGTTAGAATCTAGGATCCCAAGGAGACAGCACTTCGAGAAGCAAATGGTCCGCAGTGTCAGATGCAAAGGAAAGGTTGTTACAGTATCTTTAATTGGCTAGAAAATACTAAAGCACTGACAATGTAATACTCTGCAGTGGCTACTTTAACCCCAGGGATGGATCAGTTGTCCTATCACAGCCTCTAATTCCATGCATTTTCTGTGGAATGAGGAATCCCACACTCCGAAAGAACCTACACGTGGTTGTCCTGACAATTTATCAATCAAAACACAGACTTTATAAAGTACTATAATAATGCAAAAAATTAGTTTTGTTAGTGAAGCTAGTGATTTTCGAGAGATGATAGACTTGCTAAAATATTTTAAATTCTTTTTTCTTCTAATAGAAGATTCTGCCATATGCAGTCTGTGGATTGATCTCCAGATTGCCTGTGTCTGGTTGAGGATTCCAAGGATTTGGCTTAACTGAATCATGGCCACAGAGTATTATCACATTTTTCTTAAGTGAACCTTAATGTAAACTATAGTTTCTGGATAGCTGGGATTTCTTTGAATCTGCAAAATAGATTGTATGATTCTTTTTGTGTCTCCCTGCTAAAACTATTTGTCTAATGAATAACTAGCTACCTGTAGGGGAGATTTCAGTCTGAGATATTCTTTTGTTTAACCTGAAAAGATAATTATAGGAACCTCGAACACTGAAGAAGCTAGGAGTTGAGCATAACCAAAATGCGTCCCGGTTTTAAGTAGAGACCCAGTGAGCTGAGGACAGAATTGACCATTGGAATTTTCACTGTGGTTGATCTGTGCCAGAAGAGGTTCAGTATTTTTGTGGAAGCCTAAATCTACTGGCGATTGGCTGAGGAGAAGATGGGAAGCCAGAGAGTGCTGGAAACACCCAAGTTGACAGTCTCCATTCTCATTGCCTGGTGTAGCCTCATATTTTGATAAATAGTAAGTATGGTTAAATTTCCTTCATGTAAGAGTGAAGAAGGCAAAAGTATTTAAAAGCATAGACTTTAAAACAGTAAATTTGTTAGACTGTCTTACAATACCACAAATATTTGTTTTTCACTTCAATATATGTGGCACTTTTAAAAAGGAATTAATTTCCTTTTGGTTAATATATCTGTGTCTAATAAAATTTGACAGATGTCATTTTGTATTGAATAACATTTTTAAACCAATATTTGTTATTCAGAGACAGAAAAAAGAATGAGTAGAGTCACTATTCTTCCTGAACAGTAGGAGAAATGTTATATTCATATGTATAAAACATTGTTTCAAGAGAAAGACCTTTTGAGAAGTAAAGAATTCCTGAGGGCTCTCAGTGACTTAGATGATGTTTTATAAAACATCTTTAGTCATATCCTCCACATTGAGTCATAGTGGAAACTTACAATATGATAGGTTTCCATGGCAAATATTAAACTACCAATCTAGGTGATAGTCACCTGTCTGAGAGTTAGTGAGGTGCCTGTATGCTAATGCAAAGGACAGTCATTTAATCTTGGTAGGTAGATGAGTAGTTACTCTCCAAAAAAGTCTTTTAGAAATATGTGTGGTCAAAAACATTCTATTAAGTTTAAATTTTATTGTCTTAATTGGAACTGTCCAAAATATCTCCTTTCATTTAACAAACTACGGGCAGGGGGATGACATCACAATTGCTTAAAATAGACACACCAACTCTTTCTTCAGAAACATAATTTTTCATGAAATTAACCTAAAGAGGGAATAGAAAGTATATAAAGAGTTTAATATTGAAACACATGCCTGATATTATCTGACCCTCGCCTCTGGTTAGTGCTTGTTTTAAGGTTTGCTAATTTATTTTTATACCTTGAGTGATGGACTTATTATACACAGTAGTATAAGAGGAGAGAGGATATAACGAATAATATTCAAATATAAAATGTATTTATGAGGAGACCTTCAAGATGGTGGAGGAGTGAGACATGGAGATCACCTTCCTCCCCACAAATATGTCAGATATACATCTACATGTGGAACAACTCCTACAAAACACCTACTGAACGCTGGCAGATGACCTCAGACTTCCCAAAACCAGTATGGCTGACAGGATCTTGGTGCTCCCGCTGGGTGTCAGGCCTGTGCCTCTGAGGTAGGAGAGCTGAGTTCAGGACATTGGTCCACCAGAGACCTCCCACTACATGTAATATTAAACAGTGAAAGCTCTCCCAGAGATGTCCCTCTCAATGCTGAGACCCAGCTCCACTCAACCACCAGCAATGTACAGTGCTGGACGCCCTATGCCGAACAACTAGCAAGACAGGAATATAACCCCACCCATTAGCAGAGAGGTTGCCTAAAACCATAATAAGGTCACAGACACCCCAGAACAAACCACCGGATGCGGTCCTGCCCACCACAAAGACAAGATCCAGCCTCATCCACCAGAACACAGGCACCAGTCCTGTCCACCAGGAAGCCTACAAACCCACTGAACCAACCTTAGCCACTGGGGGCAGACACCAAAAACAATGGGAACTATGAACCTGCAACCTGTGAAAAGGAGACCCCAAACACAGTAAGTTAAGCAAAATGAGAAGACAGAGAAACAGCAGATGAAGGAGCAAGGTAAAAACCCACCAGACCAAACAGATGAAGAAGAAATAGGCAGTCTACCTGAAAAAGAATTCAGAGTAATGATAATTAAGCTGATCCAAAATCTTGGAAATAGAATGGAGAAAATACAAGAAACGTTTAACAAGGACCTAGAAGAACTAAAGAGCAAAAAAACAATGGTAAACAACAAAATAAATGAAACTAAAAATTCTCTGGAAGGAATCAGTAGCAGAATAACTGAGAAGAACAGATAAGTGACCTGGAAGATAAAATAGTGGAAATAACTACCGCAGAGCAATATAAAGAAAAAAGAATGAAAAGAATTGGGGACAGTCTCAGAGACCTCTGGGACAACATTAAACACACCAACATTCAAATTATAGGGGTCGCAGAAGAAGAAGAGAAAAAGGAAGGGACTAAGAAAGTATTTGAAGAGATTATAGTCGAAAACTTTCCCTAATATCGGAAAGGAAATAGTCATTCAAATCCAGGAAGTGCATAGAGTCCCATACAGGACAAATCCAAGGAGAAACACACCAAGACACATATTAACCAAGCTATCAAAAATTAAATACAAAGAAAAAATATTGAAAGCAGCAAGGGAAAAGCAAAAAATAACATACAAGGAAATACCCATAATGTTTAAAGCTGATCTTTTAGAAGAAATTCTGCAAGCCAGAAGGGAGTGACAGGACATATTTAAAGTGATGAAAGGGAAAAACCTAAAACCAAGATTACCCAGCAAGGATCTCATTCAGATTCAATGGAGAAATTAAAATCTTCACAGACAAGCAAAAGCTAAGAGAATTCAGCAGCACCAAACCAGCTTTACAGCAAGTGCTAAAGGAACTTCTCTAGGCAGGAAACACAAGAGAAGGAAAAGACCTACAATAACAAACCCAAAACAGTTAAGAAAGTGGTAATAGGAACATACATATCGATAATTACCTTAAATGTAAATGGATTAAATGCTCCAACCAGAAGACATAGACTGGCTGAATGGATGCAGAAACAAGACCCGTATATATGCTGTCTACAAGAGACCCTCTTCAGACCTAGGGACACATACAGACTGAAAGTGAGGGGATGGAAAAAAATATTCCATGCAAATGAAAATCAAAAGAAAGCTGGAGTAGCAATTCTCATATCAGACAAAGTAGACTTTAAAATAATGACTGTTACGAGAGACAAAGAAGGAGACTACATAATGATCAAGGGATCAACCCAAGAAGCTGATACAATTGTAAATATTTATGCACCCAACATAGGAGCACCTCAATACATAAGGCAAATGCTAACAGCCATAAAAGGAGAAATCGACAGTAACACAGTCATAGTAGGGGACTTTAGCACCCTGCTTTCACCAATGGACAGACCATCCAAAATGAAAATAAATAAGGAAACACAAGCTTCAAATGCTACATTAAACAAGATGGACTTAATTGATATTTATAAGACATTCCATCCCAAAACAAGAGAATACACTTTCTTCTCAAATGGTCAAGGAACATTCCCCAGGATAGATCATATCTTGGGTCACAAGTCAAGCCTTGGTAAACTTAAGAAAATTGATTTCATACCAAGTATCTTTTCTGACCACAACACTATGAGACTAGATATCAATTACAGGAAAAATCTGTAGAAAATACAAAAACATGGAGGCTGAACAATACACTACTTAATAACCAAGAGATCACTGAAAATATCAAAGACAAAAACAAAAAACACCTAGAGACAAATGACAATGAAAACATGACGACCCAACACCTATGGGATGCAGCAAAAGTAGTTCTAACAGGGAAGTTTATAGCAATACAAGCCTACCTCTAGAAGCAAGAAACATCCCAAATAAACAAGCTAACCTTACACCTAATGCAATTAGAAAAACCCAAAGTTAGCAGAAGGATAGAAATCATAATGATCAGATCAGAAATAAATGAAAAAGAAATGAAGGAAACAATAGCAAAGATCAATAAAACTAAAAGCTGTTTCTTTGAAAAGATAACCAAAATTGATAAACCATTAGCCAGACTCATCAAGAAGAAAAGGCAGAAAACTCAAATCAATAGACTTAGAAATGAAAAAGGAGAAGTAACAACTGACACTGTAGAAATACAAAGGATCATGAGAGATTACTACAAGCAACTCTATGCCAATAAAATGGACAACCTGGAAGAAATGGACAAATTCTTGAAAAGCACCTTTTGAGACTGAACCACAAAGAAATAGAAAATATAAACAGACTAATCAAAAGCACTGAAATTGAGACTGTGATTAAAAATCTTCCAACAAACAAAAGCACCAGACCAGCGGCTACACAGGCGAATTCTGTCAACATTTAGAGAAGAGCTAACCCTTATCCTTCTTAAACTCTTCCAAAATATAACAGATGGAGGAACCCTCCCAATCTCATTCTACGAGGCCACCATCACACTGGTACCAAAACCAGACAAAGGTGTCACAAAGAAAGAAAACTACAGGCCAATATCACTGATGAGCATAGATGCAAAAATCCTCAACAAAGTACTAGCAAAAGGAATCCAACAGCACATTAAAAGGATCATGTACCCATGATCAAGTGGGGTTTATCCCAGGAATGCAAGGATTCTTCAATATACTCAAATCAATCAATGTGATAAACCATATTAACAAATTGAAGGAGAAAAAACCTATATGATCATCTCAATAGATGCAGGAAAAGCTTTTGGCAAAATTCAACACCGATTTATGATAAAAACCCTCCAGAAAGTAGGCCTAGAGGGAACTTACCTCAACATAATAAAGGCCATATATGACAAACTCACAGCCAACATTGTTCTCAATGGTAACTGAAACCAGTTCTTCTAAGATCAGAAACAAGCCAAGGTTGTCCACTCTCACCACTGTTATTCAACATAGTTTTGGAAGTTTTAGCCACAGCAATCAAGAAGCAAAATAAATAAAAGGAATCCAAATCGGAAAAGAAGAGGTAAAGCTGTCACTGTTTGCAGATGACATGATACTATGCATAGAGAATACTAAAGATGCTACCAGAAAACTACTAGAGCTAATAAATGAATTTGGCAAAGTAGCAGAATACAAAATTAATGCACAGAAACCTCTTGCATTCCTATACTAATGACAAAAAATCTGAAAGAGAAATTAAGGAAACACTCCCATTTACCATTGCAATAAAAAGAATAAAATACCTAGGAATAAACCTACCAAAGGGGACAAAAGACCTGTATGCAGAAAACTATAAGACACTGATGAAAGAAATTAAAGATGATATGAACACATGGAGGGATATACCATGTCCTTGGACTGGAAGAATCAACATTGTGAAAATGACTATACTACCCAAAGCAATCTACAGATTCAGTGCAATCTGTATCAAACTGCCAATGGCATTTTTCACAGTACTTGAACAAAAAAATTCACAATTTGTATGGAAACACAAAAGACTCCGGATAGCCAAAGCAATCTTGAGAAACAAAAACGGAGCTGGAGGAATCAGGCTCCCTGACTTCAGACTATACTACAAACCTGCAGTAATCAAGACAGTATGGAACTGGCACAAAAACAGAACTATAGATCAATGGAACAGGATAGAAAGCCCAGAGATATACCCACGCACATACGATCACCTTATTTTTGATAAAGGAGGCAAGACTATGCAATGGAGAAAAGACAGCCTCTTCAATAAGTGGTGCTGGAAAACTGGACAGCTACATGTAAAATAATGAAATTAGAACCCTCCCTAACACCATACACAAAAATAAACTCAAAATGGATTAAAGACCTAAATGTAAGACCGGACACTATAAAACTCTTAGAGGAAAACATAAGAAGAACACTCTTTGACATAAATCATAGCAAGATCCTTTTGACGCACCTCCTAGAGAAATGGAAATAAAAAGAAAAATAAGCAAATCGGACCTAATGAAACTTAAAAGCTTTTGCACAGCAAAGGAAACAAGACAAAAAGACAACCCTCAGAATGGTAAAAATATTTGCAAATGAAGCAACTGACAAAGGATTAATCTCCAAAATATAAAGCATCTCATGCAGCTCAATATCAATAAAACAAACAGCCCAATCCAAAAATGGGTGGAAGACCTAAATAGACATTTCTCCAAAGGAGATATACAGATTGCCAACAAACACATGAAAGGATGCTCAACATTACTAATAATTAGAGAAATGAAAATCAAAACTAGGTATCACCTCACACCAGTCAGAATGGCCATCATCAAAAAATCTACAAACAATAAATGCTGGAGAGCGTGTGGAGAAAAGGGAACCCTCTTACACTGTTGGTGGGAATGTAAATTGATAGAGCCACTATGGAGAAGAGTATGGAGGTTCCTTAAAAAAGTAAAAATAGAACCACCATAGGATGCAGCAATCCCACTACTGGGCATATACCCTGAGAAAACCATAATTCAAAAAGGGACATGTACCACAATGTTTATTGCAGCTCTATTTACAATAGCTAGGACATGGAAGCCACCTAAGTGTTCATTGACAGATGAATGCGTAAAGAAGATGTGGCACATATATACAATGGAATATTACACAACCATAAAAAGAAAGGAAATTGAGTTATTTATAGTGTGGTGGATGGACCTAGAGACCGTCATACAGTGTGAAGTAAGTCAGAAAGAGAAAAATAAATAATGTGTGCTAACACATATACATGGAATCTAAAGAAAAAAGAAATGGTTCTGACAGACCTAGGGGCAGGACAGGAATAAAGACGCAGACGTAGAGAATGGACTTGAGGTCACCGGGAGGGGGAAGGGTAAGCTGGAACGAAGTGAGAGAGTGGCAATGATATGTATATGCTACCAAATGTAAACTAGATAGCTAGTGGAAGGCAGCCGCATAGCACAGGGAAATCAGCTCAGTGCTTTGTGACCACCTAGAGGGGTGGGATAAGGAAGGTGGGAGGGAGATGCAAGAGAGAGGAGATATGGGGATATATGTATATGTATAGCTGATTCACTTTGTTATACAGCAGAAACGAATACACCATTGTGAAGCAATTACACTCCAATAAAGTTGTTAAGAAAAAATAAATGTACAGACAATAAATGTTGGACAGGGTGTGGAGAAAAGGGAACCCTCTGGCATTGTTGGTGGGAATGTAAATTGATACAGCCACTTTGTAGAACAGTATGGAGCTTCCTTAAAAAGCTAAAAATAGAACTACCATATGACCCAGAAATCCCACTACTGGGCATATACCCTGAGAAAACCATAATTCAAAAAGAGTCATGCACCACAATGTTCACTGCAGCTCTACTTACAATAGCCAGGACATGGACACAACCTAAGTGTCCATCGACAGAGGAATGGATAAAGAAGATATGGCACATATATACAATGGAATAATACTCAGCAATAAAAAGAAACGAAACTGAGATATTTGTAGTGAGGTGGATGGACCTAGAGTCTGTCATACAGAGTGAAGTATGCCTGAAAGAGAATTCCGTATGCTAACACATATATACGGAATCTAAAAAAAAAAAAAGGTTCTGAAGAACGGAGGGGCAGGACAGGAATAACGATGCAGACGTAGAGAATGGACTTGAGGACACGGGGAGGGGGAAGGGCAATCTGGGACGAAGTGAGAGAGTGGCATGGACATATATATATACACTACCAAATGTAAATAGATAGCTAGTGGGAAGCAGCCGCATAGCACAGGGAGATGAGCTCGGTGTTTTGTGACCACCTAGAGGGGTGGGATAAGGAGGTGGGAAGGAGACGCAAGAGAGAGGAGATTTGGGGATATATGTATATGTATAGCTGTTTCACTTTGTTATAAAGCAGAAAGTAACACACCATTGTAAAGCAATTATACTCCAATAAAGATGTTTATAAAAAATATATTTATATAAGTACATATTCTTTAGTAATCGATTCACTAAGTAATATTTTTCTTTCTTAAATAAAAGTAACATCTTTTTTTACATATGATTAATATAAGAAATATCACTTTATGATAGTTTAGCACTTACTATATGTTTTAAGACACAAGAGTAATTAAGATAAATTTTTTAAAAGTTTAAAGGTTATTTGTAAATCTTATGATCTAGGGCTTGTGATATTCCACGTGAGAATCATTTAAATATTTTCCCGAATTTTCACCACTGTCTCAATTTTATTACAATGAAAAGTTGAGGACTTTGAATATGAAATTACATAACACAGACTGAAGCTAAATCTTTTTATATTTTTACATACAAATGCTTGATTAAAGCATATTTTAATTCTCCTTCACTCCAATAAAATGTTCCCTAATTGTTCACTTAATATATAAGCTCATATTTAATTAAAATATGACTGCTCTTATTTAAATAAAGCAGTCCCCATAGGATTTTATTCTTGGGCAAGCAAAGCTAAATTGCAAGTATGCTGTTGATGTTCTCAGGGTGCTGTGCGTTTATGCATCAGTAAATGGGAGGGATACGCTGTTGTTATTTTGTCTTCAAAATAGAAACAGCAGCAACGGCAACAGCTTTTTGCTAGCAGTGTTCAACTTGATTGAACTGCTCTGTCTGGATGGTAGTTTTATTAAATCAGTGTTGCGGCACAGAAGTTTAATGGAAGAATGGTGATTCAATGTAAATTTTACCCTGAGATTACCCTCCTAGGAGATTAATACTCTTTATTTGTGCTTCGTGAGCTTATAATTTTAGAATCATTTTGGCTAAAATTTGAAAATTCTTTGAATCAAATGAATCCCAGAATTCTTATTAAGCACAGAAAGCAATAAAATGTAAATGTATTACACCGAATTGGAGCTGCTGTGTATTGTCTTTTTAATTATTACTAGTATATTTCTCTTTGGTGCTGTTGGAATTGTATATTATTGCTTTTAGGTAATATCCACCATTAAATAATGAAAACATTTTTAATCACTTGACAGGATACTTTGCCTCCTACTGATCATACCATCAGTTTTGCTGTTGTGACTATGGACTACTGTTTTTATCTTAAAGTTCTTCACTAATTGCTTTTAAAATATTTATGCCAAATATGTTTTTTAATGAATGACATGAGTTGGAGTTTTGTTGTTTACCTTATTACATTTAAATACCAAATACTGAGCCAATTATTTAAATTTTTTTTAATGGTTTTCTGAATGGACATTACCAGTGTGAATGTAACAAATTTGTATTCTATCCAAAGTGATCTATATATCTGTAGTTTGGCAACAATACAAGGTATTAGCATTTTTCAAGTTACCTTTACTGCAACATACAAAAAGTGTTATGATTCTAAATTGGTATAAAACAGAAAGGAAATCAGATTTGATTTAGGCAATTTGGTCTGTCATTTTATAAAAACATTTAACAACTAATCTTAACTCAAAGGATTACATTATTTTAGTAATTTAAAAAATTATTTTAATTTAGTTTGTTGATTTTTGTTTTCTCTTCTTCTCCTCTTCTTCTTTTTTCTTAACCCTTCTCTCTCTTTGTCAAAATTATTTTGTATTTGGTCCAAATTATAAATGTTACCAAATCATAAGTGAAGTTAAGTGGGTGAGTTGAGGAAGAATACAAATAAGTCTGGCAACACTATCTTATTTACCAAAAAAAGAGTAAAATTAAAACAAAACTTGTTAGCAGAGGAAATGAGTTTTAAAGAGGGAGATGATTTAAAAAAATAGATGACTCCATCCTTGTTACTTTCTTTATATTAAAAATTACTTCCTTCATATCTTTCACACCCTATTATTGTAACATTATAGAACCCTCCATGACCTTGAACCATCTTTCTCCCGTAACACCTGCTGTTTTTATCTTGGCACGTTCCTCTGACACATTATGACATGCCTTTTTTTTGGGGGGGGGGAATGCATTGCATCAAATGAGAAACAGGGTACAGATCTGTAATATTGTGATTGTGCGAGTGTTTCTTTTCAACTCTCTTTATCTCAACCTTAATTTCATTTGGGAGTTAAGCTCTAATAAGTACTTACCTAGGAATTAAGGACAAATACTTGAAGGACTCAGGTAACACAAGGAGTAAGAGATCTTCAAAATTCATAAAACCTTGCTCCAATTTTATCATTCTTATGCAGATACTCATTAAGGGAGATGGAGACTTAAACACATATGCACACTGTCATTTTTCCAATTTATTATTGTTATTTTATAACAGTAAATAGTAGCAATATTTGGGTAAGGCACATGTTGATATAATTGACATATTAAAGGTTTTTAATTTGTTGATCCCATTAATGGTTACCACAGACATACCTAATCCATATTTAACATTAAAATTAGGGAATTTCCTACAAAATATTAAATAATTTGCCTTGTTAATTATAAAATATAACTATCTTAATATCATTTTTCACTAAATCTTTTCTAGAATGTGGCTCATTTAATTTTTATTCCAAATTGTGTCCAATAGACTAAAATTATTGCACCTATCATAACACATAGCCGAATGTTAGATAATCCTGAGAAATATGCTGGGTTGGTACCATTTGGATGTAGAATGGAAGAGAGATTTGTTTGGTGGTACCCACTGTGTTATGCTTGGGCTGATATTTGAGTGTATCCTGACAATCACAGTAATGCTGCTTATAGTGGATATTAGTTGATTTTTCTGTTCACTCTCTCCATCGCCCTCCCCCCCCCCACTGTCTTTTGGTTTAAAAAGCATTCTCTCTCTTTTAAAAATTTTATTATAGTTGATTTACAATATTGTGTTAGTTTCAGATGTACAACAAAGTGATTCAGTTATACATATATTCATTCTTTTTTCAGTTTTTTTCCATATAGGTTATTACAGAATATTGAGTAGAGTTCCCTGTGCTCTAAGTAGGTCCTTGTTGGTTATCTATTTTATATATAGTAGTGTGTATATGTTAATCCCAAACGTCTAATTTATCCTCCCCCGCCCCACATTTCCCCTTTGGTAACGATAAGTTTGTTTTTTAAATCTGTGAGTCTGTTTCTGTTTTGTAAATAGGTTAATTTGTATCATATTTTTAAATTAGATTCCACATATGAGTGATATCATGATATTTGTCTTTGTCTGATTTACTTCATTTAGTACGATAATCTCTAGGTCCATCCATGTTGCTGCAAATGGCATTATTTCATTCTTTTTTTAATGGCTGAGTAATGTTCCATTGTATATAGGTACCACATCTTCTTTATCCATTCCTCTATCACATTCCACATTTTCTGATCTTGCCTCAGTGCTCCCCAAACCTCACCCCTTGCAAACAAGGCTTAAGCCTTGCCAATCAAGATATCCCCTTTCTTGGGCACATAGTATTTTATGCAAAAGTGGGCATTTAGTCCAAGCCAAGCCTATTAGAATCTCCCCCTTGAACTTTGCTTCTTAAACTACCATGGAAGAGTTTATTTTGATAGTGGGGTTGGGGAGAGAAAATGTAATGTAATGAGTATTAAACTGAGTCCTTCCTGTACTATCGATAAGGGTTATCATCTTTGAAAAGTCAACCAATCTCTCCATGACTCAGCCCCCATCTAAAAAATTGAGGATTTGGTCCAAGTCAATGGTTTCTATGATTATTATCCCTTAAAAATGGTTATATCATTTTTTAAAAACCCTGATATATGCACCCAACGGTCCGAATTTCCTTTCGCTGTCTCATATTTTAGATGTCTTATAGCTCATGTATTATTTTCTAGTGTGAATATGTATCACTGGAGGTAAATGCCGGGTAGATTTTTACCCTTATTTTCATTAAACATTGCAAGTATCTGATTTTGTTAAATATATAAGATAAAATTCTGATACCTATTTTTTTCATTCTCTATAACTATAATTAAAATACAGCAATAAAATCTCTTCACTAAATTTGATGCATATTTTAGTTTGATATTTTATATTTGAACAATAGTTGTACTGATCTCTGTTCATTTGTTTGCATTGAAAAAAATCATGGCAGAAAATATTTTTGGTGTTGTCTAAAAGCAAGATGAAGAATAAGCTCTTAAGATTTTATGATTGTTGCCTTATTTTAGGGAGCAACTATATTTCTGTCCCTCTGTCAAATGCTTAAATTAAGTTCCTAGCCTGACTGCATGTATGTAACTCTGTCAGACATACACACTTGCATACATTTGTGTGCATGTTCACACACACATACACACACCTTTGGGTACATTCTACCCTAGCACATTGGGTCCATACTGTGCTTATGGGAAGTTCCAGTCACTTGGGGACTGCGCTAATGGGGATTTCCAGTAATAAGTACTCTCCAGAGAAAAACTGTTTCTTTTCTAACCAATCGGATATTGGTGAAGAATAGTATTTTCTTTTTGGGTTCAATGCTACATTTCACTCTGATAAAATGCATAGAGACCTTTTTATCATTTGAAAATCTTGCATAACAGGAGAGATTTTTTGCAATTTGTGCATCATGGTAAAATTCTAGGGCAGCAAAGCAATGTAAAGGCAGTGTAGAGTTTTTTAATTGTGAGATCTTAGTTGGGCTAAATTGCTTAGCAATGAAAAATGCAATGAATAAATAGTTCTTACTTGCCAAGAGATCAACATATTTCTTAGTATTATAGGACAGCAATATTATAATTTTCTCTAAAAAGCTAATAAACCAGTGAAAATATAAACCAGTGAAAATATAAAATATTTTATCTTTAGAAGATAATTGTGTCACCTTCTAGAAACTAAGCTCTCTGTAATTAAATATAATTCTCATTTCACAGTAACATTTGACAGATTAAAATTTAATAAATGCTAAGTCCATTTTAAGGTTAAAATACATATTCTCTCTGGTTAGGTTTTAACTTTTTGTCAATGCATATAACTTATTGAATGTATATTTAAAGATATTAAGTAATATTCACTCAAGAGTCAATATATGCAAAAAGGATAAAGTGTGAGATCATTTTCCATTTAGAATTTTTCCTCTTGAAATCTTCTTGCAGTTATTTGATTACCTCTCCTATGTAAATACTTGAAGTATATATGTATGTATTAGTCCACTATTGATTTGTCCATGTACTTTTTTTTTTTTTTTTGGTGGTACGCGGGCCTCTCACTGTTGTGGCCTCTCCCGTTGCGGAGCACAGGCTCCAGACGCGCAGGCTCAGCGGCCATGGCTCACGGGCCCAGCCGCTCCACAGCATGTGGGGTCTTCCCGGACAGGGGCACGAACCCGTGTCCCCTGCATCGGCAGGCGGACTCTCAACCACTGCGCCACCAGGGAAGCCCCTGTCCATGTACTTTTTTACTGATCATTTTGAGATCAAAATATTGATTCAAATATATGATAAGAATACAAATGAGTAGAGAAAAAACCACGAAGGAAACAAGAAAATAAGAGAGAAAAGCGGGGGAGGGAGAGAGGGTGGCAGAAGGGAGGGAGGGAGGGAAGAAGGAAAAAAGGGAATCTTGTAAAAGTTTCTTCCTTTGCTATCATTTTGAAGAATTACCTGTGTTCTGTATCTATTTTCAAATATCTATGTGCTAAATTTCTGAGGTGGGAAAAAGTGACATTCCTAAAAAATTTAATAGGATATTTTGTTGTAAAATTGTTTACTAGCCACATAGCTGACTGAATCCTGAAATGGAATGAATAAACCATGTAATACCTTTTAAACTCTGTTTAAAATGAAAACAGAGTCCATACAACTCAATACAACCCTTGTTGATTAATAAACAAGTAGGGGCTTAGTTCATTAACTTAGATTGTGAACAGAATCATGACTGATGTCGTTTGAGCAACAAGTGTATCAGTTTTTCACACATCTTTCTTCTCAAAAAAATTATGGTAGTTTTTTTAGAATCCATTTTTATTTCAAAATTAGATCATAATTCTCACCAGCAGGACAGACAAAGCCCTCCCATGTAATTATGCAGTGTGCTCCCTCTCCTGCAAGACCACTCATGGCTAGAGTTCTCCATTTTTTGGAAGACACAGGCCATCAGTGTGTGCCTTTGAGGTTTGTAGGTAGAGCCATTCAACCCAACACTCAGCTGTGTCTTCTGTCCGTAATCTCAGACTAATTAGAAGTTCTGCTCAATTAATAGGATGACATGGTGGGAAACTGTTAGAATGATTGATGGCGAATTTTTAATGACTGGTTTGGCTATTCATATGTGGGATGCTCTTGTTAAGGTCAGAATAACGTAAGTCTTCTGTTCTATTTTTTTAAAACATGCTTACCCTATTTTCACTGTAATATTTAAAACACATGAGATGAAACAAATATTTTTCCACCAAAATTATTTTATCCAGCATGTTTAATTGTGTACAGTTTATCATGTCTGCCGTTTCTTCGGAGACTTCTTTTAGACCACCAAGGCAAGAGTGCACTGGAAGCGTTGTGTAAATATGTGTAACTAAAGAGAGATTTCCCGTATGTTTGTGGTCAGATAACCTTTCTAATGCATATAAAAGGAAAGATAAACTTTTTTTTCTGATTCTACGGTGAACCTGATAATAAATACAGCAGCCTGTCAGCTTCAATGTTTTCTGATAGTCACCAGATAACCTCCCTTTTTTGTTATTGCTTGGTCAATCATTTGTCTTGTTTCCCTTTGTTTTTGAGCCCTCTCAGGGCATCATTACCACAAAGCCAGTGACATACTGATTAAATGAGGGATGCAGGCATGAGTTAAAGAACACAGAAGCTACTTTTAATACTCTTTGTTTCTGCTACAGCTCAGATGAAACAAAAATAGAATGGATTTGAAAAAATAAACACATATCTATGAGACAAAGGAGGGACAAAAAAACCAGAGAAGTCCATAGAGAAATAACATGCATGTGAGAAATATATGGTACTAATGTTTCCACTTTCACTTTCCTTGATTAACTTTACATCAACATTTTTTTGGGGGGGGGGGAATAAAACCTTTCGTGTAAGACTAGGCTCATAGAGTAATAATAGGCTCTATCTCTCTCTTTCTCGATCTACGATCAAGTAAGATTGGGAATTCTTTTTTTTTTTTAACATCTTTATTGGAGTATAATTGCTTTACAATGGTGTGTTCGTTTCTGCTTCACAACAAAATGAATCCATTATATATATACATATGTTCCCATATCTCTTCCCGCTTGCGTCTCCCTCCCACCCTCCCTATCCCACCCCTCCAGGCAGTCACAAAGCACCGAGCCAATATCCCTGTGCCATGCGGCTGCTTCCCACTAGCTATCTACCTTACTACGTTTGTTAGTGTGTATATGTCCATGACTCTCTCTCGCCCTGTCACAGCTCACCCTTCCCCCTCCCCATAACCTCAAGTCCGTTATCCAGTAGGTCTGCGTCTTTATTCCTGTCTTACCCCTAGGTTCTTCATGACATTTCTTTTTCTTAAATTCCATATATATGTGTTAGCATACGGTATTTGTCTTTTTCTTTCTGACTTACTTCACTCTGTATGACAGACTCTAGGTCTATCCACCTCATTACAAATAGCTCAATTTCGTTTCTTTTTATGGCTGAGTAATATTCCATTGTATATATGTGCCACATCTTCTTTATCCATTCATCCGATGATGGGCACTTAGGTTGTTTCCATCTCCGGGCTATTGTAAATAGAGCTGCAGTGAACATTTTGGTACATGACTCTTTTTGAATTTTGGTTTTCTCAGGGTATATGCCCAGTAGTGGGATTGCTGGGTCATATGGTAGTTCTATTTGTAGTTTTTTAAGGAACCTCCATACTGTTCTTCATAGTGGCTGAACCAATTCACATTCCCACCAGCAGTGCAAGAGTGTTCCCTTTTCTCTACCCCCTCTCCAGCATTTATTGTTTCTAGATTTTTTGATGATGGCCATTCTGACTAGTGTGAGATGATATCTCATTGTAGTTTTGATTTGCATTTCTCTAATGATGTTGAGCATTCTTTCATGTGTTTGTTGGCAGTGTGTATATCTTCTTTGGAGAAATGTCTATTTAGGTCTTCTGCCCATTTTTGGATTGGGTTGTTTGTTTTTTTGTTATTAAGCTGCATGCTGCTTATAAATTTTGGTGATTAATCCTTTGTCAGTTGCTTCATTTGCAAATATTTTCTCCCATTCTGAGGGTTGTCTTTTGGTCTTGTTTATGGTTTCCTTTGCTGTGCAAAAGCTTCGAAGTTTCATTAGGTCCCATTTGTTTATTTTTGTTTTTATTTCCATTACTCTAGGAGGTGGGTCAGAAAGGATCTTGCTGTGATTTATGTCATAGAGTGTTCTGCCTATGTTTTCCTCTAAGAGTTTGATAGTTTCTGGCCTTAAATTTAGGTCTTTAATCCATTTTGAGCTTATTTTTGTGTATGGTGTTAGGGAGTGTTCTAATCTCATACTTTTACATGTACCTGTCCAGTTTTCCCAGCACCACTTATTGAAGAGGCTGTCCTTTCTCCACTGTACATTCCCGCCTCCTTTATTATAATTGAGAGAATGTTTCATCATTGTAGAGCTGTCAAGGCATGCTAATATGTTTTATAAAGTTCTTAAACAGATTATGGTTATGCATTTCCAAATTCTTCAGACCACAATTAATTTTCACCAATACTCACTTTAGCATATATTGTTTTGGTTTCATTGTTTACTAAACACTGATCAATTCTCACTTTTCTGAAGCTTTGTAATTCCCGACATGATTTAAATTTCTATTCCAGAGAAGTTTACAAGAAATCTGCAAATGTACTGAGAGTAGGGGCTATGTCTTATACGTCTTGGTGTGTCCATAATGTTTTACAAAGTACAGTTCACCCAAGAAAGTTTTAAATTATAGGCATTATACAATATGCTGGGGATTAAGAAGTTACCTTTCCTATGAATTTAAAATAATACCTGGTCTAGCAAGGATGGCAGAAATACAAACACATAACCATTATATAAGTAATTAGTGGTACAGCACAGGTACAAATAAAGTCCTATTTGCTGAAATGAGAGAACAACCAAATGTGCCTGGAGGAACTGGGAAGGCTTTGTCCAGATGACAACTAAACTGAGTCATAAAGATAAATTGTTATTTCACCAGGTGAAGATGAGAAGGAAATATTCTAGATTGAGGAATGGTGTAAGCGAAGACATAGAATCACAAAACACTTAATTTGCAAGAAACAATGAGAAACTCATTAATATTTACTAGGCAATAATTTCTCTGAAGGCAAAGATTTTTTTATATTGACTTTATTCTGTAATTTAATACACTATCTTATTAATCTTCTTTAATATTATATTGGCCAACCTAGGTCATTTGCATTTTCACATAAAAAAGTACACCTATATCCTCTGTATCTATCTACAAAGATTTTGAGATTCCACCATTTTAAATAGCAAACTTTGAAAATTGAGACTGTAATTTTTGAATCTTTATGTTCTTGTTCTGTTTATGGATATAAACACATTGGAGACTCTTTGTAAATAAATAAAAACTTAAAATACTATCTCAAGGCCACTAGATGAGAATAGAATCAAAGCAGAGATTAACAACTGAAGTTTTTCAACATTAGAAGATTATTACCTTCTATTTACTATATGGATATGATGCCTGGATGGATTAGATGTCCCTGTCACCATGTGAGACCACCTAACTTCTGCATAAAGAAAAAGCTGCTGTCTTGCTTATGTATTTTCTAGATTCTATTCGTACTACTAGCTTTTCAATTTGCATCATTTGTGGCTTCTGAGGAATATCCTTGACTATGTTCATTAAACTTGAGAAGTTCCAGGGTCTCTGTGAATAGTTGAACAGACTACATAGAACCCTGGGACTCTCTCTTGCAAACCATGTCTCCGCAAGACCCCTTTTTATGTAAGTACAGTAGTCCCCCCTTATCCGAGGTTTCAGTTACCCGTGGACCACCACAGTTTGAAAATATTAAAGGTAAAATTCCATAAATAAACAATTGATAGTTTTAAATTTTGTGCTGTTCAGAGTAGTATCATGGTGAAATCTCTCCCTGTTCCAATCCCCCCAGGATCTCCAACTGTTGACATCTGTTCCTGACCGACGTCAGGTTTCATATAGTTCAGTAACCGTTGACATCATCGTGGGTCAGTGATCCAGGATCATCCTTCTTCTGATGTATTGTCAGAAGGTCAACAGTAGCCTAATGTTCCATCCCAGCACCTACCTCATTCACCCCAGTTCATCTCATCACGTAGGCATTTTATTATCTCACATCATCACAAGAAGGGTGAGTACAGTAGAATAACCTATTTTGAGAGAGAGGGAGAGGGAAAAAGAGGGAGAGGAAGAGGGAGAGAGGGAGCACATTCACATAACTTTTATTACTGTATATTGTTATAATTACTGTTATTCATTATTGGTGTTATACTGTGCCTAATTTATAAATTAAACTTTATTGTATCTAAGTATGTGTGTATAGGAAAATAGAGTATATACTGGGTTTAGTACCATCTGCAGCTTCAGGCATCCACTGGGGGTCTAGGAACATATTCCTCCTGGGTAAGACGGGACTACTGTATGTATTTATTGATTGTAACTAGAAGTCAGGTTGTTTTGCATTTATGTATTTTTTAAATGTATTACTTTCAATTTCAACTGAGTGTTTAATGACCCTGTCCCTAATTCTTAGGATACTTCACTTTAGATGCCTCTGAGTTGAGTTCAGCCAGATTTGAGAGTTGTGTTATATAGCTTGAATCTTTATATTTTTTAAATCTCCCATCTCTAGGCCTTTTCTTAGAGATGTTGAATTCTGAGCAGTAAATAACAAGAATGTGCAAATGTCAACCATGGAGTTGTGTTGATCATAAGGCCTGGGCTGTCCTCTGTCCTATGTATCAGCTGGCAGAGCGTGGCCTTTCACTCGTCCCTGGTGACTCTGCCTGCTAGCCGCTGGCGGCTTAGTTTCCATTTGTGCCTCCCAATGACTCCTTTATTAATTCACAGTGTGATTATTACCTGCCATAAGTATGAGAAGAATTACTTAGAAAGAAAGGATTTTTATCAGCACTCCTTCATTTTGGGAAAGCATTGCTGGTCTGGTAAACTGAGAAATTGTTTTCAAAACATTAAAATTTTGGAGGATTCTGCTGGTAAAAATATGCACAGCTGAACACAAAATGCCTGAAAAGAGAATAATGTGTGTTACTTCCAGGCCTCTTCCTCCTCCTCTTCCCCTTTTCTTTTACTATTATTATTTTTTGATGTGTCCTGCCCCAGTGTTGGGTCTCCTCCTTGTCTGTCTGTCTACTTATTAGTCTTCCTTCTTAGGCATGTTCCTTTTTATGCTCTTTTATGAGACAGCACTTTACTTACTTATAAAATACTGCATTGTGTTTTAAACATTTTAAGATGTAAATTCAGTAGCAACATTGTTCATTTTGCCTGAAATCATTATTACTGTAAGTCAGGCGTTTGACTGAATTTGAAAATTTTATATGAACATTAAATGAGGAGGCAGCAGCAGAAAATTCATAGATATTAGGCAAGGTAATATGTGGATAATCTTTCCAGAGCATCATCTTTTTGGCTAAAGAGAACAGAAAATGTCTTAAAAAATAAAAGGTAGGACTAAAAATTAAAACCATGCTATATAGAAAGGATAATTTGATAGAATGAACACAGTGGAAGACATTGACTCACTATAACTCTGAAAATTATGTATTTAAGTTTCATTAGATATAATGACATACATGGTGGAAGGTAAATTTACCATTGATTTTAAAATAACAATAGTTTTAAAGATTGTCAGATGCATGAAGTTATTTTCTCCTAGTCACATTTGTAATGGCCAACATGTATTTGACAATGGAAATTCCTTCTGCTGTCTGTGTTACACATAAACTAAAAAAGAAAATGCAGAAATTTAGCAACAGCGTATTGTAGTTGGCTTTCAGAAATTTTCTTGAGAAAACACAAAAAAATAGGATTAAAAAATTTAAGAGTTAGGAGTATTAACTCATTTTTAGGCTCAACCTCACAGATTTTGTATTGGACACCAAAAGCAAATATTGTACAAATATTGATGTTATGATAAATTGTGTTGAACATAATTACAAATTGTGAAGACAAATGTATATTGGTACAGACTTTGGGGCGGGATATTTTAATATTTCCTATTGAATCTAAAAAAAACCTTCAACTGCCAATTACATTTATATTCACTTACTAGTTAAACTAGGGCAATCAGAATAAAGAAGCAGAAGAAAGTAATTCAGATACAAGAATGCTTTATTTTCATTATTCATACATACAAAAGAATTAACTGAAATTCCACAGATGTAAGCAAAATTTAAATAAATTAAATCCATATATTGGATTTGTACAGAGTCATTAAACATTGAGATTTTGGAGACTACTTAGATATTTAGGAAGATGTTGATTAAAGTGGTATGCGTAAAAGGCCCATTGAAAAGGAGCTCCACAATTTTGGAAAAATGTAAACATAGATAATCTGGAAAAATATACTAATATTAAAAGAGTCTACTTTGGGAGTAGTTATTAAAATACATGATTTTGTAAATTTTACTTTTCTAAATTTTCAATAATGGCATTATATTACTTTTACAATTAAAGTTTTCTTGAAAGTGTTTGAAATAATGTAATAAATCTTGTGCATAACATGGCATAAAACATGATAATAAAAAAAGTGATGTTAATGTTTATAATTGTAAACTGTCATATTGGCATTGTCAGTAGATCCTTCAGCAGAAAGGTTAGATAATTTAATGTGCAGTATTTTTGTTTTTTTAGTTTCCTATTTTAAAAGGAAGTTTTATTGTTTGTTATTATTTAATTGCACAAAATAACACTGCTAAAAAGTGTCTAGGACACTGTTAGTCTGAACAGCTTAATTTAAAATAATAGTATTAAAATAAATAAAACTCTTTTCTTCTATGCAGGTGAAATAACTTTGAATACCCTGAATTCTAATCTCAATTCATTGTATATAAAAACAGTGTTTATTATATTAAGGATAATTTACGCATTTTATAGTTACTTGCAATTTCAGTTACCCTCAATCATGTTTCTGAAGACTCTTTAAAAATGAATTTTTTTTAAAGAAAGTATATTTACTTATTTAAAACAATTACTAATTGCCCTAGTTAAAAATAGTTACTACGCTATTGGATTTGGGTAAGGTGTTATTAGTGTAAGCCAAAGTGATTAAACCATATCATCTTCTTTGTGTAATTTTAAATATACTTGAATATGATGTATGTCAGTAGATTCGGTTTTTAAATCTTAATTTCTTTCTTTCTTTGAATCTTAATTTTAGTTTTTAAATCTTAATTTCTTTCTTTCTTTGAATCACTGGTTGTTCAGATCTTTTCTGCTTTTGTTTTAGAAAACTATGTAATAGGGTGGGGTCAGCCTGAATATTTTCTTTCGGTTCAATTCAATTCGGTTCAATTCAGTTCAGTTCAATTCACCACTATGAAATATGCAAAGTCCTACCTAAAGTGTGTGTGTATAATGGTTAAAAAGACAAGCCGCCTTCACTCCATTGTTCATGTTTTGACAAGTAGGATGTAAAATCAACTAATGAAACGTGGAATGTGGGATGGTAGTAACAATAAATATACTGGTTAAGAGATATTAGTCCAAAAAGCTTAGTCTTTAATGGATTGTTCTGGTAAGATAACTCTTGGATACATGAGATATCACTGTAGTTGTAACCTGATTTTCCAGATTTAAAAATTTTACTTAAGTATTTATACATATTATAGAATTTTACTTAAACACCTAGAATCTACAGAAATAAGTGAGTCTGAGATTTTATTTTAGTGTTGCATGTTTTAAATAATATATACCTATCTCTCACACTATGTTCGGCAGTATATGTAATTTACATTCTCTATCTTAAAATTCAGGTATCTGTATCTTAAAATTCAGGTGAGACAAAGAACCAGTCAAATCATATGTCATTATTTTGGAAGTGTTCTGAGTTCTTTTAGAAGGTTTGCTGTGTCTAAAATCTTGAAATTTACAGTCATTTTTTAAACTTGTGAATTAATGTTTATTTCCATCTTTGCAAAAACCTTTAAGAAAGGACATTTTGTTTAAAGTCAAACCTAGTGTTTTAAGTACATTTTTTGTTTGTTTGTTTGTTCTGCGGTACGCGGGCCTCTCACTGTCGTGGCCCCTCCCGTTGCGGTGCACAGGCTCCGGACGCGCAGGCTCAGTGGCCATGGCTCATGGGCTCAGCCGCTCCGCGGCACGCAGGATCCTCCCGGACCGGGGCATGAACCCGCGTCCCCTGCATCGGCAGGAGGACTGCCAACCACTGCGCCACCAGGGAAGCCCTTAAGTACATTTTTAATGGACACTGAGAAGAAAACACTGAGGCTCAAAATTTTCTATGAAAGAAGAATTTACAATTGACATTTATTTATTAATTCTTCTAGGAGAAAATAAGTAGTTACTTGCAAAACTAAATTATTCTTTCTAAGAGAAATAGAATTATTGACTATTTGCATTCTGGATTTATTAGTTAAAATAATTTGTTGTAATATAAAATTTTTTATGTCTGTAACTGACTTGGTTTGGGCAAAAGTAATAGTTCTCATGTAAAATTTATAGATATTATTCTATCTAGCTTTTATGATATCTACTGTGATACGGAGTATTGTTGCATGTTATTGAATTATCTTCTAACCTTTGAAAACTTACTGAATTACAGTTCAAAAATGTGACAGGAAAATAAAGCTGTTCTTTTCAATTCCCTTTCTGCTTCTGAAGGAAGGTAAATCATGGCAACAGGAGCTTGTCTTGTTTTCTGAGCATGCTTATGGATATGATGGGTAGCAGTGGAGGCAATGAGACAGGGGTTAATTGCTCTGAAAGGGAAGGAGAGAGAGAAGAAGGAAGCTGGGACAGAGGGTCTAGGAAGTCAGGCAGCAAAGCACAATGTAGAGGCCTCACAAGGCAATGGTCAAGAGAGAGCAAAAGTTGGACTTTGGAGTGATTGGAAACGTGTAACATAAATTTGTTACTGAGTTGTTTATTTTGTGGTTTGTGATGTAAAGCCTCTCAGTTTCCCACGAATTTTTCACTGAAGCCCATATTTTTTTTTAACATCTTTATTGGCGTATAATTGCTTTATAATTATATGTATACATATATCTCCATATTTCTAAGTATTGATTCAATAAAGTTCATCTTCTACGATTGACACAGGCAAACAGTAGAAGCAGAACACAGAGAGAGCCACCAACTTGATCTTAAATTAGTGTTTTATGAAATGTGGATAAGGAATGAGGCAATTTGAAAATTTTCGATGAACATATTTTAATGTTTATGTTCCATGAGTAGTTCCCAATTATTTTTTAGAAAATTAAACAATATGAATAATATAAACCTCATTTGAAAAATAACATATTGCCTCATTTATCCTCCAAAGAAATCTAAATTTAAACTCTCTAAGATTGGTGTAGTGTAATACATACTGTAGAAATGATTTATTGGGTTTATCCAAGCTTTTCCATTTTGATTTCAAAACAGATGCTTTACTTGGGCTTCCCTGGTGGCGCAGTGGTTGAGAGTCCGCCTGCCGATGCAGGGGACACGGGTTCGTGCCCCGGTTCAGGAAGATCCCACATGCCGCGGAGCGGCTGGGCCCGTGGGCCATGGCCGCTGAGCCTGCACGTCCGGAGCCTGTGCTCCGCAACGGGAGAGGCCACAGCAGTGAGAGGCCCACGTACCGCAAAAAAAAACCCAACAAAAACAAAGAAAAACAGATGCTTTACTTGATGACTGAAAATATTTTCACTTTAAATGTTTTTTTCATACACTGTAGATATTGATCTGCTACCAGAGAAAAACATTTTTTTTTTCTCTACGTGAAGTTTTTTCCCCATCTCTTTGGTTTTATTTGTTTTGTTTATGTGTTTTTGTAACTGGGCCAAGGAAGAACTGCTTTGTCAGCACCAATGATGTTTGTGCTGTTGGTAACTCCGTGCAACTTCAGTTCCTTCCAGTAATGGTTATGGTCATCTGACCTAAGAAAATGTCTGCTAAACTTTGCAAATGCATTAGGTCCACATGATCTAAAAGTTAAATATTGACTTGAAAATTGATCTAAAGTTATTCCTGGTTCTTAAATTTATAGTCCCAAATGTTTTTCCAACTTCCATCTCAGTTTTTCAGCAGCTGGGAGAGTGAAGAGGTGATGTCTTCAAGTGCACAGGTGCAGAGTCTAATGCTGTTACCAGAGAGTTTATCCACACCCGTTTGTGCCTTATGCAGTGACTTCTGTATCCTGGAATGTATGAGATGTTTTGTGTTTATTTTGTGTTTTAGGAACACATTTATTATTTTAGTCAAATTGGACAGTTCTGCATAAGAATTGAGGTTACGGAGTGAATTAATTATTAAAAGGTAAAAACTTGAAAGTTCTATAGATTAAGCAACCTAAACATAAGAAATGAAGCAAGCAATACTTTCCAAATGTTTTGGGTGTCACAGTCTCTTAGCAGAAGGTGTGTTTTATTAAACCTTCTTCTACTTTCATGTGATATTTTACAGGCATACTTTGTTTTATCGCGTTCTGCTTTACTGCACTTTGCAGATCTTGCGGTTTTTTCCAAGTTGAAGGTTTGTGGCAATCTTGCATTGAGCAAGTCTATCGGCATCATTTTTCCAATGGTATTTGCTCACATCATGTCTGTGTCACATTATGGCACTTTTTGCAATACTTCAAACTTTTTATTATTATTGTATTTGTTATGGTGGCCAGTGATCTGTGATGTAACTATTGAAAAAAGATTATGACTTGCTGAAGGCTTAGATGATGGCTAGCATTTTTTAGCAATAGACTATTTTTAAATTAAGGTATATATGTTGTTCCTTTAGACATAATGCTACTGCACACGTAACAGACTACGGTATAGTGTAAATGTAATTCGTGTATGCACTGGGAAACCAAAAAATTCAGTGACTCGCTTTATTGCGATATTCACTTTATTTTGGTGGTCTGCAACTGAGCCTACAACTGGCCCAATGGAGAACCATCCATTTTGAAGCAGCAGACATGATGGCTTTATCTGGTTATGAAGAATTTCCACTTTTTTAAAAAAAATCAGGCAAGTACTCATGCATTAGCGTGAAACTATTAAGCAAAGTTTTGAAAATGAAAATTAATTAAATAATTTGATTAGTTTGTTTTAAAAAATAAATGGGAAGTTTTTTCTTATATCAATTTGTATTACTTAATTTTTTTTTTCTTCTCTTCTCAGTCATATATTTTTGTAATTATTAGACCAGCTTTGAATGCTATGCTCACAAGTATACTGGAGAGAGGAGAATACTGTTCTGAATAAATTAATTATTAAACAAGGCTTTTTAGTGGAAAAAGAAACCTTCATTCTCATGGTATATATCACATATATACTGGTATATAAAATTATTATCTGAATTAAACTAAGTCAAGTGCTGTATTTTACAATTTTTAGGTAGATAAGTAGAAATGACTAAATTTTGAAACTTCTTTAAAACTATATAAGAAATGGGAAACTATTTTTGCAAATAATATTTGTTTCTATTTTTGAAGGAAAAATTCATAATACTCTAGAATTTTTCTTCATTATGTATAATAAACTGTGATTTATCTAATGTTTAGCATTACCCTCAAATGCCAAATCACTCTGTTCCAAAAATTTAGATTTTTAAATTTCAGTTTAACTTGTATTTTTCTTTATATTTAAAATTTTTAACCTTAAAATCTATGTAAAAATTTTTTTGAAGTGTATCATGAATGATTTTGCATGTTTCTGGAGGGTTTCTATTTTGTATTGAAAGTTTAGGTAATCACTAAAGAAATGTAAGGAGATAATTGCTATAGAAAGATGATTCTGCTTGTGGTGAGGACTACGGAGCGAAGAAAGATCAATGAGTAATGAAATCTATCGTTCTATTTAATTTGAATCCAATATCTCCTTTTAATCTTCATTGCATTTGCATTAGTTCAGGCACAGACTACTACACTTGGCTATATATTTCCTTTCTTTGGGCTCCTCATCGTGACTGGGAAATGTAAAAAAATTTTTTTTCTGCAAAAAGCCAGATAGTAAATATTTTAGGCCTCTTTGTAGGCCATAAAGTCACAAGTACTTAACTGACACACTGTAGTGTAAAAGCCACCATAGATAATGCATAAATGAATGAACATGGCTCGGTTCTAACGAAACTTTATTTATGGACCTTGAAATATGAATTTTATATAATTTTCACCTCTCATAAAATCTTCATTTACCTTTTCAATCATTTAAAAATGTAAAAATCATTCTTGGTTCTTGAGTTATGTATAAATCTGGCCTGTTGTCTGTTTTTTTGTATGGGCCACATGAAGTTTGAAAATCTACACAAATTAAAATTTATTCATTAAGTCATATTTATAAAAATATATCATTTTATAATCAATTTACACATACTCCTCCTTTCCTTACTATATTTTTTATACCAGCTTTGTTGAGATATGAATCACATATCTTATGATTTCACTCCTTTAATGGCACAGTTGAATGGTTGTTAGTATACTCACAGAATTGTTCATGCGTCACCACAGTCAAATTTAGAACATTTTCATCACCATGAAGAGAAATCCCATCACCATTAACCATCACTACCCATTTTCTCCTAATTCCCCTGCAACCCTAGACAACTACTGGTTAGTGATTTCTATTGATTTGCCTATTCTGTACATTTCATACAAATAGAATCGTACAATATGTGGTCTTTTGTGACTAACTTCTTTTGCTTAGTATTATGTTTTCAAGGTTCATCAGTGTTGAAGCATGTATCTGTACTTCATTTCTTTATATTGCTGAATAATATTCCACTGTATGGCTATCTCACATTTTAATTATCCATTCATCATGTGATGGTCATTTGGGTTGTTTCTACTTTTTTGGCTATGATTAATAATGCTACTGTCAACATTCATGTACAGATTTTTGTGTGGACATGTTTTCATTTCTCTTGGGTATAGCCCTAGCAATGGAATTGCTGAGTCATACAGAAATTTGCCAAATTTCTTTCATTAGTGATTTCTCATTTCATTCCATTGTAGCCTTAGAACATACTTTGTATGATTTCAATCCTTTTAAACTTATTTAGGTTTGTTTATGGATCAGCATATGGTCTGTCCTGGACAGTGTTCCATGTAGACTTGAGAAGAATGTATATTTTGTACATAAAGTTGCTGAGAGAGCAAGGAAATATATGGGTGTTTCCTAACCCATGTATGTATGCAGATGTATAAATATTTATAACTATAAACATACATCTCTATATTAAGTGAAACTTGAGTTCCTACTGATGTCTCCATGTCTCATCCATCATCACATGGATCATTCTAGCCTCCTCCCCTTGCTTTTCTGTGACCTCCCACTCCAACAGTGGGAAACTTGTTTCCTACCATCCACCATCTTTGCCTAATTGTTTAACTCCAGGTTACAAGTATAGTAGTTTCAGAATTGTTAACCTGTACTTCTGTGGGAAACAGCTTTGTCCATAAGATTCTGTGCATTTGTGTAATTGTTTTTGCTGTTAATCTCACAGTTTCACCTCATTTCCAAAGTTACTTAATTCACCACCTATTCCCTTACCCACATCAGTGAGGCTGTTTCAGACATTTATAATATATTATTTAGTCACATTCTACATTCCATCGAGCCTACTTTTAAAGGGCAAATGCCAAGCCTTTGTTGATTTGATTTCATACATTAAAAAGTAGTGATTCTGTTTTCTATACCTAAATAATAGTCACCATTAATGAACCTTAAACTTAGTTGTAAGCATAATCGTAAAGCTATATTACAGTACAGGTGCTTCAACTTACAGATGCAAGACTTAGATACATAAATTATTAATATCACAGTAAATTAATGGTGGAGCCAGATTAGCATTCAGGCTACTCTAGGAAGAATGTTCTTTTCTTATATTCTCTCAGATACAATATTATCTAATATTCTCTAATCATTTTCCTTTCAGAATTTAAAATTTTCTAAGATAATTAGGGTTAGTATAAGGAGGAAAATAACTTTGAAATAAACAAATACTTAACTCCTCAAGAGGTTCTAATAGCATATTAAACTTCTGAATCAAGGAGAGTTAGTACAAGATCTTTGTGTTTGGCATTAATCCAGGAGATTCCCTGAATTGTAGCCTAACTCACTGCTGATAAGAATACTTCTCCCAAGGAAGGCTGTAATCTTGCCAGTTTATACAGTGCTAGATAGTCCTCCACTCCAGCATTTATTTGTTTAGACTTTCTATTTAAATGTAAGGTTTAATAAAACTGGATCTCCATAATCTAAGTATCCATCATACATGCTGTAGTTCTGCCTGGGCCACATTAATTAATCTTTAGCACAATCATGACATATGTAACATTACTCAACATCTCTCTTGGTTGGAAACTATTAAAACAAGCACTGCTTTAGAGCAACTGGCAGTGCTTACATTGTGGTACTCACTATCACCTCTTTCCAGGAAAGAAGAAAACAAAAATGAATTTCCATTGCCCTGACAGGTCCAACGAACAAAAGACAGTGGATATAGCAGTATAAAAGGGATCAAGGACTGCATAAATCACCAGAGAAAAATCACCTGCATTTCTGGATTTTTGTGTCTTTTGTGGTCAGATCTTGCAATGAGTATTAGGTATTGGTTTAGTACTCATTTTCCCTCCTACTCTCTTGTTTCCTTTCTCTCCCTCTTTCTCCACATATCTATGCATATCCTCCTCACCATCTGCAATGAAAGGAAATTATATAATAAATTAGATTACCTACCACCTAAACTGAATCCTAGTAATACACCAGGCATTATCGAGAACTCCATAAATTCCATTCCAGTCTTTGTTTAATAGTTGGAATTCCCCTTTGATTTCTTTCTCCTTTACTCCCCTATCCAACTAACCAATAATTCTTTTCATTGCTTTATGACTTTTTGCACTGGCTAATTCTTTTAAATTCCCATAATCACTATTTTATACCTTCATCTCAGACCTTGGTTTCATTTCTCAATGCACTCCAAACTGTGTTCTCCAAAGAAGTTTCCCTGTCTGCAGTCTCTGCAATCTTCATTCATTTATGCACCTAACTCATTTAAGGAATTGTGACATTAAGTTGGAAAGGAGTACAGATATTTTCTGAGTCCCAGCTTCTGCTACATAAGGCAATAATTGCATGATATCACCGTGAGTACACCACAACATAAGTACCCTCTCTGCCCCAAAGACTCTTTGCATTTTCTTCCTTTAAATCATTGCTCAAGTTATTACTAAACAAAATACATTCTTTTTCTTAAACTTTTTATTTTATATTGGAGTATAGTTGATTAACAATGTTGTGTTAGTTTCAGTTGTACAGCAAAGTGATTCAGTTATACATATACATGTATCTATCTTTTTCAAATTCTTTTCCCATTTAGGTTGTTACATAATATTGAACAGAGTTCCCTGTGCTATACAGTAGGTCCTTGTTGGTTATCCATTTTAAATATAGCAGTGTGTACATGTCAATCCCAAACTCCCTAACTATCCCTCCCTGCCACCCTTCCCTCCCTGGTAACCATAAGTTCCTTTTCTCAGTCTGTAAGTCTGTTGCTGTTTTGTAAATAAGTTCATTTGTATCATTTTTTTAAGATTCTGCATAAGCAATATCAAACAATGTTTCTTTCTCTGTCTGACTTACTTTACTCAGTATGACAATCTCTAGTTCCATCCATGTTGCTGCAAATGGCCTTATTTCATTCTTTTTTAATGGCTGAGTAATATTCCATTGTATATATGGGCCCCATCTTCTTTATCTGTTCCTCTGTCGATGGACATTTAGGTGGCTTCCATGTCTGGGCTATTGTAAACAGTGCTTCAATGAACATTGGGGTGCATGTATCCTTTTGGACCATGTTTTTCTCCAGATATATGCCCAGGAAGGGGATTTCAGGATCATATGGTAGCTTTATTTTTAGATTTTTAAGGAACCTCCATACTGTTCTCCACAGTGGCGGTATCAATTTATATTCACACCAACAGTGCAAGAGGGTACCCTTCTCTCCACACCCTCTCCAGCATTTATTGTTTGTGGATTTTTTGATGATAGCCATTCTGACTGGTGTGAGGTGATAGCTCATTGTAGATTTGATTGCATTTCTCTAATAATTAGCGATATTGAACATCTTTTCATGTGCCTCTTGGCCATGTCTTCTTTGGAGAAATGTCAATTTAGGTATTCTGCCCTTTTTTTTTTTTTTTTTTTTTTTTTGCGTTACGCGGGCCTCTCACTGTTGTGGCCTTTCCCGTTGCGGAGCAACAGGCTCCGGACGCGCAGGCTCAGCGGCCATGGCTCACGGGCGCAGCCACTCCGCGGTATGTGGGATCTTCCCGGACCGGGGCACGAACCCGTGTTCCCTGCATCGGCAGGCAGACTCTCAACCACTGCGCCACCAGGGAAGCCCCCCTTTTTTTTTTTTAACATCTTTATTGGAGTATAATTGCTTCACAATGGTGTGTTAGTTTCCATTTTTTGATTGGGTTTTTTGTTTTGATGATATTAAGCTGCATAAGCTGTTTGTAAATTTTGGAGACTAATCCCTTGTTGATCACATCATTTGCAAATATTTTCTCCCATTCTGTGTAATTAGGTCCCATTTGTTTATTTTTGGTTTTATTCCCATTACTCTGCGAGACAGATTGAAAAAGATCTTGCTGTGATTTATGTCAGAGAGTATTCTGCCTATGTTTTCCTCTAAGAGTTGTATAGTGGCTGGTTTTACATTTAGGTCTTTAATCCATTTTGAGTTTATTTTTGTGTATGGTGTTAAAGAATATTCTAATGTTCTATTTAAAATACATTCTTAAATAGTGAATTCCATGTGCATCAGAATCACTTGGAAGGCTTGTTGAAACCTCACCCCCAGGGATTTTGATGCATAATTTGTTCCCAGGTGATGCTGAAACTGCTTGTCTGGGCACCACACTTAGAGAACCACTGCCCTAGAAGGTTGTGTGTTGATAGCTAGTTCACTAGTTTACCTTCATTGTGAGGGATCCCAGAGAGATTCAATCTAGACCCCTAGATTTTACTTACACTAGTTATTCAGAGTTAATGAGAAAATTGTCCAGGTATGTGTAGAATGTTTTCTGTGGAAGATAATGACAGGAAGTAATAAAAACATAACTTTTTGATGGATTCTGATAAATAATTATAAATTGATGAAAACAATTTATACATGTATGCTAGCATGTTAATAACATTTTCATCTTTATTTTGACTAAGCAGAAAATTAATATTGTACCTTACAGTGAAATTTCTGAAAAATACAATAGCTTTTCCTTTTTAATTTTTGCTTAAGAAATCTTAATTGGCTAGTCTTTACAGATTAAAAGTAAGTCTGTTACTAACAAGTATTTTACAAATAAGCGGGTAAATCCATTGGTTAATTTTCCTATTTGAGAATTTCTTTTAAGAGGATATTACCAGTCATGAAGAGTTATTAGTAAGTGTAACCTTTTATTTCTTAAGGATTTCTGAATTTTATAAATGAAATTTTCATTAGGCAGCCAAGTTTCCTCAGGCAGTACTTTTGTAGGCTAATGGCACTCATCAGAATAATCTGCTGATTTCATAGTTTAATATTAATTTAAGCTGAGCCCTTGGAAATGTGTGCCAAATCTAGTTTCTTAATGGACCACTAATAAAATCAAAACTTTCATACCTATCATAACTTGGTAAGGAAACAAAATAATTTTTTGTTTGATATATAAACACATAAAAATTTGTTAATTTTCTGTGTGATTTTAATGTATGCCCTACTATTTGTCCCCAACTTAAATAGGTTAAACTGTAGTATCATTTAATAAGTAGATTTAGATAATAGAAGCAACATGGAAATTTATCTTAGAAGATTTGAGATGAGTCCATATAATTGTTTCCAATTCAGAGTTTTGGTTTATGATAAAATAGAAATGGAGAGTATTGTAGAATTTTATTTTGTCTGTGCTTATTTTAAGCATTTTCCTCATTGGTAGAAAAGGAGATAATTTCTCATTAAGATAGTGAGTTCAGTAATTCTCTCACTCCCTATTTTGCTTCTTCTATCACATATGTTTTTGATACCAAATCCATTACATGAAGTTGAGCACATGTATTCCAGATCATCTTAATTCTCAGTCTGTACGCCATCTTTCCAATGTGATTCTCATTCCTTTTGTTCTCATGAAATTTCTACACCATTTCATAATTTAAGCCCCTGGACATCACCCATCTGTATCTGTTTTTCTCTCTTCTTCACTCAGACCATAGTATTTTCATTCTCATTAAAATATTGTCATTACCATTTCTCCAGAGAAGACATACAGATGGCCAATAAGCACATGAAAAGATACTAAACATTACTAATTATTAGAGAAGTGCAAATCAAAACTGCAATGAGGTATCAACTCACACTGGTCAGAATGGCCATCATTAAAAAGTCTGCAAATAATAAATGCTGGAGAGGGTGTGGAGAACAGGGAACCCTCCTATACTGTTGGTAGGAATGTAAATTGGTGCAGCCAGTATGGAGAACAGTATGGAGGTTCCTTAAAAAACTGAAAATAGAGTTGCCATATGATCCTGCAATCCCACTTCCAGGCATATATCTGGAAAAAAACTCTAATTCGAAAGATACATGCACCACAATATTCATAGCAGCACCATTTCCAGTAACCAAGACATGGAAGCAACCTAAATGTCTGTAAACAGATGAAAGGATAAAGAAGATGTGGGGTGTGTGTGTGTGTGTGTGTGTGTGTGTGTGTGTGTGTGTATACATATATATATGTATATATACACACACATACATATATATATACATACACACACATACACAATGGATTATTACTCAGCTGTAAAAAAAGAACGAAATAGTGCCATTTGCAGCAACATAGATGGACCTAGAGATTGTAATACTAAGTGAAGTGAGAGAGAGAGAGAGAGAGACAAATATCATATAATATCACATGTGAAATCTAAACTATGGTACAAATGAACTTAATTATAAAACAGAGACCCACAGACATAGAAAACAAACTTGTGGTTACCAGAGGGGAAAGTGGTGGCAGGGGAGGGATAATTTAGAGGAGTTTGGGGTTGGCAGATGCAAGCTACCATGTATAAAATAAACAAGGTCCTCCTGCATAGCACAGGGAAGTATATTCAATATCTTGTAATAAACGGTAATGGAAAGAAATATGAAAAAGAATATCACTTTGCTGTACCCCAGAAACTAACAAATATTGTAAAGTAACTATACTTCAATAAAAAATAATAAATAAAATATTGTCATTACAAGCATACCTTGGAAATATTGTGTTCCAGACCACCTCAGTAAAGCAAATAAAGCAATAAAGTAAGTCACACGAAATTCTTTGCTTTCCCAATGAGTATAAAAGTTATGTTTATACCGTACTGTAGTCTGTTAAGTGTGCAATAGCATTATGTCTAAAAAACAATGTACACACCTTAATTAAAAAATAATGCTGTTGGAAAAATTCTGCTGATAGACTTGTTTGACACAGGGTTGCCACAATTTGGAAAAAAGCGCAGTGTCTGGTAGACACAGTAAAGGGAAGCCCAATAAAACAAGGTTATGCCTGTATGTTGAAAACACTTACAATTTGGAAATGTAAAAAATTTGGAAAAAAGCGCAGTGTCTGGTAGACACAGTAAAGGGAAGCCCAATAAAACAAGGTTATGCCTGTATGTTGAAAACACTTAGGTGTTACTTTTGAAAGGACATCTCATAGACTTCTATCAAAATTCAGTGATACTTGAGAGCCCTCTTTTTTATTGAAACAAAGAGCTCTTGTCCCTTTTCAGTTTTACGGTTAATAACTTGGGGAAGAAGAGCTTTATTCAAGACATTGGCAGAGTTCTCAATATCATTTTCAGTCTTCACAGCACTACTTTTATGACTCTGCATGAAACAATATCCAAAGAAGGGACATCTTCTCATTTTATAAAAAAGTGAAAATAAAGGTTTTTCCTGTCGGTTCTGGTCAGAACGTATTTAAGCGTTCAAAACTGTAATTGACTAAGTCAGGTAATAGTTTTATTAACACATTAGGTGATACTTTAAATGCGTATTCACTGTCAATAGCTTTAAGATATTTATGGAACTAAAATTGTTCTAAAAATAAAACTTCAGTGGTGGTTAAATATTCATGAAAGTAAGTGTTGTTTTCTCAGTAAACAGCCTTATGAGAAACCATCAGTTTCAAAGTTTGTTCCGTTGGGACCAAATGCATACAGTCATTTTGAAAGGTGACATTTGTGATATCCTAAAAGAAATAAGGAGAAATAACAGTGCAAGTAGGTTCTTTTTAAAAAAAGATATCCCGTGTTTAGTTATGTTAACCCAATATTGTATCCTCCCTCAGAAAAAATAATTAATTACTGAAACAAACACTCAGTCCTCTACATTAATGGGGAAATGCTTCAATTTTATTTTACATTTTAAACTGCATATGTTTAAATGAACATATGTACGATATTGCTTATTACTAATGTAATTTCGATATTAACTCAAAATTAGTTCTGACAACTTTCCTTTTTTTTCAGCCATTTCAATTGTGTCCTCATTATCCTCTAAAAATTTATTTTTAGTGTGTCTTGTCGTGCCTTCTATAATACAGGATAAGGCATGTCTAACATTATGCCAACAGATTTTTCTATTCAATCAAATTGAATAAAAATAAGGTACTAGGAATTATGCACAGAAAAAAGTAAAAAATAGAATAGATTCATATTATGCAAGTAAATATAAACATTAACCTGACAACTGCAGGAAAGGAACTTCAGTAATTGTTTTATTTAAATGAAAAGTGCATATTGGAATACATTCCATATGGACAAATTCAATATTTTATTTTCAGTGCTCAATAAAAAAATAAAGTTCTTAAATTTATTATGTAATAAATTTTAAATTTTATGAGTTTAGATTCTTATAAAGCAAACTGCTTTACTTTTCTCTTTTAATTGTTTCTCCCTTGGTTTGAAAATTAAGGAAATTACCTTTCTTTTTATAATTCCTAAATCACTGGTTTTTATACTTTGATAGAAATGTTTGATTACCAGCAGATGTTTGGAGACTGGAGGACGGGGGGAAATTACACCATAAATGCCTTTGTGCGTGTATTTGTGTGTATGTGTGTTTTCAAATAACAAGAGATTGAATAGAACTACTCATCCAATCAGATCAGCCTTGTATGGATCTATTCTTTTAAGTTTTCTACGATAAAGGAAGTCAGCTTTTGCCTGTAAATATGAACTGTGGATATACTGAATGTGACATTATTTTAAGGAGACGTATCACTTAAGACCTTTGTTCTCCAGTTACTTAGAAGGACTTAAAATAATTGGACAGAAAAGCAGTTGAACAAAATGCAACATTATTTGTGGTTTTGTATCTTGCTGTGTATACCTAGATTACAGCAGCCGTATTATTTCATTAGTACTTTAGCTGATCTGCATAGAACCAAGCCTTGTGTATCCCTTGTTTGAATATCCAGGGTCTTGGATTTAGTTGGTTTTGAATGAATGCTTGTATATTTAATATAAAACAATCAAATTTATTTATTTAAGAATATGTATGCCTAATCCCTTCAAGGGAAAAACTGGGATAGGATGGAATACAGTTTTTTTAACAAATTTATATGTGCTCATTAACCCTTTCATATACTGAAAGACACATGTACTCACACAGAATGGTCTTACCTCACTGCATTCTGGGTAGTTTGTAATACCTAGGTATAACTAAGGCACTTAGGAAGCTGATTTTAAATAGAATAAAATAAATTACAGCTCATATTGTAACTAGAATATTAATAAAGCCAAGACCAAATCTAGGATACAAATAGTATGTATGTGCCTTAACCATTAGGCTTTAACTAAATATAGAATTCTGGATCTCCCCAGCAGCACACAACCAAGTCAGCAATTCCTGTCATATTTGCTTCTAAATAAATTGGGAATCTGCACCTTTTTTATTCCTCTGCTTGAGTTCTGCCTTCTCTCTCAGTCCGTCTACCGCCGTAATCTCTAGTATGTACACACAAGCAGAATTGCTGGTCCCTGGGAATGCTTAACTTTAAAAAGGACTTCCTGTTTTCAAAATTGGTTGTACCATTTTACACTATTTCCAGCAATATATTAGAATTCTATCTCTCTTTAAAGATCGTTTTAGCTGTTCTGGGTCATTTGCAGTTACATATAAATTTTATGATCACCTTGTCAATGTCTACTATAAAAGTCTGCTAGTATTTTGATTATGATTGTATTGAATCTCTAGGAATTTGGAAAGAACAGGGTACATCTCTCCATTTGTATGAGTGTTCTTTAAGTTCTCTCAGAGGTGTTTTATAGTTTTTAGTATAGAGGTCTTTCCTGGATCTTGGTATATTTTTTCTAAGTATTTTATACTCTTTTACTTTTTAAACTTTATTTTCCAATTGTTAGTTGCTAGTATACAGAAATGCAGTTATCTTTGTATTTTAAACCTTCAGTATAGTTTATATATTCAAGATAGTTCATTTGTTAGCTCTAGCTGTTCTTTAGACAGCTCTTAGAATTTTAAAAGACAAAGTTATGTTATCTGAAAATAAAGACAGTTTTCTTCTTCCTTCCCAATTTTGATGCCTTCTATTTATTTCTTAGCTTCACTGTCCAGGCCAGAGAATTTGTCCGGGGATGAGATGACTCATCCTTGTGTTGTGCCTGAATTTAGCAAAACTGAAGAGATAGTAAGTAACTAACCTACAAGTCCTGCTGCTATTAGTAGCATTTTTAACCCAGGTCTCGGGCTCTGCTATACGTCTCTCTGTTCTCCAAATTTACATTTCTCTGTAACAAAAAGAAAATAAGATGTTTAATCCTATACATGAATTCAGAGATATCAGATTGTAATTACACAGAAGGGCTCATTGGATCTTTGATGCCGACAGTTTCAAGTGCTGATACCACTCCACTTGGCTGGTTTATAGTGACCACAACTAAATCTGAAAGCAGCACGATGATGCCACACTCACCTGACCCTGGACTGGTCCCACAGCTGTGGGAGAGGCTTAGCTGGAGTAATCAGCTTTTCCTTTTGTTCTTCTGTAAAATCATTCTGCATTCCAGAGTATGTTAAAGATGCCAACATTTGTTTATAATTGGAAAATTCCTAATTTTTCACTAATAATGACCACAAATTTTATCTAACATACTTTTTAAACTTTTAATCTAAAGATCTTGAAGTTTTTATATTTCTTCATTTCTGCTCTTACCATTGAGAAATTCCATTGTGCAGAAGGCTAACCAGGTGTGTTGCGAATCAGTAGATTGGTGTTTTAAAAATAAAGGAACCAAAGCAGATCCAAAATGGATGTGATATTTTATTATACTTTAGAGACAGTATTGAAGAAGTGAGCTTGTTATGAAATATAATGTTTCCCTCTAGGCTAAGGACTCCTTTATCTTTCTTTAGTTCTAACAGTAGGCTTGGCATCAAATAGATTTGACATAGTGGATAATTGTCTTCTGAACTATGCAAGAAAAATTGCATTATTCTGTTTATTTGGTCCAATGTGTTAATATGAATACATTGATAATACAATTTTTAATCTTCAAGTTGAATTATATACATTTTTGTTGTATTGGTGTACAACCTATATAACTTCTATATATCACTGTATATATTTTAGGTATAAAAATTTTTCTTCATGATTGCTATTAAATGTTCATCATTTAAGTGTGACATTTTACTTATAATAAAAATTAAATTAACCAATCAAAAATGTACATTGTATGAAGAACTATACAACTGTCTCACTTTTTAATGGGAAGACTTATAGAATCTAGTGCCAACCTGTGTTAATGTTTCTGCACTCTATCTTTGAAACACCTGTTATATTTGACCTCTGCTCTTTCCCATTTTGCTTTAGAAACTGCATTCTTCTCTTATTTTTCCCAACCGTAGTCCTTATTTGTATATGCTTCAACCCAGGCTCTAATTCAACCTAACAGTGATTCTTTGCTGTACCTTGGCTACATGCTGTAAAATTTGAATTGAATGCCTTGAATTTTAACTCCACTAATCAACTAATCTCTGGTGCATTAATGCTATCCCATTAGAACAATAAATTCTAACAAAATCATGGCTCTTCCTGATTCTTATTAGAGAAAGGGAAACTCCCATATACTTATAAGCAATAATATTTTGTTTTCCCAAGTTTGGGAGATAGCAGGAATTAGAATGATGAAATGTTCTAATGTGAACTGAATAAATTTAAAATTTTCCTCTCAAAGTCTTTATTATGTAATGTTTAAACTACTCATAGATTTAAGGAATAAAAAAAAATCAATACTTACATACGCGCCAACAAGTCTAAGAAGAATTTTTTATCTGCAACTAAATACCCTTTGTATATTTCTTCATGTGTCCTGATTTACTACTAGATTTCACTCAAAATATCCAGGTTTGCGTGAAAAGTCATGTACATGTTGTCATCTCTTATCTGTTTCACATATCATCTCTGGGAATTTAAAACATGTTAATGATATATTTTGACAAATAGCATTTTACATTTCAATATAGTTATGTTTCTCAATCTTTACCTTTATGTCCTGTGCATTTGACATACAGTCTAAAAAAAATCTTTCTCAAACATGTAACAAAAATGTTACCCTGTATTTGGTTCTAAAATTTTTTAAGCATTGCTTTTTATATTATTAATACTATATTTATCCACAGGAACTGATTTTGTTTATGGTGAGACATTGGAATAAAACATGTTCATTGTTTTTTCCATATGAATAACCAGTTTTCCCAGTACCATTTATTGATTTATTGAGAAGTCTTTTACTCCATTGTTCTAAATCCCAGCTCTGTCATGCATCAGTGTTCCACACTTTTGTCTGTCAGTCGATGAGACCCTTAATAGTTTCCACTTGTCCCTTTATCTGTCTCTGTGTCAATACCACTTAGTCTTAATTATTATACCTCCATTATAAGTCTTCTTTAGCATCTGCCCTGATTTTAGGTTTGCAAAGCTGCATAAAATACCATGCAGGGGTTTGGGTTGAAATTACATTAATAGATTAGTGTGAAGAGAATCAGTGTGAATCATTGTATTGCTCATATATCTCTTCATTTCCTTAGTACTTTAATGTCTTCCAAAAAAGTTAGATATTTTCTCCATATTACTCTTAATCACTTTTATTTCTTAGATGTATTCTTGTTTTATATTTTCAGTACCACTGTAAAACTTATATTTTCCTCTTACATTTTCTACATCTTTGTTGGTGAATGGGAAAGCAATTGATTACTGTATATTGCTCTTGTGGTTGGCTGACCTACTGAAATTATAATTTTAAGAATTTGATATGGATTCACTTGTTTTTTTAATGTAGGCAATCTAATTTCAATAAATAATGATAGTTTCCATTTCTTTGACATTTTCCTAACCCTTATATACTTTTTCTTTTTTCTTGACTAATGAACTTGCTAGGAATTATATATAATATACATATGATAACGGCCATTCTCATCATGTTCCTGACCTAAAAGGTATTATTACCTCTGTCTTTTGTTATTAAATATAGTGTTTCTATTTTTTCTTAGACTATATTAAAAAATAGAGTTCTTCCGATTTCCATACAGAAAAGAAAATGACTTACAATGGGATTATACAGATGAGTCTAAAATTTTCTTATGAAACTTTGGATTCCAGAAAATAATATTTGGATACCTGCAAAGTTCTGGGTGCTTGGAAATGTTATCCAAAATAATATTGTACTTGGCCAAATTATTATCCAAATGTCAGTGCAATAGACTTACTTTCTTAAACATGATATATTTTAGGAACCATAACATCTAGAAAGAATTCTTGAAAAATAATAAAGAAGTATAAAATCCTGCCAAAAAATAATTGGAGATGACATAGGAAAGGACCAGTGCCAGACTCAGCATCTACGTAATTAGCACAATGTCTGTAAGGTCTCAAAGGATCACGCATTTACCAAGGAATTTAATCCAGCCAAATAGTCAATGACTATAAAGAAGACATGTGACAATATTCAAGGAAGTAAGAATTCAAGGAATATACCTACAGACCTTTCTTAGAACAAATAACTTGGCCATAAAGTTAGGTCCACTGAAAAATGCATAGGAATAATTACCTCAGGAATCGAGAACCTATGGTAAAATAATAAGCATTGCATACATTTATCTTTAGATAATTTAGCCAGTTATTAGCAGAGTACAAATTACATGCCATAGAATTTGATATATAAAAATATGACTAATGAAATACAACATATATATTGTTAAATATATATTGTTAAAACAGAAAGGTAATATGAATGTTTTGCTCTTTTTAAATTAAATATAGTTTTGTTAAACATCTCATTTTTGTAAAATTATCTCTGACTATCCATCCATTTACGCTAGTATATTGAAGAGAGAATCTATATAAAATGTTGGTTACTTTGTTAATTATAGTTATTTATGATTGATAGAAGACTTTCTTTTTTGCATTTTTATGGTATTTGAAATTTTTATAATTACTATATACATCATGATTTTTATAAAAATGATCACATTATTCTTTTTTTTTCACACACACACACACACACACACACACACACTGTATTTTATTTTTACAAAAGTTAAATAGACTGACACCAAGCATTGTAAATGGATGGCCACAACAAAAGCAACAATGATTGCAATTACCAAACACGAAACACACTCATACTATGTCATGATATTGACATTCAGTCCAGGAATCCTCCACTGTAACAGCTCCTTTACTTTACAGTGAACAGTGATTTGTATATTTTTTGCCTCTGAGTCCTTCTGGGATTTTTTTTTTTTATTCAAACACAAACTCACAAAAATTATAATCATCCTCATCAGTTCACTCAGTCTGGTGTAATTAATTTTTGTTTCATCTTGATCTTTTGTTAGCACTTTTATGAGTTCATCAGTTTTCCATTAGAGTTCTGAAAATGCTTATTCATTCAGTTCAGCAATATAGTCAGTTACCAGAAACCTGTATTTGTCAGTCTTTTCCATGAATTCCTTGAAGATGAAACCCTTTTATAGGAACATATTTGCAAAAGCATCAGAGTACACCCAGAACTGTCTATAAAGGACAAGAGTCTTAAAAATGACCACGGTTAAAGATTTGATGAAAGTTCATAATAATGCAATTGACAAGGAAATTTAGTTATTTCTGAGATATACATTTTAAAGTAATGACTAGAATTATGACTTACAACATTATACCAGAACATATAAGATTTTCAGAAATTTCATGTAATGTCTGAAACATTTATATTAACATATTTCCATACAAATACCCAAAGAAAGTTTAGTATTGTTTGTTTGTTTGTTTGTTTATACTGCAGGTTCTTATTAGTCATCAATTTTATACACATCAGTGTACACATGTCAATCCCAATCGCCCAATTCATCACACCACCACCACCACCACCCCCGCGGCTTTCCCCCCTTGGTGTCCATACACTTGTTCTCTACTTCTGTGTCTCAACTTCTGCCCTGCAAACTGGTTCATCTGTACCATTTTTCTAGGTTCCACATATATGCGTTAATATACAATATTTGTTTTTCTCTTTCTGGCTTACTTCACTCTGTATGACACTCTAGATCCGTCCACGTCTCAACAAATGACTCAATTTTGTTCCTTTTTATGGCTGAGTAATATTGCATTGTATATATGCACCACATCTTCTTTATCCATTCGTCTGTTGATGGGCATTTAGGTTGCTTCCATGATCTGGCTATTGTAAATAGTGCTGCAATGAACATTGGAGTGCATGTGTCTTTTTGGATTATGGTTTTCTCTGGGTATATGCCCAGTAGTGGGATTGCTGGATCATATGGTAATTCTGTTTTTAGTTTTTTAAGGAACCTCCATACTGTTCTCCATAGTGGCTGTATCAATTTACATTCCCACCAACAGTGCAAGAGGGTTCCCTTTTCTCCACACCTTCTCCAGCATTTGTTGTTTGTACATTTTCTGATGATGCGCATTCTAACTGGTGTGAGGTGATACCTCATTGTAGTTTTGATTTGCATTTCTCTAATAATTAGTGATGTTGAGCAGCTTTTCATGTGCTTCTTGGCCATGTGTATGTCTTCTTTGGAGAAATGTCTGTTTAGGTCTTCTGCCCATTTTTGGATTGGGTTGTTTGTTTCTTTAATATTGAGCTGCATGAGCTGTTTATATATTTTGGAGATTAATCCTTCACATCATTATTCTTAATCATTCTTAAACTTGAATAATGAATGGTAGAGATATAGCCTATGTATTCACATGTATTCATATATCCACAATAAATCACAATATTTTTGTTTTAAAAAGACTCTGAATAGTGATTTAGTTCAACTCCTTCATCTTACAGGAGAGAATAAGTAAGCTCAAGGGGTTCTGAAAGCTATCCAGTATCACTTACTTGTTAGCGATTGAATGAATGAGGGAGCAATTTCATATATCTTAAATTAATTCATCAAAATTGTCATACAGACAAAGAATAATACGCATTAACATACAAGAAAGAAGTATTTAAATCCTATTCAAGTAATCATAGTTAAATGATTCCTACGATGATTTCACTTTGATTTTGTAAAAATCTTGCTTCCTGCCTCTGATATTGCCTGGTTAACTCAGTCTCGCTCTAATCAGCTTTCCTTCATTCAGCTTTCCTTCTCAGGCTGTGTCAGATGCTCCTCTTTGTCTCAGGGTACTGAGAGTACCACTATCGAGGTGCTTTCTTCAGGGATTTGAAATTAGTTTTTGCATGCTGGTCTGCCCCAGCAGCCTGCAAGTTCCTTCAAGCCAGGGTCCATCCATTATCGTATTACCTGGTGCCTAGCACAGTGGCGTATATTAAGTGGTCTGTGAATATTTGTTGAGCTGATCGAATTGCATTTGGGGATCTGTACACTCAGCTAATTATTGAACACTTGCTATGACTAAGACATACTGATAAGAGTTGGAGTCTTCCTTTATGTCTAGAAGAGTGTGGTAATTTTACACAAATATGCAAACTTCTACTTCTGTTCTGATTTTATGCTTTTGAATAAAGAATAATTTATGACCTCTGTCTGGCAAATACATTTCAGAGACATCATCTGTAGTTACCTGGCCAAGATGCCGATAAAATCGCTTTTGCAGAGGGAACTCTTTCTCCTTTTATATGATTTTTACAACAATATGTCTTAAAAGTGCACTGACAGTATAGTCCAGAGTGTCCAAGATGTATCAGAGATAGAGCTTCTAGTAAAAATAAGCTCCTTAGAAAGCTTTTTGTATTGTTATTTTTCTAGAGGAATGAGTGAAAGATTTTTTATAAGGACTTGTATCCAAGGAGAAATTTTAAAATAAACCTGCTATGTTCAATTTGATGTTTTACTATTGTAACATATGACAACTACTGTGAAGTTACAGGGCTATCGTTATTTTTATTGAAAAACTAGGTAAATAGGCTCTTTTCCCATGTATCTTGATGGTTGGAAAAGTGCATTTTGAGGATAGAAATGTTATTTTGATGTATGAGAACCTACATGGAAGATAAATATGAAAAGAGTAAGGAAAAAGATAAGCAAGTCCTATAGCATTTACGTTCCAGCAGAGACCGCTGTGGACCTGGTGTCCCGTTTTTAGTGTCATTTCTTTCAAGCAGGCTACACATTGCCTTTTATTTTCTCCAATAAGAATAGTTAAAATAGGCACCTTAGATGATTTGCCTTTTACTATACCAGCCCTTATATTCCTACTCTCTTAATTACTGGGTATTAACTCTTTCGTTATTCCTGTTACCTTTCTGATTGTCTTCCTGGGAATCCCTTTTCTCTATTTCCCTTTAAATGTCCATCTTCCCCTGCTTCCTTCTTCCCCTACCCTCTCTCTTCCCTCCCCCATGCAAAATGCTGTCCTTGGTCCTCCAAGGCTAGTAGACAGTTTTTCTGAGCCTCAGTTGCTTCATCTGTAAAATGGAAATAATAGGGATAGTTACCACACAGTTTCGGTTTGAGGGTTGAGTGTGAGAGAGTGCTTGGCATAACAAAATTGTTTACTGAATGTCAGCTATTGTAGAAGTAAAGCCAATTAAGGGATCTCCCTGACTCAGGCTTTTTCCATGTAAATTTTCTTTTAAAAGCCAAAATATCTCTGTGAAACTTTAAACACTTGATCATATTTTAATATTCCTTACCAGGTAGGTAAGGAATATAACTGGTGCATAATTCATGAATTGAGAAGTTTCTCTCCTACCCTCATCTTGGTAAACCCTACCCCTCACTTCTGTGGTGGAAACCAATTTTTAAAGTTCTTTTTTACGGTTCTAGTATTTCTTTATGGAGATCCAAGAAATTATGGCTATATATTTTTAAATTTCTTTCTTTCTCGTACAAAAGGCATATGTGTGTGAAAAAAACCTTGTTTTTATTCCTACACATAAACATAACCTGGAGATATTTTCGCTCCATACATAGAAAGCTTTCTTATTCCGTTGTGTAGGTGTGCCACAGTTTATTTGACAAGTTCCTTATCAGCAGGTATTAGGGTTATTTTGCTATTATCAACAATCCTGCAGTATACGATTTATCCACATAACATTGTTATGAATGCAGATGAACTGATGGTGTAAAATTTAAAATGAGGGACTGCTGGGTCAAAGTCATGTATGCAAATTTTATACTTTTTGTTTTCAAATTTAAAATGTTTGTTATCCTTTCTGCATTGATTTGAGATGCCACCTTTATTGTCACATGGTCTCTGCAGAATTTCTATTCTTTTCTATTGGTCTGATTGCTCAGGTGCCGTTACCATACTGTCTTAATTATTGGGGTGTTTTAGTATGCTTTAATACATGTTAGGTCTCCCCAACTATTGTTCTTATTTTTCTGAGGTTATTTTTTTTGCTATCTCCTATTTTTCCATAAGTTAAGTAGTGTGTCTAGTTATGAAAGAGTAATTTAAGGTTTATTACATTAAATATATGAACTAATAGAGGTGAATTTATTTTCTACGACAATCACAGGGCATCTTTGCATTAAGTCGTATTTGATGTCCTCCAGAAATGGTTTCTAATGTTCCTTTTTGAGGTCTTAACATTTCTTTTGAGTGTATTTCTAGATTTTTTTTTAACATTTATGTGACCACCATAAATGGAGTTTTCCATCATACTTTCTAAATGATTATTGTTTGTTATATTTAAGATATTTGACTTCTGATGATTTTATAAACTTTTACCGTAGTGAAATGAATTCCCTTATGCTCTGTAATAGATCTCAGCAGATTCTACTGAGTTTCCCAATATATAGTTATTTCATCTACAAGTTGTTTTAGCTGTTGCTTTCTAATATTCCTATCTCTAATTTCTTTCTTTTTTGTAATTGCACTGGATAATATTTCTGCTACCTTGTAAATCTTAGTGTTGCTAAAGGGTATCTTTGTTGTAATCCTGATTGGCAGAAATGATCTAATGATGTGTTTTTCCTTTAAGTATAATGCTGGTTCCTGGGCTCATTTGAGAGATGGGGGGAAAGGGCAGAGAAGAGTGTACATTTTATCCTTTAGTGCACATATATCATTGCCCTGTTCTTAACTCACCTGATATTATGTTTATTTGTGATTCTCTTTCCCCAAACTGATTATCCCTTTAAGACAAGTATGAGTTTTACTCTTTCCTATAGTAAACATAATGTTTTACACATTGTCAGCATTCATTCATTGTGCAATTTGAATTATAATAGAAGCCTCTAAAATTGTATCCTACTGTAATTTGCTGTCATGCTCTGGAATAATTCCTAAGTAGATACATTTACTTGCATGTGATGTAGGAATTGATGCCCTTCATAATGACTGAATATATAAGACTTGTGTCAAGGAGGTGGCAATGGGTGAGACCTGTGAGTAAATAATATATCAATATATTATCCCCAGGACTGAAAACATTAAGTTACATTCAAAAATTAAACAACAACCATTTCCAATCATGTATGAAAGACGTTTTATTGGGAATAAGTATTAAAGTGTTACTGAAGCTTGTGGTTGCACTTACTTAAGTTTGTAATGATTATACTGGTTCTTTATAAATCTAAGGCAAGTTTATGCTTTCTACCAATATATATGGAGCCCTTATAAGAATATATTATGCAAGAAGCTGTTTAATATACAAAGTTGTACTTTCAACAAGCATGGGCTCCAATGAGAGAAATGAAATTTATACTGAGTCACAAAACAAAGAAGGCTATAATAATTCTCCCATTTGTGGAGACCATAAGAAAGTGGAGACTGGAGGTATTATTGTGAGCAGGCAAGCTCAATCTGCCCAAAGTTTGCTCCCTTGAAACCTAAGTATCACATTAATAGGAAAAGTTAATCAGGTTGACCAGATGTCAGGACATCTGGAAGCACAAAGAAAGTATTGAATGTATTTCATGGTGATTATAATTAACAGTACTGTATTGTACTCTTGAAATTTGCTATATGAGGTAACAGATATATTAATTAGCTGGATTGTAGTGATCATTTCACAGTGGTCCATAAGAAAACATTAGCATGATTATTTTGATGGTGGTGTACAGAATAGTTTAGAGAGAAAGCAGAGGTAGGAGGCCAACTTAGCAAACCATAGCAATAATTTAGAATTGTGCCAAACTTTGAGTAAGTTACTTAACTTTTATGCCTGAGTGTCCCATATTGTAAACAATGATAATTATATTGCCCACCTTATTGGATTTTGGTGTGGTTTAAACTACGTTAATATTTATAAGTTCCTCATTACAGTGGGGAACATAATATGAACTTAAGATGCTAGTTATTAGTAGTGAAAGTCAAGATTGCTACTGTTACCTGATTGAAGCAATGCCCAAAATGTTGACTGAAGAGGAAAAAGTCAGGTTAAACCACAAAATTAAAATAACACTAAAACAAATATAGAGCATCCAAATCTAATTATGTAGCTCTAAACAGAAAGCCAGTACACTTTTGAAACAGCAGCCAAAATTAAATTAGGGAAAATGAGAGAAATAAAAATGTAAAGTAGATAAGAAACACTGTGTACTTTTTGCTAAGAAATTAATTTTCTTTTCTGAGTAAAACCTCTCACTTAAGGTGTTTCATTTCAAAATGAGCTTTTTTTAAAAAACGTCTTTATTGGAGTATAATTGCTTTACAATGGTGTGTTAGTTTCTGCTTTATAACAAAGCAAATCAGCTCTACATATACATATATCCCCATATCTCCTCCCTCTTGCGTCTCCCTATACATTTGAAATCAGTCACTCTTTAAACTATTTCTTCCCTGGGCTTTCGAACTCCTGAAGCTTTCATGTCTTTTTTTATGCTCTGAGGAGAGAAGCTTCTGTTCAGTTACTGAGCGTGGATTAGTGCTTAAGCCTTCAAGGAGCCCATACTCTCAAATACCATTTAGTTTAGATCTTGACATTTTCTTTTATTCTTGATCTTTTTAAAAATCACTTATTGGGCTTCCCTGGTGGTGCAGTGGTTGAGAGTCTGCCTGCTGATGCAGGGGACACGGGTTCGTGCCCCGGTCCGGGAAGATCCCGCATGCAGCGGAGCAGCTAGGCCCGTGAGCCATGGCCGCTGAGCCTGCGCGTCCGGAGCCTGTGGTCCGCAATGGGAGAGGCCACAACAGTGAGAGGCCCGTGTACCGCAAAAAAAAAAAAAAACAAAAAACAACAACAAAAAAATAAATATGAGGTGGTGAAAAGTTCAAATATATCAGTAACCACATAAATGTAAATAGATTATGCATTTCTTTAATAAACAGAAGTCATAAATATATAAGCAAAACTGACAAATTTACTATCTTATAGTGAAAAACTTATGCATGAAAAGTTAAATTATAAAAAAGTGAAAGTCAAACTACAAAATAGGGGAAGGTATTTCCAATACATTTACCTGGTAAAGGATTTAAAAGTAAAATATATTTAAATTTTTCTGCAAATCAACAGCAAAAAGGACAAAAAACAAATATAGTCTATCAACATGTATAAAGCTCTATCATATAATTGAAAGTGAAAATTAGGCTTTATAATGTTTTGTACATGAAGTTTTATACTATTTATGCAAAATTTGAAATATAAAAACAGTAATATTGCTTATAAAGGTATAAAGATATAGTAGATATATTAAAGTCTTCGATTGGAAGGATGTACATCAACTTTAAGATAATATGTGATATGCAGTACATATATGAAAAAGAATTTTTGTTTTTACATCTTTATTGGAGTATAATTGCTTTACAATGGTGTGTTAGTTTCTGCTTTATAACAAAGTGAATCAGTTATACATATAGATATGTTCCCATATCTCTTCCCTCTTGCGTCTCCCTCCCTCCCACCCTTCCTATCCCACCCCTGTAGGTGGTCACAAAGCACCGAGCTGATCTCCCTGTGCTATGCGGCTGCTCCCCAGTCTTATATATCACAGGAGCATCTCACTTTTGGATTTTGCCCACAGATTTTTGGATGGTGCAGGTAAAGGCAAAAATTAATGAAGACACCAAGATTTGAAGCGTATGTGACTAAAAAGAGGAAATAAAAATCCTGGAAGGAGAAGTAAACCAAAGAGGAAATATTTTGATTTGGACATTTGACTTTCACTTACTGAACCCTATAGTAACTGGGTCCATAAAATAGAAACATGCTGATTGTACCTGGGAATAGAGTTTTCAGTGATTATTGAGTTATGCCTCTACAACTGACTGATGAAAATAAAATATTGTCAATTTCAAAAGCATAAGTTGATATAGCTAAAGAATACTCCGATTTTAGAGAAAGTAAAACCCAGAAGACATGGTTCTTTCCTGGAGATTTTGAGCAAAGAGATAGGATATTTTGTTCTGTGTCATGTCAGTGTTGGGCTCTTTGACAGCAGGGAGCAGGAAGACAGTAATTGTAAGACTCCCTCCAGTGCTGTGATTGTCTCTAAAGATTGCCACCTGTTTGGGTTATTGCTCTGCAGGTCTGCTGTACAACTGGTTTTCATTCTCATGATAATGAATTGTCTCATGACAATTTCACACTCTCAACCTAAAACTTGCTGCTGCTGTGAAGTGTTTCATTTCTGGCTGTGACTCTAAACCATGTCTGTATTCTTTCCCAGTATTTCATTGATGGCCTGGTAGACAAATGCAGTAGAGAGAACTATATATATTCAGGTGAAAAAAAACACTTGGCCTCCTCAAAAATTGGCAATGGTGAGATTTGGGGAATCATTGTTTTCCTTTTGTGAATTTCCAGTTGTTTTTCTGGGTTATTAAGATAAAGAGAAAGCAAGATCCTAGAAATGGAAAAGATGAACACATTTATTTTGGTCTTTCCAACCATGAAACGAGAATAAATGAGATATACATATTGTGCTTTAAGATTTTTTCAATGTTAATGGATAGCAATATTTATATTTTGCATTAAACAGTGGTGAATGATGCAAAGCTCTTGAGTTAACAAAATTGGTGAGAACTTTCTCTTTTAAAATTGAACTTAAATTATGGTCCGAGGAGAAGGGAAATAAGTTTTAAATTTTTTGGTTCTGTGGTTTATATTTAAATAGGTGAGTGTTTATACAGAGATAGATGCATATTTATGTATATTATTTATACATGTATATAAACTGAAATTTATAAGTCAAATAGATATAAGGACAAATGCATTTGTATATAAATATAAATGGATAGCCGTATACACATAAAATGATAGCCTGCCTCTACTCCATTTCATCCTTTTTTTTTTGTTGTTTCATCCTTAATGACCTCTGCTTTTTCAGTTGCAGATTATATAACCTAAAACAGAAATGGCCAGTACAAGTATTTTTAAAACAATGAAGTAAAAACAATCCTTGAATTAGTGATAAGATTTCTTATATTTTTTGAGATACTAGTTAGTTTTTTGCTAAATTAAGTTACAGGTAAAAATAAATGTATTTAGACTTGTGGATATTTAAGAAAATGTATTTACATCCTCCATCCCCAGAAATATACTCTTTGCCTGTTTACAATGGGGGCTGCTTGGTGCCCCTTATAACACCTTTAAAGTTGCCTCTGGCTCATCTCTTTTCATTGCTCTTGTATTCTTAAGTATTTCTAATCAATTCACAGGTGGAGAAAAACCCTTTGGGTTTTACATTTGTCAGAGAGCCACTGCATTTATGTCAGGGAACTCAGCAGGCTGTGAACTATATCCAGAGTTGCAGGTGTGTACAAAGGAGGACCCGTAGTGGATATATTTGATTATAGTAGTCTACTCCTGGGCATACAGAAGCCACAGGACTGTAGACATTGCAATTGACAGCTGCAAGTCTTACAGTTTAGAGATGACATGTGCCTTGAAAAATCTAAGCATTTAAAAGAAATCAACCTGAAATACCCAATATTCCTGACCCTATACCACTATTTTTAAAATTTCATTTCATTTGCGACTTTTGTTTAATCTGTAATCTTAAATTTTCTGAGACTTCAGTTTACTTAAGGACATCTACCATAACTTAGAGAAAGAGTTGATGAATCTGATTGAAATCTTAAAGTCAAGATTGTTCCCGACCTGGCTCTCCCATATCTTTCTTCTCTTATCTCTCACCACCCTTACTGTGGTTCACTGCCCTCCACACTGGCCTCCTTGCAGTTCTTGGAATAATAGTTCACGCAGGCTCCCTCAACAGGGCATTTGCTCTTGCAATTTTGTCTTACTGAAGCACTCTTTCCCCAGATGTCTGTACCACTCATTCTCTCACTTCCTCTAATACTGAAATGTAGGCTGCTGGGTGAGCCTTCCCTCACCATCCCTCCATAGCACTTAACACCATTGAAAAAAATACAATTTACAAATACACTTATTTATTTGCCATCATCTGTCTACCCAATTGAAACAGATGTTCCAAGAGGCAGGAACTTTGTTTCCACACGGACAGAAAGTTTGTGTGCTTTTTGTTGTTGTTATTATTATTATTTTTATCTGCATTTTTTTACAACTGTATCCACAGAACAAAGAGCTCTCAAATATTTTTTGAACAAATGGACTAGATAAGAGTGATTCTGGTATCGGTATATATTTGACAGCAATTAAATATAAGCCAGTGTTGAAAGTTCATATCTATATTGAAAAAGATAGCTAAAGCCAAATTCATCAGTGCATGAAGCTTAATCCTCTGTATTAACCACTTTTTACACAAACACAGAGTGTCTTTCAATAGTACCATACACAATTTGTGAGAGGAGAAAGACTCAGGACTAAGTAATTGAATTTACTCATAGCATAAGCCTGCAATAACCATTCCTGAATGGTCTTTGCTTATGTGTTTATTTGTTGTCTTGATATGTTCATCTTATATACAGTTATAAATAATTGAATCCTATACCCCAAGTTATCATTTATACAGTATCTTGCTTTCAGAAGGGAACACAGGGACTTCCCTGGTGGTCCAGTGGTTAAGACTTCACCTTCCAATGCAGGGAGTGTGGGTTTGATCCTTGGTCGGGGAGCTAAGATCCCACATGCCTCACGGCCAAAATCCCAAAACATAAAACAGAAGCAATATTGTAACAAATTCAATAAAGACTTTAAAAATGGTTCACATAAAAAAAAATCTTAAAAAAAAAAGAAGGGAACACAAACATAAGATGCTCCAGATATGCCACTGTCTTCTATATTCTTTAAAATCTCTGGAAACGAAGTTTGTGTGACTCCTTTTAGTGCAATGGATCCTCAGGTTTGACAACTCCTATAATTAAGAATTCTCCCAAGTTTTTAACCAAAATCGTACATGAACAAAGTTCATTAGGTCAACATCTTATGATGGAACAGGCCCATTAAATCCGACTTTTGGTTAAGTTAAATCTTGGGAATGGATGCTGGATAAATAACGTCATTATGGCTATGAACTAAAGCAAAGAAATCAAACCATCTACATCACAGTGAGTCTTAAATGGAAAAAGGATGCTCTTTGTGTAAAATCTCCTTGAAAAGGAGAAAACACTGAAGAAAAGGGACTGCTATGAGGTAAAAGGTTTTCATCAGATGGAAGGGAATCAAGAGGGTATTTAACTATGGCAATCGGTCTGGCTGGCTAATACAGTGTAAAACTGAGGTGTGGAGCAGCTGTGCATCCTGGGGATTTCTGTAGTCCTGGCAACAACGTGGAATCTTCTCGAAGGAAAATCTGAAGGGTACCCAGGAGCCTGTTTGGTGAGACAACTGGCATGTTTAGGAGATAACTTTGAATGAGAAGGTGAAATCAGTTACTTCCTCAGGAGAGAGTGAAGCAGCATTTTGAACAGTGATGGGACAGGCAGGCATGTCATCCGAGAAGGGACAGGACTCGGGAGAAGGTGAATCTTCCTGCAACCTATAAGTTCTGTTGCTAACTAGCCAAATGGTCCCTGCATCTTCAGATGCCCTTGAAGAGCCAAGCAGTGTCTGAAGAGACTGCACCCTGTCCTCCCACACACTGCTAAAGAAGGGCACTGATTTATGTCCTGTCTCTTAGAACAAAAGTAAAAATACCTAATTTAAATTAAATTAGTAAAAATACCTAATTAAAAATACCTAATTTAATTGGTGTGGTTCTCTTTCAGTCACTCGAAAAATTTGTATTTTTCATTTATAAGCAAAATAAAACATTCCTTTATTTTTTCTTCTCAAAGGAGTGATTTCCTGGTCTCAAGCAGTCATTTTTGCTGCTCATCTCCAGAATTCTCCAACATACTCATATAAGGCATCAGTTCCAGGGCCTAAAGCAGACTAACACTATTAAAATCCCACTTGAAAAAGAGTAACAGGGAGGTGATTTCCTCATGCTCCTATTAACTGTATGCTTCTGGTACGAAGGTTGCTTTCAGACTGCTGACTCATGCTGAATTTGACTTCACATTGACAGAGAAAGACACTTCCAAATTCTCTGCACCAGGTCCCTTTTTACTACCATCACAAAGCAAACTATTTTGAAAAAAAAAAAAAGCAAGGTGGAAAACAAAACTCTGCACTTATTAGCATTTATTAAATAATTAAGTTAAAAAATTCAACTAGACATCAAAATATAACTAGTCCACAGTCATGATAATTCATACTATTTTTCCCAATAAATTATTTTGTTTTAATAAGTGTATTATGAGATTTCATTAGGCTTTTGAAATATCAAAAATAATTTAATTGAAACAGAAATTGAGGAACTTTGTGCAAAATACTTGGCCAGTAGTCTTCAAAACTGTCAAGGTCATGAAAAGCAAAAAAGGCTGAGAAACTGTCAAAGATCAGAGGAGATTAGGAGACAGGACCACTGAATGCACCGTGGTGACCTGGATTGGATCCCAAAACAGAAGAGGACATTGGTGTGAAAAACTGGTGACTTCTGAATAGAATCTGTAGTTTAGATAATAGTATTTTACTAATGTTAAGTCTTAGTTTTGAAAAATGTATCATGGTTATTTAGGATGTTAATATTAGGAGAAGCTGGGTAAAATCTTTTTGGGAAATCTCTGCACCATTTTTGCCAGTGTTTATAAATCTAAAATTATCCCAGAACAAGAAAATAATAACTTAAGGGCCTTGGCTTGGTAAACAGTCTGTTACATCAGGTCTTTAACAACCAGTTTTATCTATATGTGGTTGCCTCTGTTAATGTAATAGCAAAGAGATAAGATGCTATCATAAAAACCAAGTCTATTTTTCCTCATTATCCATTATCAGGTTTATTCTATAGCAATATCAAGTGCCTAAATGGAAACACTTTTGCTTTCTGACTCATGTTTATCTCACTATTTAGTTAAAAATAATGTTGTCACACAAGCTGAGACATTGCAGTCAGGGAGTAGTTTGTTTACTTCCATGAATATTACAAGGCTTCATTGAATATCACCATGGTTCCTGAGCAATAAAGTGCACAGGGTACAGGGAAAAGTATTCTTCTGTAGGAAAGAACAGAAACTGTATTACCAGGATTTTTGGTCTCAAATGCATTCAAAGAGGGTCTTCCTACCTCAACTAGAATTCCAAATCCACTAATAAATAATCAGGAGATAAATATTAATAATCTATATACTTTGCAAATGATATGTTTATTTATCTGCCTTGGATCTCTCACATTTCTACTCAGATTCATGTAACTATTTTTCACTTCCACAATATTACTGTTAATACTACTACTCCACTAATAAAAACAAAATCTAAAAAAGTATCTTTCTTAGCGTGGGCTGCCATAACACAATGCCATAGGCTGAGTGGCTTGAAAAACAGACATTTGTTTTCTCACAGTTCTGGGGGTTAGAAGTCCAAGATCAAGGTCCAGCATGGCCAGGTTCTGGCGAGAGCCCTCTTCCCAGCTTGCAGATGACCAGCATCTCACTGCATGTCCACATGACCTCTTTTTCTGTGAGAGCATGGAAAGAAGGCAGGCTCTCTGGTGTCTTTTCTTATAAGGACACTAATTCCATCCTGAGGGCCCCACCCTCATGACTTCATCTAACCCTAATTACCTCCCAAAGCCCCATCTCCAAATACCATCACATTGGGGGTGAGGAATCCAACGAACCATATGCTGATATCATAGTATTATCAATATTTATACTACCTTTTTTAGGTTGTTTTACCTTGAGGGTAGAGATCAGTAAGGGGTCAAAAAATAAATAAATAACTAGAACACAGTGTGTGGAACACAAGTGTGTGGAGAGAACACCAGGAGATCTGAAGGAGTAGTCATAACTCCTTATGTCCTGGGCTGTGGTTAGAAATCTTGTGACAGAGGAGATGGGTCTCCACCTGGGTAGAGAAAGAGAGGTATATCCACGTGTGCTGAAAGCTCAGGGCTGTCCTTCATGTGCTTTTCGAAGCTACCAGTATGGAGCTAGGAAAGGTAGCAAGAGTAATATGAAATTGTGTGATTGTACTGTTATTCTGTTTATTCTGCTTTTATGATGAGAGGTCTTCCTGTGATTGTTCTGAGTGCCTTTGAACAGGAGAAACACTGTCTTCTAGTGAATAATAGACAGTGCACACTCCAGAGGAATTACAGTATCTGGCCTATATTAGTTAAAAAAACAGTATAAATAAACTTTACAGTATAATTAAAGAAATAGAACAGAAGAGAGACCTTCAAGATAGCGGAGGAGTAAGACGTGGAGATCACCTTCCTCCCCACAAATACATCAGAAATACATCTACACGTGGAACAACTCCTACAGAACACCTACTGAATGCTGTCAGACAACCTCAGACTTCCCCAAAGAGCGAAGAACAGATGCCCTCAGCGACCTACATGCAGAGGTGGGGCCAAATCCAAAGCTGAACCCCAGGAGCTGTGCGAACAAAGAAGGGGAAGGGACATCTCTCGCAGCAGCCTCAGGAGCCGCAGATTAAAGCTCCACAATCAACCTGATGTACCTGCATCTGTGAAATACATGAATAGACAACGAATCATCCCAAAATTGAGGCAGTGGACTTTGTGTGATTTTGTCTGTATAGCTTTGCTTTTACCATTTCTCCTGGGGTTCTGTCTGTCCTTTTTTATTTTTTTTTTTTAGGGTAGTTTTTAGTGCTTGTTATCGTTGTTGGATTTGGTTTTTGGTTTGGTTGCTGTCTTTTTTCTTTCTCTTTTTTATTACTATCTATTTTTTTTAATTTTCAATCATTTTTTTCTTTTTATTTTAATAACTTTATTTTATTTTACTTTTTTCTTTCTTTTTTCTCCCTTTTCTTCTGAGCCGTGTGGCTGACAGGGCCTTGGTGCTCTAGCTGGGTGTCAGGCGAGTGCCTCTGAGGTGGGAGAGCGGAGTTCAGGACATTGGTCCACAAGAGACCTCCCGGCTCTATGTAATATCAAATGGTGAAAGCTCTCCCAGAGATCTCCATCTCAACTCTAAGAGCCACCTCCACTCAACGACCAGCAAGCTTCAGTGCTGGACACCCCCTGCCAAACAACTAGCAAGACAGGAATATAACCCCACCCATTAGCAGAGAGGCTGCCTAAAATCATAATAGGGTCACAGACACACCAAAACACACCACCAGATGTGGTCCTGCCCACCACAAAGACAAGATCCAGGCTCATCCACCAGAACACAGGCACCAGTCCCCTCCACCAGGAAGCTTACACAACCCAGTGAACCAACCTTAGCCACTGGGGGCAGACACCAAAAACAATGGGAACTACAAACCTGCAGCCTGCAAAAAGGAGACTCCAAACACAGTAAGTTAAGCAAAATGAGAAGACAGAGAAACACAAAGCAGATGAAGGAGCAAGATAAAAACCCACCAGACCAAACAAATGAAGAGGAAATAGGCAGTCTACCTGGAAAAGAATTCAGAATAATGATAGTAAAGATGATCCAAAATCTTGGAAATAGAATGGAGAAAATACAAGAAACGTTTAACAAGGACGTAGAACTAAAGAGCAAACAAACAATGATGAACAACGCAATAAATGAAATTTAAACTTCTCTAGAAGGAATCAATAGCAGAATAACTAAGGCAGAAGAATGGATAAGTGACCTAGAAGATAAAACAGTGGAAATAACTACCGCAGAGCAGAATATAGAAAAAAGAATGAAAAGAATCAAGGACAGTCTCAGAGACCTCTTGTACAACATTAAATGCGCCAACATTCGAAATATAGGGGTCCCAGAAGAAGAAGAGAAAAAGAAAGGGACTGAGAAACTATTTGAAGAGATTATAGTTGATAACTTCCCTAATATGGGAAAGGAAATAGTCAATCAAGTCCAGGAAGCGCAGAGTCCCATACAAGATAAATCCAAGGAGAAACATGCCAAGACACATATTAATCAAACTTTCAAAAATTAAATACAAAGAAAAAATATTGAAAGCAGCAAAGGAAAAACAACAAATAACACACAAGGGAATCTCCATAAGGTAAGCAGCTGATCTTTCAGCAGAAATTCTGCAAGCCAGAAGGGAGTGGCAGGACATATTTAAAGTGATGAAAGGGGAAAACCTACAACCAAGATTACTCTACCCAGCAAGGATCTCATTCAGATTCTACAGAGAAATTAAAACCTTTACAGACAAGCAAAAGCTAAGAGAAATCAACACCACCAAACCAGCTTTACAGCAATGCTAAAGGAACTTCTCTAGGCAAGAAACACAAAAGAAGGAAAAGACCTACAAAAACAAACCCAAAACAATTAAGAAAATGGTAATAGGAACATACATATCGATAATTACCTTAAACGTAAATGGATTAAATGCTCCAACCAAAAAACATAAACTGGCTGAATGGATACAAAAACAAGACCCATATATATGCTGTCTACAAGAGACCCACTTCAGACCTAGGGACACATACAGGCTGAAAGTGAGAGGATGGAAAACAATATTCCATGCAAATGGAAATCAAAAGAAAGCTGGAGTAGCAATTCACATATCAGACAAAATAGACTTTAAAATAAAGATTATTACAAGAGACAAAGAAGGGCACTACCTAATGATCAAGGGATCAATCCAAGAAGAAGATACGACAATTGTAAATATTTATGGACCCAACATAGGAGCACCTCAATACATAAGCCAAATGCTAACAACCATAAAGGGGGAAATTGACAGTAACACAATCATAGTAGGGGACTTTATCACCCCACTTTCACAATGGACAGATCATCCAAAATGAAAATAAAGAAACACAAGCTTTAAATGATACATTAAATAAGATGGACTTAATTGATATTTATAGGACATTTCATCCAAAAACAACAGAATACACTTAAGTGCTCTTGGAACATTCTCCAGCATAGATCATATCTTGGATCACAAATCAATCTTGCTAAATTTGAGAAAACTGAAATCATATCAAGTATCTTTTTCAACCACAATGCTATGAGACTAGATATCAATTACAGGAAAAAATCTGTAAAAATTACAAACATATGGAGGCTAAACAATAAGTACTAAATAACCAAGAGATCACTGAAGAAATCAAAGAGGAAATCAAAAAATACCTAGAAACAAATGACAATGAAAACACGACAACCCAAAACCCAGAGATAAAGCCACGCACCTAAGGTCAACTAATCTGTGACAAAGGAGGCAAGAATATACAATGGAGAAAAGACAGCCTCTTCAATAAGTGGTGCTGGGAAAATTGGACAGCTACATGTAAAAGAATGAAATTAGAACACTCCGTAACACCGTACACAAAAATAACCTCAAAATGGATTAAAGACCTAAATGTAAAACTTTAAAACTCTTAGAGGAAAACATAGGCAGAACACTCCATGACATAAATCACAGCAAGATCCTTTTAGAGCCACCACTTAGAGAAATGGAAATTAAAAATAAACAAATGGGACCCAATGAAACTTAAACCTTTTGCACAGCAAAGGAAACCATAAACAAGACGAAAAGACAACCCTCAGAATGGGAGAACATATTTGCAAATTAAGCAACTGACAAAGGATTAATCTCCAAAATTTACAAGCAGCTCATGCAGCTCAATATCAAAAAAACAAACAACCCAATCCAAAAATGGGCAGAAGACCTAAACAGACATTTCTCCAAAGAAGATATACAGATTGCCAACAAACACATGAAAGGATGCTCAACATCACTAATCATTAGAGAATTGCAAGTGAAAAACACAATGAGGTATCACCTCACAACCGTCAGAATGGCCATCATCAAAAAATCTACAAACAATAAATGCTGGAGAGGGGGTGGAGTAAAGGGAACCCCCTTGCACTGTTGGTGGGAATGTAAATTGATACAGCCACTATGGAGAAGAGTATGGAGGTTCCTTTAAAAACTAAAAATAGAACTACCATATGACCCAGCAATCCCACTACTGGGCATATAGCCTGAGAAAAGCATAATTCAAAAAGAGTCATGTACCGCAATGTTCATTGCAGCTGTATTTACAGTAGGTAGTTCATGGAAGCAACCTAAGTGTCCATCGACAGATGAATGGATAAAGAAGATGTGGCACCTATATACAATGGAATATTACTCAGCCATATAAAGAAATGAAATTGAGTTATTTGTAGTGAGGTGGATGGACCTAGAGACTGTCGTACAGAGTGAAGTAATTCAGAAAGAGAAAAATAAATACCGTATGCTAACACATATATATGGAATCTAAAAAAAAATAATGGTTCTGAAGGACCTAGGGGCAGGACAGGAATAAAGACGCAGACATAGAGAATGGACTTGACACGGGGAGGGGGAAGGGTAAGCTGGGACGAAGTGACAGAGTGGCATGGACATATATACACTACCAAATGTAAAATAGATAGCTAGTGGGAAGCAGCCGCATAGCACAGGGAGATCAGCTCGGTGCTTTGTGACCACCTAGAGGGGTGGGATAGGAAGGGTGGGAGGGTGACCCATGAGGGAAGGGATATAGGGATGTATGTATATGTATAGCTGATTCATTTTTTTATGAAGCAGAAACTAACACACATTGTAAAGCAATTATAATCCAATAAAGATGTTTAAAAATAAATAAATTTAAAAGATAAAAAAAGAAATAGAACAGAAATACAGTGATCTTAGTTTCTGGCTATAGCGAATGTAAACTCCAGCAAAAATATGCATTTCTATAAAAGTTTGAAATATTAAATTTGCATATCTAGACCTCTTTAGTTATTGAAAAAAGTCTCATTTTATTGATTTGACTTAAACATACCTGTGGATGGAGGGTTTTAAGGTGGGCATCAGGTGACATTGTAAGAGCCAACATGAATTATTCCTGTAAAATCAGGAAGAGTCCAGAAAGAAGGGCCTGTGTTTGTGTAATATATAGCCCTACTTTTTTTTTAAACAAAGCTGAAGAGATGTGTGTTCAGACAGATGTGTGTTCAAATCCTGACACTCTTACTGTCTTACTATCTTTATCCTAAAATGAAGACAACCTACCTCATATAGTAGGTATGAGGATTAAATGTGTCTATAAATTTTAAAATATGTTGCACATAATAAGTGTTTAGTAAATAGTAGGTGCTATAAAAGCATAAAGGGCGTGACAGATGTGTCCATTATAAAAAGATCTGTTTCATTTTCTAAAGGAGTATATGAGCATGTTTTATAATGAACACTATAAGTTAATTTTTAAATGTGATGTTTTTCCAAAGAATATTGAACATTATGAAAGTGCTTAATCTTAGTAAATTTTTACTTCATTATCATGGAAAACAGAATTGTTTGTCACCAGGATGGTGAGAATAAATACTTTATATGGTGTTGATACCCAGATGATTTAGTTAGATTAAGGAGGATTGAAGCCGGTGCACTGAAAATCTCATAGCATGCAATCTTTTCATATAAAATTTATGTTTATATTTAATATTGTTTTTAAAATTTGCTATAATTTTAAAGAATAACATGCCTCTGAATTCCCAGTTTTTTTCTCTCTGTAAGATAAGTGCATGTAAAACAATTTATTCCCCCTGGATTAGTTGAATAGATAAATCCCTGATGCTACTAAACTCACGTACAAAAGACATAATGGGATTCCTTTATTTACTTTCAGATTTTCAGACGTTGCTGGTTGGTTTTTAAGAAGGCGTCTAGTAAAGGACCCAGAAGGCTAGAAAAATTTCCAGATGAAAAGGCAGCATATTTCAGAAACTTTCATAAGGTAAGTCACGGTCTTTGGAATCTCTGGGGAATAACTGTACCCTTGGCAACAACTGTGGAGACATTTCTTTTGATAGATGAAATCTGCAGAGGCAAAAATGCATGGCCAGGATAAAATGTCCCTGCACTGATAAAATGCAAAAGTTGTTTTTCTCCTTTATTTTAATCATCTGCTATAAATGCCAGTGGTACCTCTGCAAAATGAAAGACTCATTTTTATTGCTACTTTGCAAAATGAGATGACTCATAACTCAACCAGATCATTTCCCAAGGTGCTGAGTAGGCATTTTCCCTCTTTTCAGGTTAATTGTTCATTTTTTACTTTGATTTAAAGCGTGGGCAATGTTTTGGAGATAAAACTTTTGAGGCTGGTGTTAGCAGTGTTAATGACACTGTTAATGTACAAAGCATTTGCTCTTTACAGCATAACAAGAACGATCATCGTGTATGCTGATGTGTAGAGATGTGACTTAAATCCTATGAACGAAATAGCAATTTCCTAAGAATTAAAAGTATGTAAGAAATTGCCCTAGAATGATGCTAAATGTGCTGCTGAAAGTTATCTCTGGTGATAATGTCAAAAAAGAGTTAAGTATTTGATCGTAATGTGGAGGATTCATGATCAGAATGCAGAATTGTGAAACAGCGTTGCTTTTTTGATAGAATGCCTACATAAGCTCAGGAAAGACTTTAGTTCCTCACTGGTGGTAACATAGAGTAAGTTACCCTGAATAATGTAATTAGTCTGTGGAATTTATTTTATGTGAGGTATAGTGCTAATTTCTTCTTTTATTAAAAATAGAGTGCTTGCCAGGGATGAGGGGGGTGGGAGGGATAAATAGGCATAGGACTGAGGATTTTTAGGACAGTGAAACTACCCTTTATGATACTATAATGGTGGATGTATGTCATTATAAATCTGTCCAAAGCCAGAGAATGTACAACACCAAGAGTGAACCTTACTGTAAAATATGGACTTTGGGTGATTATGTTGTATCAAAGTAGATTCATGAGTTATAACAAATGTACCATCTGGTGGGGATATTGATAATGGGGGAGGCTATGTATTTGTGAGGGCAGGCTGCATAAGGGAAAGCTCTGTACTTTCTGCTCAATATTGCTGTGAACATAAAACTGCTCTAAAAATTAAAGTCTATTAAAAATAGATTATTCAGCAGTAATGTGCTAACCAATCCTATTACACAAATAACTAGCAATCTTTTGTATTAGATTTGAACCTATATCATAAGGCTTAAAATGTGAATTTCTTTAACTCTCTATGAGGTATTCTGTATTTTAATATAGATTTACTAATAGAGAATCCAAGTTCAAGTTCCTGCCCAGCCACTTACAAGCTCATAGGAGTTTGGTTTTCTCATGAGGACATGGATTTTAAAATTGTAATATTACATGTCTCTTTTGAAGACTATTTAAGATAGAGTATCAAATAACAACCAACACAGTGATGCATGTTCTTACTATATGAAAAATTATTTGCAGCCTGAAGTCATATTGATATTTTGTATGATGATGATGACCATGGCAATAATTTTAAGCCTGACTTAATGACAAACTGCCAGGTCGTGAAATGTAAGTCTGTAACGTTTAGTTTTTGAGTAAAATTTTGGAAGACTGAGCATAGTATATATTCTGTGGATTCCTGGTCAGAACGCCTGCCTGCTGGTCAGTGCTGTACCCTGGCTGGACGCTCTCTAGCCAGCGCACCTAGAGTCCATGTACTCATGATTCAGCCATCTTCTACTTGCAAAATGGCAACATTATAAGCAGTATTATAACCACCTATAAGGGTTAATAATTTAGACAAAGATAAGTATAAGCTGTCTGCTTTACACGATGCACTGGGGCCACGAGGAGAGGTATGAGGCACAGTCCTTGTCCTGAAGGAGCTTGTATTCCAGAGGAAAAGACACACATATGCAGATAATTTTGATTCAATATGAACAAGTCTTAATAAATTGAAAAGGGTTGAGGTCATAAAGAGTGTGTTCTCTGACCATAAATTATTTAATTTTAGAAATCAATGTTGTCTAGTAAATGCTAAATATTTGGTAATTAACATAGTCTAAGGGGTAATAATTCCAAGGCAATGTAGTAGTCACAGAGGCTATTAGCAGGTATTCTAAACTCAAAGATAATAAAAACACAAATATCAGCATGTGTGGAATAGAGCTATACCGGTGAGTATAGGGAAATGTATAGCTATGAGTTCTTACATTAGAAAGAAACAATAAATGCAGGAGAAAATATCAGTGAAACAGAAACCAAAATAGCAGTCAGGAAATTTTGTAAAGTCAATAGTTGTTTCTTTTACCAGAAAAATCACTCACTTGATAAACTCTTAACCGAATTTATCAGGAAAAAAAATAAGAAAAATCAAAGGCTGGTAGGAGTAGAGGGGTTATCACTACAAATTCTACTTGACAGCTTAAAGGAAATAGACAAACTCCTTGAAAGATACAAACTACCCAGTCTTATTCAATAGCTGAAGACCTAATAAAAACTTTGAACTTATAGTTCACAACTTTCCCACCAAGAAAACTTCAGGTCCATATCATTTCACTTGTTAATACTACAACATATTTAAAGGGAAAAAATTAATCCACATAAATACTTAAGGAAAATATAAAAAGGAGGAAACCCTTTCCAACTCACTTTATCAGACTGATATTATCTGAAAACCAAAACTAGACAAAGACACTAGGGGAAAGGGACTGATCAGTATCCCTACAAATCAGAACATTTAAACAAAATATTAGGAAATCTAATTCAACAATATGTTAAAATGATAACATATGATCAGGTAAGATTTACGATAGAAATGCAAGGTTGTTTTAACATTTGAAAGTCGACCAATGTAATAATGTAGAAATAAAGAGAAAATATATCATGGGATCCTTTAAATGTATACAGAAGGACATTTCTGTATGCATATAAAGACAAAATTCAACATCCATTTATGATTTAAAACTCTCTGAACATCAAGGACAGAATGAAGTTCCTTAATCAGAAAAAAAGCATCTAACAAATACCTACAGAAAAGAAAAAGAAAACTCTTTCTATGCTCAATGACATAATCGTTTGTTGAAAATGCATGATCGTCTTCAAAACAAATACCAGAACTAATGAATGAATTTAGTGAATGACATTTTATGATCATTAGCATTTTAAATAGTAGCAGTTAACACTTGATAAATTAATTTTTTTAAAAAACTCAATTTACAGTAGTGCCAACAAATAATTATAAAGCACATGTGCAATCTCTACACTGAAAACTATGGAAAATAACTGAATTAAAGAGGACCCAAATAAATGGCAAGAAATAAAATATTCTTAGATTGATACCATTCAATATTGTTAGGATGTCAATTCTTCCTAAATCGATATGTAACATAATTCTTATCAAAATTCCAGGAATATTTTCTTGTAGGTATTGACAAACTAATTCTATATGGATATTTGCATAACCTATATTAACCAATGCAATTTTAATAAAGAAGAACAAAGTTGGAAATTTATAAGATTTCAAGACTTACTATAAAGTGATAGAAATCATGATATTATGATTTTAGCAAAAGGATATTTATATAGATCAATGGAAGGGAATAGAGAGGTCAGAAATGAACTGATACACATATGGTCAGTTGCATTTTGACAAAGGTATGAAGACAAGTCAATAGGAAAAGAAACTTTCTCCAACTAATGGTGCTAGAACAACTAGATGTCTCTATGTAAATAAATGAACATTGATCTTACGTCACATTATACACATAATAAACTCAGAGCATATCATTGGTCTAAATTTAAATGCCAAAACTATAAAACTCCCTGTAGTAAGTATAGAAGAAAACCTTTTCCACTTTGTAATAAGCAAATATTTCTCAGCACACAAAAAGTATAAACCATAAGAAAAAATTGGTAAATTGAGCTATATTGAAATTTAAAACTTTTTCTCTTCAAGTGATCTAGCTAACAAAATAAAAAGGCCGGTAAGTCTGGGAAAATACATGCAAACATTTCTCTGACCAGAAACACATATCCAGAATACTTAAAGAATTCTTAGAACTCAATAATAGGATATTTTTAGGTTGAACAAAAGTATTTTAGGTTGAACAAAAGATGTGAACAGATATTTTCCAAAATAAGATATATGAACAGCAAACAAGAACATGAAAAGATGCTCAACATCACCAGTGATCTGCAAGATTTAAATTCAAAGTAACACTGTCCATCCATTAGAATGGCTAAAACTAGAAAGATTGAAACTAACCAGAGTTGTAGAACTCATACATTGCTGATGGACATGTAAAATTTTATAAGCACTTTGTAAAACAGTTGGCAGCTTCTTTAAAAGAGTAAACATACATCTGTCCAGCCATTCCACTTCTAGAAATTTACTCCCCTTCCCCGCAAATGAATAGCCATGTCCAAATAAATATATGTACGAAAATGTTCATAGTAGCGTTATTCAAAATAGTCTACAAGTGGAAACAACCCAAACAGGAGAATGAATAAACTAATTGTGGTACATCCGTCAATGGAAAACCACTGAATGAAAGGAAAGACCTACTGATACACATAATAACAGATGAATCTCAGAATCATAATGCTGACTGAAAGACAGAAGACCCAAAATAATACATATTGTATAATTTCACCCTTGTATTTGTAGTAACAAAATTCTTATTTATAGAAAAAAAATCATATCCTTGTTTGCCTTTTTTTTTTTTTTGCGGTACGTGGGGGCTTCTTACTGCTGTGGCCTCTCCCGTTGCGGAGCACAGGCTCCGGACGCACAGGCTCAGTGGCCATGGCTCACGGGCCCAGCCGCTCCGCGGCATGTGGGATCCTCCCGGACCAGTGCACGAACCCGTGTCCCCTGCATCGGCAGGCGGACTCTCAACCACTGCGCCACCAGGGAAGCCCCTTGGTTGCCTATTTTGAGGGAGGAATAGACGGAAGGTTGGCCTGCAAAAGGACCTAAGGCATTTAGGGGATGATGGAAGCGCTCTTTATTCTTATTGTGGTGGTGGTTTAAAAGGTACATGCAATGGTCAAAATTCATTCAGTTGTTCACTTTAAATGGCGGTAACTTACTCTGTATAAATCATTCTTCAATAAATTTAACAAGGAAAAAGATCATCCTGGAAAACAGACTGTTGAGAAAGATCAAGAATCTTAACCCCTTTTGAGTCTGTGTGGTGACAACATTTACAATCTACTCTCTTAGCAACTTTCAAGTATATAATACAGCACTGTTAACTGTAATCACCATGCTGTACATTAGCTCCTCAGAACTTATGCATCTTACCCTTTGACCAATGGTGATGGAGATATTAACTAACCTTACTGTGGTAATCATTTCACAATATATGTGTATCCAAACATTATGTTGTACACCTTAAATTTACACAATGTTATGGGTCAATGACATGGCAGTAATAAAGTTGGAATGAAAAAGAATCTTAACCACATTACACAGTGGGTAAGAGTGTAGGCTCTGGGATCCAGCTTCCATATTTAACAGCTGTGTGAAATTGCATAAGTTATTTAACCTCTATGTACCTAATTTTTCTCCTCTGACAGATTAAGATTTTAATAGTGCCTACCACAGAGAGCTGTTGTAAGGAATGAATGGTACTGTAGACAAACAACGAGATTAAATATAATTAGTTGTTATTAACAAAGGAAAATTTATAGCTAAGCATATAACTACTTACTTGGTGTATGGTTAGTTTAGAAAATGTTAGGCGTTATTTGTCTAGCCTAGATGTGGTGGTAACTCCAATGAATGTGTTTATATTGAAGTTGGAGGTCAAAGGACACATTTTGGATATAGTTTGTGAAAATGGACAGGATGTACCTATGGATTAAATGTTGAGTGTAAGTGAAAGGTAGGACTCATGGACTTGAGCAACAGAGATAAGGATGGCGCAGTTCATGAAGATGGGAAAGACGGAAGAGCAGGCTTTGAGTAAAAATCACAAGTTTTCACTTAGCATATGTTAAATTTGAAATGTCTATTAAGCATTCAAACTAAAATGTCAAGTAGTCAATTAGATAAACAAATGTGAGCTGGGGTGGGGGAAATGTCACTGATAAAGTTATTTATCTGACTGTCACTGGCACATTGATAGCACTTTATTCTGTAACACTGGATAAAACGTCCTTGGGAAAGAATGAAGAAAAAGGAGATAACACTCCAACACTTAGAGGATTAGCAGAGCTGGAGGAGCCAGAACAGAAATCTGAGAACAGCAGGCAGTAAGATGAGAAAAATAACACTAAGGGTAAACCATTGGAAACTAAGAGAAAACTGTGCTAAAAAATGTGAACAAATGGTCATCTCTGTCTAGTTTGAGAGATTGAGAAAGGTGACAGAAAAGGGACCATTGGGCTGACAACATGGAGGTCTTTGGTGGCTTTGCCAAGAGCTATTTCAGTGAAACGTGGGGACTTATTTCACCTGGAGTAGCTTACACGAGATTGAGGGGTAAGGAACGAATAGCTACTCAGGCAGTTTTTTTCAAGACGTTTCACTGTAAAATTGAGCCAATATATAGAGCAGATATGTTTTTTAAATACGACATGTATTGTAACGCACCTATATGCCAAAGGGAACAATCTAGTAGACAGAAACTGTGATGATTAAAAGGTTCTTGTGTATAATAGGGTTTGGTCTTTTAACAGAACCAGAGAGCATTCATTTTAACAAAAAAGAAGGAAAAGAATGACTGCAGATATAAGTAGGTTAAATAAAAATTGTTAGAAAACTATGACTAACGCTTTCAAAACATACACACTTTATGTGTGTAAGCTCTCTCTCCAGTCTGTGAAAATTAAGTCATGAAAGATCCTGTGCAGTGCAGTGAGAATAGGAATAGTTCATCTTTTAATAAATAACTAAACAGATATCACCGACTGTAACTTGAAACTTCCTAAAGCACTTCAATAACTAGATTCAGTGTGTGTGACAGCTAAAATTTACTTTTCTCATGGCAATGTTTTGGAGATTCAAGGTTTTTATTATTACAACTTATTATTCCCAGCAGTTGGGAGGCTAATTTTGTTTCCTAGTGATTTAAATTTCCTTTCAGGAATTTTATCTTATTTTTTTCCTCAGTGATTGTGAATTAAAACCATGAAGTTAGACCAATTCTGTTAAGGAGAATAATTTGGTCATGATTCATCAGTAATAAGAAATCTTAACGGTTGTTTTCAAGAAAATATGTAAATGGTTTCTTCTCTTATTTTGATACTATTTTAGCAAGTTTTGCCTAATGCTTCACTGGCTGTCTTATTATAGGCTCTGGGTAAAAAAAAAATCACACGCTTTTACTTTGTATATGTTAAAATTGAAATGTCTCTTTGGCATTCAGACCAAAATATTTGTGTCAACCTCACTACTTTTCTTCTTAACTAGCTCTATGACACTGATTTTTGCTTCTTTATTTCCTTAGAATGTACAGCTAGCATTATTCAAATTCTCTTTTATCATCTCTTCTATTATTCAATACTGCCACGCTTTATCACTCACACATGATAAAGTTCTCCCTAGCCACCAAAATTATATTACCATTGGGCAACTCTGATGTTGCTCAAATTAAAGGAAAAACTTTCCATGTAAATATTTGCTTTCACTGGGTGCCACAAGTAACGTACAGGTGCATGTTGCCACTGAGAGTAACTTCTGCTGTGCTACAAAGGAAAAGCGCCCCGCCCTGCATATTGGGAACCGACTGTCAAACCCAATCCAAGAAAACAGAGAAAAGACTATTTTAATAATATAATATAAAATAATATATAGTTTTGTGAAACTGTGATACCTAGTGACTAGATAGACACTGAGGCTCAGAAGATGAAGAGGTGAGATACTCTTCTTATTTTTCCAATAGTGACAGTAATTGCCCTACTCCTCCAAGAGGTGTAAATAAGATACTACATGTGAACTCTTTAAAGACTGTCTAGAGCAGTCAAAAAATGTTAAGAGTTATTATCATTATTGTTTTAAGATCTTACAATACAAGAAAGCTAGGTTATAAATAGCTAACTACAATGAAGTATGGTGAAGTGCAGTAATAAAAGTAAAAGGAAACACTTGTGTACCTTTGGAAATCAGGACTTTCCAAAGGGCTTCTTAAGATTACTCTGTTTTGACAAAACAAAATAATGGAGAGGGATGCATTCTATGAGGAAGAAAAAGGGTGATTACAAGTACTGAAGCTACACTGCATGGTGGTGAGTTGAAGAAAATTTGAGGAATCTAGTGTTGGCAAACTCTGAAAGGAGGGCTGTAGTGGTGGAAAATAAGCACAAAGGAAGTGGGTGAGGCAAGTGAAGGGTCATAAATACCTTCCTCATGAGTTTAACCTCTATCCTGTAAGCAATAGAGCAGTTGTGAAGTGTTTTAAATGGTTTTTCATATCTTCAAATACGTATTCAGAAAAAAATAATTTGCGTGACATCACATCAAATGAATGGGATAATAGACTATATACAGAAAAACAATATAATTAAATATTATAGTATCATTATTTCCACTTCCCCGTAATAGACAACAGGGTCCTAAATGGAGACGGGTAAAGTGAATGGAGAGGAGATAGATTTGGGTGATATTTTCTAGGTACAGTCAGTAGAATTAAGAAGACTTAGTAACTGATTGGATATCGGCGAAATGGAAGAGAGAGGAATAAGACGATATCTTTTCAGGACTGGGTGAGGGATGAATGGTCGTGCTGTTCATCGAGACTGGGTGAAAAAAAGGTGATTCTTGGCATGTTAGATTTTGAAGTATTTATGTATGGTATATTCACATATATATTTCATTAAACAATTAGAAGTACAGCCAGTTTGTAGTGAAACTGCCCAGGAAATCTACTGAACAGAATTAATGTGAAGGTGGATGTATGTCAACACTTCTCTGTCAAAGCCTGATCAGTGTAAAATGAAACCATCTTCTATAAAAGACACTGACCTTAGTTCCAGCCTTATGGTGACATCCAAGATATTTCACAGGTATTTCAATTATAAATTTATTGAGAGTTACAAATCAAAAAGTTGATACTTGACTGAAAAAAACACCAACTAATTCAAGGAATGATAGAAAATTATGAAAAGTCCCATTTAAATGAGGAAATGCTAGTAGAATAAACATGAAAATCCTAACCAGTAAAATTTATAAAATGTATAGTAATTACCAAGACTCTTTAAATATACTCCTAGCTGAAAAATTTAATAATTCTAAAGAGATAATTGTTAATTTTACCATAAAGTTATTAAAAATACTGACATTTGCAAAGAGTTTTAAGAAGAGAGAAGACAGAACTTTGGAGTCTGTGTGAGTCCTGCTCTGCTCTGGGGCTACCCCTCCCTGTGACAGGGCGGGTAGGTGTAGCTAGTGTCCAGAAGGCCACCCCAGGGGTCAGATGGGGTTAATTTGTCCAAGGCCTGGACAGCCAGCCATCAAGGCAATAAAAACAATCACAGATGTTCGTGACATTTTTATCCTGAAATATACTTTCTCTTCTTCAAAATCAAAGACTGAACTATCACTTCCCATGGCTTTTTCCATTTATAGAATTATGAATCCTTTTTTTCAGATGTGAACATGGCAAAGCTCTAAATTTCCCATAGTTCCCTCTGATGATCAGGTCAATAAAGAAAGATCTCTTTATGAAAAAGGCTGACATATTTAAAATCTTTGTTTTCCCTTGAACAACTAATGCTCAGTCCAAATATTGGATCTCCAGAATTGGAAAAAAAATACTTCATTTTCAAGATGGCTTAAAGAAGTAGACCATTATGGGTTTCCCAAATTGTCCTATTTGTTAACGTTTAAACACTTTAAACTTCTGATTAGTCGGTTATTTTGATATGCCCTAAAATCTGCTGTAGTGCTCAATAGCAATAAATTAAAATAATCAATCAAATGAACAAAATGTTTCCAACCTAAGTGAAGGACTTCTGCAAAATAATCTAAGGATACAATTATTTTTATTTACCAACTTTAATGCTATACTCTAGCTGAAACGTACATATTATAAAGCTTATGAGTATTACTGATCTCATTTAGACATTTGATATGTTTACTGTGAGAGAGATCTTGCTGCATAAATCAGTTTTTTTATATGAAACTGCTATAAAATGGTATATACTTTTTTTTTACTTCTCGGTAGAAGGAAATTTGAAATTCAAATCACTAGCTGCTGAAGGAAGTTATTAAAAATGCATTAGGGTTGAAAATGTAGCTATATATAATTGTCATAACAGATATTCAAAACACATTTATCCTCAATGAAAACTGAACTAAAGCAATTTACATAGAATCAGCTAATAAATTTTCCTTAATTTTCAAAGTAGATGAAAAAGAAACAGTTTATAGAAATTTTAATAAAGTAAATATGAGTGCTTTCTGTAGTGAGGAAAATATAAATAAAATCCCTTAGAAGGATGAATGAAGATAGTGCTATGTGAAGTTCCCATTCTACTCAATGCCAGAAAAGCGATGGCCATATTGAGACCAATATTATTTCTAAATTCCCTATAACCTGACATTAAAAACATTGTTTTATTCTGTTTTACTCCTATTTGGAGTTGTCGTATTTATCTATATGTAAAGTAAACATCTGAGAGAATTTTGGAAAAGATGAAGGCGTCCTTATGAAAAACAGCCACCTATAAACATAGCATGTCCTTAAAGCTAGAAGCAAAAGCATCAGTAAGTGTAGAAACAGCACATGTGTACAGTGTGGTATCTTGAACATTTTCATTTTGATTCCCTGAAGAAATGGCTACATGCTTGGATGAGCACACACTTGGTGCGATGTGAAGAGTGAGCATAGGCTTGGTTTCTCCTGAAATACCCACCAGAAGTCCCCAGAGTGATAATCATTGATTTGGGTTAAGGCATCTTATCCATTTGTGTATTTATTCATTCATTCATCTAGCTGTAATCTCTTAGTTTGAAGACGTTTCAGTTTCTTGAACAGAAGCTCCTATGGACACACACGTTGGTTCCTGTGACAGTCAAGTTAATCCATGATCATTTGTTAATTGTCTCATAATATCTGAGCACTAGTGCTAGTCACTCAGGGAAGACTCATAGAAATGGAATACGAAAAGTTGGTTTTATGTAGGATAAGATGAAGGGGAGAAATGCCTAAGGCTGGATGCACCTTCACTGACAGAGATGGATGGGCTGTGAGTGGACAGCTCTCAGAGATCAGCAGGAGAGACCATGGGTTAAGACCTTTGGATGGAGGGGATTTATGGAGCTGTGATCTCAAAATAATAGGGAACTCCCAGAGTTAGACTTGATGTTTGTAATACTTGAGTCAAGGTCAATTGAAATGTTGCAACGTCTAAGATATCTCCAATAAGAATCATTCTGTGTGGCTTAAGAAAGCCATGGAAAAGCAATCACTCAGCAATGAGGACTTGTTTATAACCTATCGCTCTATGACAGATATCTGTTCGCTGAGAAATATGGAATCAGACTCTTAGAAAATATCTGTATGATTAATCTGGGCTTGACTTAGAATGTGCAGCAATATGATTTATGTTAGGAAAATTATTGTCTTTATTCACTTTTTAAAACTACTCGCTTGTGTGTGTAGGAGGCAATCCTCTGCAGTGGTGCTACATCAGGAAGACATACTATGCTTTAAACAATGTCTTTCTCTCGCTTTCCTGTCTGTAAAATGCAAATAATATCATAGCTCAGAAAGTGAGATGACAGCTTCATGTAAGACAATGTGAAACTTAAAACAGTTATGGTTGTGCAAGTCATATCAGCCTCAGATTTTGCATCTTTGAAACCAGAGACATAATTCATACCAACGTTAGAAAAATTTTGAGACCAATTTGCATGATAAAGTAACTTGTAATTTCAAACAAGCCATTTTCCGTGGTAAATCAGATAGTAAATTTGAGAAAGAATATTCAACAGCACAATTTTGTTATGACATTATTTCCATGATTTCTGAAGCATTGTTACATTTATCTAATGGATTGAGATCCAGTGCCCTTAATTATTCTTTCAGGATATCATCAATGTATTTTGGATTTTTAAAAATCTCTTACCCATTAACAGAGTCTGCTTAGTTGTATAATATCTGACAGATGCAATAAGGGAAAAGCTAATTGCATAATATTCACTGAGGATAAATTGTTTTTCTACCATTAATGGAAAGTTATATATTATACTTCAAGTAATGAATGCATATTCATTTACAACTTAAAATTTGAAGAATATTTTAGTGAGACTTTATTCTTGAATTATTACTTTGTACCTTGCTATAAATATCTTTGTAGCATCTTTTATTTTATAAATAACGCTGTTTCATATTTGTTTCTAATTATATAATATTTTAAAAATTGTAAATCCTTTTTACATCTAATACTTCTTTTTGTATGTGTGTGTGTGTGTTTACATTGGCCCAGTGGCCATTTTATTTTATTTTAATTTTTATTAGTGTATAGTTGCTTTACAATGTTGTGTTCGTTTCTGCTGTACAGCAAAGTGAATCAGTTATACATATACATATATCCACGCTTTTTTTAGATTCTGTTCCCATATAGGTCATTGCAGAGTTATCTAATACTTCTAATAACAAAAGGTAAAATTTTCATTACCCATTAAACAATCTTAGGTTACAAACCGATAGTAGCCACTAAACTGATTTTGTTGATTAGAGAACAGGTTCTTAATTTAGGGAACCATAGGCTTTGAGATTCAGTGAAATAAGTGTTGAATTTGTTCTACTCAGAATTATTTTCACACATAATTTGACATCCTGAAGAAATGATTAAATTCCTGCTATACAATATTCAGGGAAGTTAGGGGTTTTCCCCCATTTATTTGGAGAAAAAGAGAAAGAGGGATTGTAAGTTTTATGCAACTATTCCCACCCCAGTTCTCCTTTTCTATGTCTTGGAATCAAGTTAATCATATTTAGAAATCCAGGGTACTATAAAATGAAAATTTAATTGGATTTGCAGTAGTCTGTAATTCTCCACTATTCTCCTTTTTAACCCTTTCATAAAAAGTTGTCTTGGTGTAGTGGAAATTGTCCTGCTAAGCTCAGGGCTACATGATATTCTCCTAGTCTTAGAGTTAGTACAGCTGACTCTCTGATGGTGGATGTAAAAGTCAACTTTCCTGTCTTTTATTCCAGTTCCATCTTGCAGATAGACTCATGTGATCAGACTCATTATTATCCCCAAACTTGGATCTTTTATGCAGTTTAATGACAAATAATTGGAATATAACTTTCGCTTACTATGGTTGTGTAACAAAGTACCACCAACTCAGGGTCTCAAAAAACGGGCATCTATGAGCTCACAGTGCACAGGTCGTAAGGTGCAGTATGGCTGGGTTCTCTGCTGAGGGTTCCATGAGCGTGAAGTCAAGTGGTCAGTCAGACTGAGCTCTTATTTGGTGGCTCTGGAGAAAAATCTGCTTCCAAGCTCCTTCTGGAGTTGGCTGATTCAGTTCCTCGCAGCTGTAAGACTGAGGTCCCTGTTTCCTTGCTGGCTGCCAAGAAGGTTTGCTCTCAGCAACTAGAGGCTGCCCGAAATCCTTGACTTATGTGGCTCTTTCCCTCTCTGAGACAGCAGTGGAACACCAAGACATTCTCAAGCTTCGAATCTCTGTCTCTCCTACGACCAGCTGGAGAAAAAGCTCCCGTGACTAGGTGAGGTGACCTGGAGTATCTCTGTGTTGTGATCTAACTCTAGTGTGTACTATTTAAATTTTTGTTTATCTTCATTTGGGAAGGGATGTTTTTGGTCTGGCAAAAGTGAGAGTATCCCCTTTCCCTCATAGCCTGTAGGAGGTATACACAAGATAGGTACTGTATTTGAAGCAAAACATGATGCAACTCTGACAGTTCAGGCATGGGGTTTAATTGAATTAATTGCTAACTCAACATCCACCCATTTGTAACTCACTTCTTCCATTCCCATCTTCAATATAGAGACTGAAAGAGCTAGATGATCACTTTTTACACTTCCTGCAGTTATGGAGGTACATTTCTGGCCAATGAGATAAAAATTTTAAGCCCACTAAAAGGTTAGAAGGGAATTTATATTTTCTGATATAGCCAGTAATGTCCCTTATTCCCTTTTTCTACACTGAAAACGTGATAGCGGGAAATGCAGCAGACATTTTGTGCCCTGAGGAGATGAGCTTGAGAGAAATGCTGGCGAAAACAGGTGCTGATGTAGGTCTTTAATAAATGGGAAGTGGTCTAAAGAGAACTTTTGAAAAGTGGGGAATACCTGTATTTGGGCCTGAGTTGTTGCCTCTAATATTATCAAACTGCTAAACTAACACCAATAACTGCCTACCTCTAAGTTATTATGTGAGAAAAAAAAAAATCTTGCTTAAATCAGTGGCCAGCAAACTTTTATCTGTAAAGGGCCAGATAGTAAAAATTTTAGGCTTTGCAGATCCTAAGGTCTCTGTTGCAACTCTTCAACTCTGCCCTTGTAGTACATTAAACAGCCACAGACAATACGTAAACAAATGGCTGTGTTCCAATAAAACTTTATTTACAAAATTTATTTAAATCCAGCCCACAGGTCATAGTTTGCCTACCACAGATTTCAATCACTGATATTCGAGTTTTCTATTACTTAAAGCTATGCATTTTTTAATCTAAATAAAAAGGTATAAATAATCCTGGATATCCTGTCTAGACGCTGTAAGTATATATAGGTAAACAAGCTAAACATGATTCGCAGTTAAGTCATGGATCTCACCTAGAGTTGGTCTCATAAGCATAGGGAAGTAACCAGAGTCTCTTATAGCTTTCTTATATATATACTCTTTGGAATTGATATACATTAATGATCATACCAATACTCTTTCCACTCTGTGTCCTTTACTAGCAAAACATAATTGTGCCCATTAGTTACTATGTTAGGAGTTACCACATACTAAGCCATAGAGAGCTGAGCTGAAGACTAATTCAGAGCACTGAAAAGTTGTAATAGCCATATAATTGTTAATAGCAGTTGACCTGCTACAATTTCACATATCATTCAGTTGACTTTTCTTTAGGAAGTGGATTTTCCTCCCTCCCTCCTTCCCTTCCTTCCTTCTTCCTTCCTTCCTTCCTCCAACCCTCCCTCCCTCTCTTCCTTCCTTCTTTCCTCTTTCTTTTTCTAGTGTGATAGAAGGCAGCTGCAAAGGTTGATTTAATCATTATTGCTAAGTTAATGGATGCTATCATCATTCATCTCTATAATATTTGATTAATCTATTTTATTCCCATTTCTTAATCCCATTCATCTCTCTGCTTCCATAATCATTATAATGATTTTGATGGGAAACTTTATGTGAATCTTATAAATGTATACTGTTGATTTTTTGAACATGTCCTGCTTTGTTAATTCACGTAGGTAATATTGTATTATAACTTACTATGTTTATTTTTAATTCATGTTGCATTATGACTTTTAGACCTATTTGCATTTCTGTGTCTCCATTTTGCCAGTTGCACCTGTTACATGATACCCCATAGTTTATATCCATTATATTTTACTTTTCCATTTTTCTAGCGATAGAAACTGGATTGCCAGCAACTTCTCATTACCTCAAACAATGAAGTAATTAAGATTTTTGTTCTGTGTCTTTATGCCCCAATGTGAGAAATTTTCTGGCATATATAAAAAAGAATAAGATCGTTGCGTGAAGGATATGTGAGCACTTATGTATGTGCAACCAGATGACTTTTCAGAAAGCAGCTTCACTCTGCACATCCGCAGGGCACCTGAGGGTTCTGTATGCTCACAGTCTTATTGATACTTTCCATTAGTCATTAATTTTCCAAATCTGATGGGTGTAAAGTGATATTCATTTGCGTTTTAACATACAGTTTTCTATTCCCAGTGAATTTGAGAAATTCTTCCTATGCACAATTGCTTTCTGAGTTTATTCTTCCACGAATTCTTTGATCATATCTTTAGTCCATATCATACTGGGGGCCGTTTATTTTTTTGGCTGTTTTATAAGGTTTTCTTGTCTATTCTAAACACTAGTCTTAACTTCAATTTTAGATGTTGTAAATAATTTCTCACCTCTGTCCGTTCACTTTGTGGAGTCCTGCATTAAACAGAAATCTATTTTTTTTAATACTTAGGGACTCAGTTATCACTCGTCCATTTGTTAAATGAGCTATCCTCTCAGTTATTGTGGTGGCATAGATCTTATACTCACACACATATGTTTTTCTCTGATTACTCTGTACTGTCTACTTGTTTGTTCTTGTACCACTAACATGCCATTTGTCTTAAATAACCACCGATCACACGAAGTTGTGGCATTTGTTAGGAACATTGTTCCCCAAACACGCTCAGTTCTTACTTTCTAAAGTTACCTTAGCAGTTTATCTAAGGACATGGAATATGCATTTTACTCAGCTCCTCTTTTAAGGTTTAAAATTTTCTCCAACGAAATCCCTAGGTATGTTACAGCTTTTCTTGTTATTGTGAAGGTATTATTTTTTCTAGTTAATATTTGCTAGTGTAGAGAAGTCCTGCTGACTTTTTGTGTTGACTGTATTTGACAGTATTGTTGAATACTTTAGTTGTGTTAATAATTTATTTTTCTATTAATGCTGCTAGCGTTTACATGTCAGTGATCATATTGTCTACAAATAGTGATAGTTCTATCTTCTCCTTTCTTAACCTTTTTCTTAACTTCTTGTCTAGGACCTATGTTACAGTGAGGCACTGGCAGAGAGTATCCTTGCCAAGTTTCCAGTAATAAAGGGACTGTGCATGAAGTAAAATAAATTTTGGTAATAAACTTTAAAGAAAAATCCTTTCTATACTTGACATATTGAGGGGTTTTTTCTCATAAAAGGTGTTGAACTTTATCAGTTATATTATTTTTTTAATCTGCTGAGGTAACCATGTGATTTTTCTCATGCCGTCTATCAATTTTGAGACCTATGTTTAGGCACTTTCTGATGTTAACCATACTTTAGGTGACTCAAAATAAATACCGATATATTCTTTGCTTTTTAAGAAACTAATATCTTATTAGAGAAACAGGGCTATATACAAATTTTTCATCATTTTCTTTCTGTCATTTTACCTTCATTCAAGACTACTGACTTTAAAACACAAATTGGACTGTTCATTTTCAAATAGTACTGTATAATCGTATTAGTTTCCCAGGCTGGCCTAACAAACTACCACAAATTTGGCTTAAAATCGCAGAAGTTTATTCTCTCCCAGTTCTGGGGGCCAGAGGTCAGGAATCAAGGTGTCGGCTGGTCTGCATCCCTGCAGAGACTCTAGGGGAGCATCCTCCCTTGCCTTTTCCAGCCTCTGGTAGCTCCAGGAACCCCTTCACTTGCGGCAGCATCGCTTCCGCCTTTGCCCTCACACTCACGTGACCATGTCCACTGTGTCCTGCCTCAAAGCTCCCTCTGCTCTTCTAAGGACACTGGTCATTGGCTGTGGGGCCCACACTGAATCCAGGGTGATCTCCTCTCAAGGTCCTTCACTTAATTACAGCTGCAAAGATCCTTTTCCCAAATAAGGTCCCATTCACAGGTTCTGGGGCTTAGGACTTGGACATGTCTTTTAGTGGGCTGCTATTCAACCATTACTGTAATTAAAAGATTTAAAATTGTGCATCTAGTAAGTAAAGTCCTAGAAGCTGTAGAGTCTCTGTTAGTATCTGTGTAGCAAAGCTGTGCCTCTCAGAGTGAGAATGATGTTAGGGCTGACTGAGCTGTTTCATGCCTTTTTGTTCTTAAGTTAGAGAAACATATTATTAGACACTAAATTTACACATGTTGAGAGAGAGAGGGAGGGAGAGAAGAGGAGAAAAAGACGTATGTACATTTCCTATTTTAGTGCTTATTTTTCCTTTGTACTAATGTTCTGCATTTCTTAGCCCTGAAAATAGATTATCTTTTTTGTTTTTTATAATAGACAACCTCAAAATATTTTGGGGTAATAAGGTAATGAGTTTTTCTGGGATTCCTTTCATCATTCCTACAATTTGGGTCTCTTTGGTAGTTGAATTCCCCTTCCTGTAATAACTTCTCGATTAGCCATTATTTGCCATTATTAAATAGCATGAATTTCAGAGCAATAGCTATTGCATAAGTTGGTGGAAAGATCACTAGTGTGAGAAGCAGGAGGCATGGCCGTGATTCTGGTCATCACTCTAACTGTAGGACGGCCACCCAGACAGGGACAGCAATTTCCCATTGTTAAATGAGGAAAGCTTAGCTCTCTGTTTTATAAGTTAGAATGTTTTTGGCTGAAAATAACAGAAACCCCAATTCAAACAACTTAAAGAAGAGCATTTTCACATATTACAGCATGTCCAGAAAAAGAAACTGGCTTCAGGGTTTGGTTCATTCTTGATTCTGCTTAAGAATGAAAATTAAGGACCTGGGTTCGTTTTTTTTCTTTCCTATCTCTGCTCTGCCATCCTTAGAGTTGGCTTCACCTTCGATCTAGTAGAATGATAACTGTAGCATCTCTGAATTATGACATCCAGACAGGACAACATCCACTGGAGAAGGGGGCTAGTTTTATCTGGAGGTTACCTCCAGATAAGAAAACATTTGTCAGAAGCCACCAGAAGACTTCTGTTCACAAGTCATTGGTTATATTCAGGTCATGTTCTCTTTCTTAAACTAATCACAAGCAAGGAGACTGTGACCCTAGGAGTAACAAGTTCCACCATGATACTAGGGGTGAGAGATGCCTACCAGGGCACTTGGGCCGCATGATGTAGGGGTGCATAACTGAAAAAAATCAGATTCTGTTATGAATGAAGGAACTGGAACTGGATGCTGAGTAGACAGCCAATGGTGACTACTATAGTTAATTTTAATTCTAATGTAATTTTATCCATAGTTATTTTTTTCTAGAAGATGCATTTCATAATGTAGTTTAATATTTGAGAGACCTTAAGTCTTTCAAAGATTTAAAAGACTGAACTTGTAATTATTGATTATGAGCATGTTGGGATTGTCACATAGTAAGCATGGGAGGTCTGTATCAGAGTACATGATATCTGTCACAAGGAGCTTAAAAAATGAGTTATATTGAGTTTTTCAGTGGTACACATTCATATTATTCAGTGACAGGAGACAAATGTAAGGAAGCAGCTATTGGAAAATTGATATAAATTATATTGAAAGGAAGCAATTATAAAATTTCTGTGCAAATATTATGACCAGAATATTGAAGTATACAATGCATAGGATAACACCAATATTTAAATTAGCATTATGAAAACTTAGGACTCAAGCTTTCAAAAGAGATTGATAATGTATTAATTGTAATAATTTAAAACTTCAGTAAAACTTCCACCTTTTTTTCTTATTGGAAAATCAATATTTTCTATCCTAATAAAGTGAATTTTATTAAACTAGCTCCTAAAAATGTCTATTCTCAAAACTCAAAACTCTGACTTAATTAGAACAACCATAGAAGATTAGTAAAATGTCAGGATTGAGAAGAATTATTAGTAAGATTAATAAGAAAGAGGAGTGCAATTTATTTTCAAATTCATTTAAATATACTTGAAAAAATCTGAAAGTTAATGTCTTTTACTTTTCAAAATAAGATTAGGTTTAAAGAAAGAAACTGAGTGCCTAAATAGGCAGTATCTGATCTCAATTGCCATGACAGTAAATTGATAAGACACTTTAAAACAAAAAATAATTTCAGTAAATATGCTTTTTTCAACTTTTTATCTGTGTACTAAATAGTGAAAATTAATTTTATACTTGTAAGATCTGCATTGAATGCTAATATTTAGTTTAATTTGCACAGTTATGCTAAGGGGAAAAGTATATAACATAAAAAGTATGATGATTTTTAAATTGTGCAATAAACATTAATTTGTTTATTCTAACTGTTGCTAGTATGCAAATAAAATCCCTCTGAAAAACCTGGGCTTAATTGGAAAAAATATCACTATGTCCTTCAACCCATATCAGATTCTTCCTGAAAGTTCTACCAAACTAAGTAATAGTAGAACAAGTAAAATCTAGTTAACCATTTTGATGTACAAGTGAAGCAGCTTCTCTGATGTTTGTTCTCTTTTATATTAATTTTTATTGGAGTATAGCTGCTATACAATGTTGTGTTAGCTTCTACTGTACAGCAAGGAGAATCAGCTATACGTATACATATATCCACTCTTTTTTTGGATTTCCTTCCCATTTAGGTTACCACAGAGCATTGAGTAGAGTTCCCTGTGCTATACAGTAGGTTCTCGTTAGTTATCTATTTTATACATAGTAGAGTATATATGTCAACCCCATTCTCCCAATTCATCCCACCCCCGCCTTCCCCCTTGGTAGCCATATGTTTGTTCTCTATGTCTGTGTCTCTATTTCTGCTTTGCAAATAAAATTATCTATACCATTTTTCTAGATTACACTTATATGCCTTAATATACAATATTTGTTTTTCTCTTTCTGACTTACCTCATAAGTTATACATAGAAGTATGCCCTCCCTTTCAGAACATATAGCCCAACGCAGCTGTATGCTATCCTCTTCTTTATCTTTAGTCTTTTCTTCTCTCATCAAATATGAAAGAAATAATCACTTAACAGATGCCTACTGGTCTTCACTGTGAAAAGCATATAGTCAAGATGCAAAAAAAAAAATCCTATGTTGAAGTCTAGTTATGTTAAAGAATTAATAAATAAATGACATGAATTAGTAAAGGAACAACTCAATAATTTACTTACTGAGTCCAGTGTAAGAACACAACCAGGTTTCATAATGAGTCAAGGAGCCATCTAAATTCAGATCAAGCTGTCAAGGTCTTGAGAAACATCCCACCCCTCCATCACCAACAGGGATAAGTTATTAACCATGCATGAGTCATTCAAGAGAGACTAAGGGAGGCTTGCCATTGGTCTTGATGAATGATTGCGAGCTTGACAGGAAGATGAAGGAACCGGGAACCCCAAGAAGATTATTCTGTGAAAGACTACCTAACCTTTCAATAGCATGTTTCTATTCAGGAAAATTGAAGGATTTTGTATATGGCTGGAACACAACTTGTGTTCAGAGTTGGTGTAGAGAAAGATGAGTTTAGATGTACAGGTAGGAACTGAGTCATTAAAGTTGTCAAGTCCTTGCTAAGGAGTGAGAACTTAATTTTGAGGTGTTATTAAATGGTTTTAAGGCCGTGAGGGGCAGCATCAAATGTTTGGATTAACAATATTAGTCTACGATCTGTGTGAACAAGATAATGGAAGATGAAGAGTATGACAGCTGATGGAAAAATAATGGAAATATTTAAGATGAGAAAGAGTGAGAGTCTGGATGAGTAGTGAAGTTGTGGAAGGGAAGGAGTAAGAGAGCTCATGAAGTAGACTTTGACAGAGTTTTATGACAGAGCAGGTGTTGTGGGCCTGGGACAAAGCTATCTTTGGAGCAGTGGATCTCAGAGTGGCCCATGAAAACAACACTCTTTCCATCATAGTACTAATATATTACTTGTCATTTTCACTTTGTTTTGGTGCAACGGCAATAATAGGTAAAACTGCAGCACAAATCAAGGCAATGGCTCCAAACAATAGTAGTAGTTACTGTATTCTTTTTTAAAAGGTAAAATTTGTGTATATTTAAGGTGTACACCATGCTGCTTTGGTTTACATATACATAGTAAAATGATGACTAGAGTCAAGCTAATTCACATAGCCATCTCCTCACATAGTTAACCTTGTGTGTGTGTGTCTGTGTGTGTGTGTGTGTGTGTGTGTGTGGTGAGAGCACCTGAAATCTGGTCACAATACAATACATAATACAATATAGTATTATTAACTATAGTCATCATGCTGTACATTAGATCTCTAGACTTAACACCCTACATACCCGCAACTAGGTATCCTTTCACCAATATTTCCCCACTTTCCACACCATTAACTACTATTCTGCTCTGCTTCCATGTATTCGACTTTTTTAGATTCCACAAGTGAGATCATACAGTGTTTTACTTTCTCTGTCTGGCTTATTTCACTTAGCATAGTGTCCTCCAAGTTCATGTGTGATGTCACAAATGGCCAGATCTCTTTCTTTTAGCGCTGAATAGTATTCATATTTTATATGTTATATGTATATCACAATTTATTCATTGACAGACACTTACATTGTTTCCCTATCTTGGCTATTGTGGATAATGCGGCAATGAATGTGGGATCGCAGATATCTCTTTGATGTACTGATTTCATTTCCTTTGGGTATATGCCCAGAAGAGGGATTGATGGATCATGTGGTAGTTCTATTTTTAATTTTTGAGGAACATCCATACTGTTTTCCATAGTGGCTGTACCAGTTTAGATTTCCACTACCAGTGTACCACGGCTCCCTTTGCTCTGCATCCTTTCCAACACTTACCTTTTAACTTTCTGATAACAGCCCTCCTAACAGGTATGAGGTGATATCTCCTTATGGTTTTGATTTGCATTTCCCTAATGATTAGTGATGCTGGACACCTTTTTCATGTTGGTTGGCCATTTGTGTGTCTTCTATGGAAAAACATCTATTAGGTCCTTTGCCCGTGTTTTAATTAGGTTATTTGGTTTTGTTTTGTTTTTAGCTATTGAGTATTGTACATGTATTCCTTATATGTTTGGGATATTAATCTTGTTTTTTAAGATGTTGGGGGTAGGAGTTTATTAATTAATTTATTTATTTTTGCTGTGTTGGGTCTTCATTTTTGTGCGAGGGCCTTCTCTAGTTCTGGCCAGCGGGGGCCACTCTTCATCACTTTGTGCGGGCCTCTCATTACTGCGGCCTCTCTTGTTGCAGAGCACAGGCTCCAGACGCGCAGGCTCAGTAGTTGTGGCTCACAGGCTTAGTTGCTCCGCAGCATGTGGGATCTTCCCAGACCAGGGCTCGAACCCGTGTCCCCTGCATTGGCAGTCAGATTCTCAACCACTGCGCCATCAGGGAAGCCTGGGATATTAATCGTTTATCAAATATATGGTTTATGAATATTTTCTCCCAATCTGCAGGTTGCCTTTTCATTTCATTGATTCCTTCCTTTGCTGTGCAGAAACTTTTTAAAAAACAGAAGTAGATGAATTACTTCCAAACGCTGGCCTTTTATGAGGCCAGCATCACCTTGATACCAAAGGCAAGCAAAGACAAAGAAACCACAAGAAAAGAAAGGACAATATCTCTGTGGATGCAAAAATCCACAATAAAATACTAGCAAACTGAATTCAACAGCACATCAAAAAGATTATACATAACGACAAAGTGGGATTTATCCCTGGGATGCAAAGTTGGTTTAACATATGCACATCAATCAATCAATGCAATACTCGACATTAAAAAATGAAAGATAAAAAACATGTGATCATCTCAATGGCTGCAGAAAAAGTATTTGACAAAGTCAAAAATCCATTCATAATTTTTAAAAAACCTCTCAACAAAATAGGTACAGAAGAAAATTTCCTCAACAAAATAAAGCCCATTTATGAAAGGCCCACAGCTAACGTCATAATCAATGGAGGAAAACTGAAAGCTTTTACTCTAAGGTCTGGTAAAGACAAGGATGCCAACTCTCACCACTTCTATTCAAAATAGTACTGAAAGTAATAGAAAGAGCAATAAGATAAGAAAGAGAAATAAAAGGCATCAAAATCAGAAAGGAAGAAGTAAAATTATTGCTTTTTGCAGATGACATGATCCTATATATGAAAACCTAAAGACTCCATAAAAAATGTTAGAAATAATAAATGAATCAGTAAAGCTGTAGGATAAAAAGTCAACATACAAAAATCAGTTGCATTTTTTATACCAGTGATGATATCTCCAAAAAGGAAATCAAGAAAACAACCCCATTTACAATAGTATCAAAAAAATGAAATACTTAAGAATAAATTTAACTAAGGAGGTAAAAGACCTGTACACTGAAAACTGTTACACACTGATGAAAAAAATTGAAGCAGGTATAAATAGAAATATCCTGTGTTCATAGACTGAAGAATTAATATTGTTAAAACATCAATACTTCCTAAAGCAATATACAATATTCAGTCCATTGCTATCAAAATTCCAAAGGCATTTTTCACAGAATTAGAAAAAACAATTCTAAAATTTGTATCAAACCACAAAAGTCCTTGAAGAGCCAAAGCAATCTTGAGAAAGCTTTAGGCAATCACACTTCCTCATTTAAAATTATATTACAAAGCTATAGTAATCAAAACAGTATGACAATGGCATAGAAGTAGACAAAGATACCAGTGGAACAGAATAGAGAGCCCAGAAATTTTATATATATATATATATATATATATATATATATATATATTTCATCAACTAATTTTCAACAGGAGTGCCAAGGAGAGACAATGGGAAAGGGATAGTGTCATCAATAATTGTTGCTGGGAAAACTGGATACGCACATGCAAAAGAATGAAATTGGAACCTTCTCTTACACCTTACACAAAAATCAACTCAAAATGGATTAAAGACTTAAATGTAAGACCCGAAACAATAAAATTCCTAGGAAAACACATAGGGGAAAATCTCCTTGACATTGGTTTTGACAATTATTTTTTTGGATATGACACCAAAGGCTTAAGCAAAGCAGTAAAAATAAATGCAGCTAAAGTCATTGTATTCTTTACCATCATATATTCACCCAAATAAGCAAATGAACAAACAAAACATATTTCAATTGTATTTTCATTTTACTTAGGAATCATATTGATGAAACAATAAAAATAACTTTATTAAATCTAGACCTTTAAGTACATCTTTTTAATACTGTATGTGAAAAAATGGTAAGAACCCATAAAACACATCTGCTACATACTGACATGAAATGATTATCTCCAGGGGGAGCACTTGTGTGATTGTTGAAATTACAAGCAAACTGGCAAAAAATTTTTTTCACAGAACATCTATTTTAATGAAAGTGTGATTGACAGAAAAAATATGGTTATTCAGTCTTGGGTAATCCTCAGACATTTTCTCAAAAATGAACTAAATGAGCCTGTCTTCAGAGAAAACAATTGACAGTATTTATTAACAAAGCTAAATTTTAAGTTTTCAGATGAAAATTAAAATTTGGGCACCTACTGTGTCTGCATTCTTGAGCTTAACAACTTCTCAAAACTTACAGACTTTTTTTGGGGAAACCAAGGGTGATATTGATGAATTTTTTATATTGATAATGAAATATGTTGACATTTATAAGATCTTCATAACTCAGTGAACCAGTGTTTTACCCAAAATCAGTCAAAGGTGAAAAGAGGCCTATGGATTTTAATGCAACAGATTGTAAAACGTGCATGACACTATGTCAGACCCCCCGTGGTAATAACCTTTAAAAGAAATATGTCAACTTTGGAGACAGAATTGAAGAATATCTACAGTTGGCTGAAAATGCTCTTAAACTATTCTTCCCTTTTGCAACTTCATGTCTGTGTGAGGACTTATTTTCTGTATATACGTAATCAAAACCATGTATCTGAATTCAGAAGCAGAAATGAGTATCAAGCTGTCTTCTCTTAAGCCAGACATTGAGTTTTGCAAAAATGTAAAAACATTAACACTCTTTGCCTATTTAAGAAAATTTTTAAAATTTTAAAATAGTATTTGTGTTATCATAAAATGGTTTATTATTAGTTTTAAACATATTAATAAAAAATTTTGAATACTTTATAAGTACTAATATTTCTTATTGTGATCATTAATATATAAGCCACATGAACAAAATAGGGCAGGAGAGTAAGGTTGTAAGCTGTCTATATACTTTTTTAACTTATGCTTTAAAATCCAGGTTTTTTTGTAACATTGATTGGTACAGGTGACCAATCCACAAATTGGTTACAGAAATACAGACTTTCTTCTTCTGTGTTTGTTTGGCTATCACAGGGTTTATCACCATCATTTGTAATATTATCGCCCCAACTATGTTATGAAGTCCTACAGAAAAATATTATGTGTTTTTTCTTTGAACACTCTACCTCTGACTCTTATCACTATGAATTCCTTGGGGATTGCTCCTTGAAATAAATATTAAATAACACCAGGTAGCAAAGTCATCATTTAGGTATGTTTATATTTAGGCTTTACTTCTATCACTTATTAGACCTCAATATTTTAATTAGTGACTGTGGCATTTATTGACTTAGACTTGAACAACCAGAATTATTTTCAAGTAATTTTTCCTTTAATTAAATTCTGTTGATTTCATATTTAAAGTAATTATTTTAATGTTTTATTATTAAACTTTAAAATTTTGTCCTTTTATAGCAATATGAAAAATCAATATTTCAGATATATGGATTGAATTGTTAATTGATGTAATAATTTATTGATATATTTTATTGAAATGCTCTAGGATTTCACAATCTTAATAAAAGTTCATAATTACTTTTATGTCACATTGTTAGGTTTTAGACTAATAAAAACATTTTTATTTTAAAACATTTAAAGACATTCTTTTAAAAATTGTCTTCATGTAAGAAAATACAAATAGTTTTGTACTGGATGGTAAAATCATATAGTACTGAGAGTGAAAAGTGAGGACAGGAGACTCAAATATATCTTGACGTAAATTGTTATGATTTTAAATATTTTTAAAATATATTTTGAATTAAAGACATATCAAATTCCAAAGGTATACCAACTCCTTAGAAAATCTTCAAAGTATGATTTTGGTACCTTCTGGTATGATTTTGTAACATTTTATAATCTAGTATAACACTTGAATTTCCTAACCAAGACAATCGGAGAAGTGGAATTTTATGCTCCTCATGAGTATTTTGCTTTCTGGCATCTCTTCAGTGTGTTAGGGCACACACTGAAGTGGGTGGCATCGCACTATTGATCAACAACAAAAAGCCTTGCACTGTTGTGGAAACCAGTGTAACAATGTCTGCTTGAAGAGGTTCTCTGCATTTCTAAATGTAAATGTTACAGAAGAGCAAACACTTTGTTTGAACTACATCATCTGTCAGATTGCCTAAGGCACTAAAGTTAGATCTCTAGTGCTTGCTGCATTTTGCTAGGGTATTTATTAATTTGTTCTGTTGATTTTTTGCGATGAGGTGACAAAAAAAGATGTAATCTACGATATCTGTTCCAATATTCTTTTATATTTGTAAATAAACATATTTGGAAAGACCTTTGAGCAGAATAGTAAATGTTTTTATGGTATTGTTTGGTACAACTAGATATTATATATAATGTACATAGCAGCATATCACTTCATGCTCACCTGACATAAATTGCATCAGTTCTTAAGCAACACATAATCTTCATTGCTTTTAGTCTCTATTTAATTTTATTAAGATCATTTGTTTATTTAAAATTAATAATGCTTGAAAATAATATCTCTTTTTAAAATCTTTAACTTACTATGTTAGAAAAAAATTTGGCTTAAATATTACTTGAGTCAGTTATCAAATCGTTTAAACATTCAAGAATTTATCATTGAGAACATGCTTTAATGTACTTTAAATATAATATGCAAATCATTGTTCCAAAAAAAAATTCTCATCTTTCTCCCCAGAGTATTAGACCTCAGACATTGTAAGATATTAGTGTCTAATTATTCTTTACTGGAAGGGAAAATGAGTATTTCCAAATAGATAGGTAGGTAGGTAGGTAGATAGATAAATATAGTATATGTATAATTCACAAATCAATACATATAGGTGTTTATATATATGCATATATATGAAGCAAATAATTTTTAGTTTATTTAACTTAAAATCACTTATCTTACCCATTTTAATTTTGCATGTTAATCTTAAATGAGATAATGATGAGGAGAGAGAAAAAAACAAATATGAAGAGAAGATATATTAAAATGAATTTTCCTGCAATGTAGAATGTAGACAGTAGACTGTAAATTCATTGTGACAAAGAACAAAAGGGCCCCTATGGACAACCTACACAGCAACACTGAGTGATAAGCATGTTATTTTATGAGGCTAGAAGTCTAGATCACTACAGATTTTAAAAGGAAATATGACAAAAAGCATAAAGCTCTTTAACAAGTAGCCACATAGTTTTATTTTACAGATATTATGTGTCATCAGTACAATTTTTAGCTATGAATTGGTCATTTAAACTATTTTTATACTAGTATATCCTAATCAACATCAGAGGTATCATCTTCACAAATGGAGGAGCAAAATTTTTTAAATATATAAGTATATCTGTTTATCTTTCTTCACTTAGAACACTAGTTAGTGATTGATAGTGCTTCTAGGATGGCATTGTGAATCATAAATGGAATTAAATCATTTCCCTTCATCAAAACCCTTCATTTTCAGTTATAATGTGTGATAAAGTGAAAGCATTGAACATTGATCAAGTCAAAACTGGTACCCTTGTTAAAGACAAGGTAAATACCCAGTTTCTGCCCACTCTAGCCATCCTCTCCCACCTATGGTTAGGGAGGACTGAGAAACACTTGTTAAGCTCACAGTCCAGAGGCACAGGCTCGCTAAAGACTGAGACCTAATGACAGGACTGTGGAACACGTCCCTTCGCCTACACCTGACCACCACATGACTAAAGGCCTATTTACAGCAGTTCCTTTTACCCAGTACATCATACCTGGCTACCAAGTAAAAATAGCCATTGGAAAGTGGCTTAAGACAGTAATAACTGATCATTTTGTGTAATCACCGATATATATATAGCATGTACTGTACACTAAGTTAAAAATATTTTTCTTTCAAGGTAACTGAACTGCACAACATCAAAAATATAACCAGGCTGCCTCGAGAGACAAAGAAGCATGCAGTGGCAATTATCTTTCATGATGAAACGTCAAAGACATTTGCCTGTGAGTCAGGTAAGCAATTATAGCCTTGTCTCCAGCTTGAAGATATGGAATTGCTTCTGAGACAATAGCCCAGATGGATTAAGATCTACCACTGAATAGGATGGCTTATTGTGATGAGAATGTGCTGTGGAAGGCTTTAGTAAGAAGCTCAGTGTATCTATTTCTACAGATGTTTTGGGTGCTTGTTTATTATGTGTCGGGCTTTTGCTCCCAGGTGGTCTGAGGACTCTTGAGGTTTCCTTTCAAGCTCGGAGAACTAAATAAACAATGCCGGTGAGAAGCTGTTAGGGCAAGCGCGTGCTGTGTGTTCTGGTCCTTGCTGAGGGTGCAGCTGGAGGCAGTTGGTAGCACGATAACAGTGCTGCTGTGCAGGAGTGTGGCACGGCACAGCCGCGGTCCCCAAACATCTCAAAACAGAACTTTGAGTGACTGGTTGCCTTCATGGATTCTCAGTATTATAATGAAATACCTTTCAGGTTGAACTTTAGCATCCCAGTTCATAAAACACTCTGGCATTATTGAGTCACAAGGCAGGTTATTGTTGGAACTTGCAGTGTTTTTGATTTTGGAATCCCTGTGCTGTGTAATATATTAGTTGACTTATTATAGTTTTTTAAAGATTTTGCTCAGGGAAATGGTGTATTCATTTTATAATTCATGGAAGCAAAAAGCACTAAGGGTTTGAAAGATGTGAATTTCAAATAATAGATGAGTCTTTAGGAGAAGCTTTGTTGAGTAATTTTTAAAAGGGAGTAAAGTTTCTGTATTTATGGTTAAAGTTTATAGGTATATTTATTACCGGGTTATGTTATTCAAAAACATAAAGTCACTTTGCCTAAATAAATTGCTCATACCTCTTCACCTACACTTATCTTAGCTTTGCTCAATTGAATTAGAATGTATCAAAGTGTTCCTCTTTCCTTGAATGCCTTTATTCCTTTTATGTACCTTGCTTCACTAGTCATCTGACCTCATTCCATCATTAAAAACTGTCTTTTGGGGGCTTCCCTGGTGGCGCAGTGGTTGAGAGTCCACCTGCCGATGCAGGGGACAAGGGTTCGTGCCCCGGTCTGGGAGGATCCCACATGCTGCGGAGCGGCTGGGCCCGTGAGCCATGGCCGCTGGGCCTGCGCATCCTCAGCCTGTGCTCCATAACAGGAGAGGCCACTGCGGTGAGAGGCCCACATACGGCCAAAAAACAAAAAACCCAAAAAATGTCTGTTTGGCGGTTGCCTAGAAGTCTGTTAACTGGTAATATAAATCCCCATGTGGTAATAGAACCCATCTCAAACTTGCTGGTATCATATATTAATATTCAAAAGTATCTGTGCCTTCTTGTTCATTGTCTACAACTGCACAAGCTCACTTTTCTCTGAGCTCTTAAATAATGTTGCATATTAAAACTAACAACAACCAGAGGAGGACCTTCAAGATGGCAGAGGAGTAAGATGTGGAGATCACCTTCCTGCCCACAAATACATCAAAAATACGTCTACATATGGAACAACTCCTACAGAAGACCTACTGAATGCTGGCAGAAGATCTTAGACTTCCCAAAAGCCGTGTGGCTGACAGGGTCTTGGTGCTCCGGCGGGGGGTCAGGCCTGAGCCTCTGAGGTGTGAGAGTCGAGTTCAGGACATTGGACCACCAGAGACCTCCTGGCCCCACGTAATATCAAACGGCGAGAGTTCTCCCAGAGATCTCCGTCTCAATGCTAAGACCCAGCTCCACTCAATGACCAGCAAGCTACAGTGCTGCACACCCTATGCCAAACAACTAGCAAGACAGGAACACAACCCCACCCATTAGCAGAGAGACTGCCTAAAATCATAATAAGTTCACAGACACCCCAAAACACAGCACTGGACATGGTCCTGCCCACCAGAAAGACAAGATCCAGCCTCATCTACCAGAACACAGGCACTAGTCCCCTCCACCAGGAAACTTACACAGCCCACTGAACCAACCTTACCCACGGGGGCAGACACAAAAAACAATGGGAACTACAAACCTGCAGCCTGCGAAAAGGAGACCCCAAACACAGTAAATTAAGCAAAATGAGAAGACAGAGAAACACAAAGCAGATGAAGGAGCAAGGTAAAAACCCACCAGACCAAACAAATGAAGAGGAAATAGGCAGTCTACCTGAAAAAGAATTCAGAATAATGATAGTAAAGATGATCCAAAATCTTGGAAATAGAATGGACAAAATGCAAGAACATTTAACAAGGACCTAAAAGAACTAAAGAGCAAACAAACAATGATGAACAACACAATAAATGAAATTTAAAATTCTCTAGAAGGAATCAATACCAGAATAACTGAGACAGAAGAACGAATAAGTGACCTGAAAGATAAAATAGTGGAAATAATTACCACAGAGCAGAATAAAGAAAAAAGAATGAAGAGAACTGGGGACAATCTCAGAGACCTCTGGGACAACATTAAACGCACCAACATTCGAATTATAGGGGTTCCAGAAGAAGAAGAGAAAAAGAAAGGGACTGAGAAACCATTTGAAGAGATTATAGTTGAAAACTTCCCTAACATGGGAAAGGAAATAGTCAAGTATAGGAGGCACAGAGAGTACCATACAGGATAAACCCAAAGAGAAGCACGCTAAGACATATATTAATCAAATTATCAAAAACTAAATACAAAGAAAAAATATTAAAGGCAGCAAGGGAAAAGCAACAAAGAGCATACAGGGAATTCCTGTATGTTAAAAGGTGATCTTTCAGCGCAAACCCTGCAAGCCAGAAGTGAGTGGCAGTACATATTTAAAGTGATGAAAGGAGAAAACCTACAACCAAGATTACTCGACCCGGCAAGGATCTCATTCAGATGTTACAGAGAAATCAAAAGATTTACAGACAAGCAAAAGCTAAGAGAATTCAGCACCACCAAACCAGCTTTACAACAAATGCTAAAGGAACTTCTCTAAGCAGGAAACAGAAGTGAAGAAAAAGACCCACAAAAGTGACCCCAAATCAATTAAGAAAATGGTAATAGGAACATACATATCAATAATCACCTTGAATGTAAATGGATTAAATGCTCCAACCAAAAGACATAGACTGGCTGAATGGATACAAAAACAAGACATGTATATATGCTGTCTACAAGAGACCCACTTCTGACCTAGGGACGCATACAGACTGAAAGTGAGGGGATGGAAAAAGATATTCCATGCAAATGGAAATCAAAAGAAAGCTGGAGTAGCTATTCTCATATCAGACAAAACAGACTTTAAATAAAAGACTCTTACAAGAGACAAAGAAGGACACTGCGTAATGATCAAAGGATCAATCTAAGAAGAATTTATAACAGTTGTAAATATTTATGCACCCAACATAGCAGCACCTCAATACATAAGACAAATGCTAACAGCCATAAAAGGGGAAATCAACAGTAACACAATCATAGTAGGGTACTTTAACACCCGAGTTTCACCAATGCAGAGATCATCCAAAATGAAAAATAAGGAAACACAAGCTTTAAATGACACATTAAACATGATGGACTTAATTGATATTCATAGGACATTCCATCCAAAAACAACAGAATACACTTTCTTCTCAAGTGCTTGTGGAACATTCTCTGGGATAGATCATATCTTGGATCCCAAATCAAGCCTTAGTAAATTTAAGAAACCTGAAATCTTATCAAGTATCTTGGCCAATCACAATGCTATAAGGCTACATATCAATTACAGGGAAAGAACTGTTAAGAATACAAACACATGGAGGCTAAACAATACACTACTAAATACCCAATAGATCACTGAAGAAATCAAAGAGGAAATTAAAAAAAAATACCTAGAAACAAATGACAGTGAAAACACGATGCCCCAAAACCTACGGGATGCAGCAAAAAGCAGTTCTAAGAGGGAAATTTATAGCAATACAATCCAACCTCAAGAAACAAGAAAAATCTCAAATGAACAGCCTAACCTCACACCTAAAGCAGTTAGAGAAAGAAGAACAAAAAGACCCCAAAGTTAACAGAAGGAAAGAAATCATAAAGATCAGATCAGAAATAAATGAAAAAAAAATGAAGGAAACAATAGCAAAGATCAGTAAAAGTAAAAGCTGATTCTTTGAGAAGATAAACAAAACTGACAAACCATTAGCCAGGCTCATCAAGAAGAAAACGGAGAGGACTCAAATCAACAGAATTAGAAATGAAAAAGGTGAAGTAACAACTGACACTGCAGAAATACAAAGGATCATGAGAGAGTACTACAAGCAACTCTATGCCAATAAAATGGACAACCTGGAAGAAATGGACAAATTCTTAGAAAAGCACAACCTTCCAAGACTGAACTAGGAAGAAATAGAAAATATAAACAGATCAATCACAAGCACTGAAATTGAAACTGTGATTAAAAATCTTCCAACAACCAAAAGCCCAGGAACAGATGGCTTCCCAGGAGAATTCTATCAAACATTTAGAGAAGAGCTCACACCTACCCTATCAAAGTCTTCCAAAATATAGTAGAGGGATGAACACTCCCAAACTCATTCTGTGAGGCCACTATCACCCTGATATTGAAACCAGACAAATATGTCACACACAAAAAAAACCCTACAGGCCAATATCACTGATGAACATAGATGCAAAAATCCTGAACAAAATATTAGCAAACAGAATCCAACAGCACATTAAAAGGATCATACACCATGATCAAGTGGGCTTTGTCCCAGGAATGCCAGGATTCTTCAATATACGCAAATCAATCAATGTGATACACCATATTAACAAATTGAAGGATAAAAAACATCTGATAATTTCAGTAGATGCAGAAAAAGCTTTTGACAAAATTCAACACCGATTTATGATAAAAACCCTCCAGAAAGTAGGCATAGAGGGAACTTATCTCAACATAATAAGAGCGATATATGACAAACCCACAGCCAACGTTGTTCTCAGTGGTGAAAAACTGAAACCATTTTGACAAGACAAGGTTTCCCACTCTCACCGCTATTATTCAACATAGTTTTGGAAGTTTTAGCAACAGCAATCAAAGAAGAAAAAGAAATAAAAGGAATCCAAATTGGTAAAGAAGTAAAACTGTCACTGTTTGCAGATGACATGATACTATACATAGAGAATCCTCAAGATGGTACCAGAAAACTACTAGAGCTAATCAATGAATTTGGTAAAGTAGCAGGATACAAAATTAATGAACAGAAATCTCTTGCATTCCTATACACTAATGATGAAAAATCTGAAAGACAAATTAAGGAAACACTCGCATTCACCATTGCAACAAAAAGAATAAAATACCTAGGAATAAACCTACCTAAGGAGAGAAAAGAACTGTATGTAGAAAACTTTAAGAAACTGATAAAAGAAATTAAAGATGATACAAACAGATGGAGAGATATACCATGTTCTTAGATTCAAAGAATCAACATTGTGAAAATGACTATACTACCCAAAGCAATCTACACATTGAACGCAATCCCTATCAAATTACCAATGGCATTTTTCACAGAATGAGGACTAAAAATGCCACAATTTGTATGGAAACACAAAAGACCCCCAATAGCCAAAGCAATCTTGAGAAAGAAAAACGGAGCTGGAGGAATCAGGCTCCAAGACTTCAGACTATACTACAAAGCTACAGTAATCAAGATAGTATGATACTGGCACAAAAACAGAACTATAGATCAATGGAACAGGATAGAAAGTCCAGAGATAAATCCAAGCACCTATAGTCACCTTATTTTTGATAAGGGAGGCAAGAATATACAATGGAGAAAAGACATCCTCTTCAATAAGTGGTGCTGGGAAAACTGGACAGCTATATGTAAAAGAATGAAATTATAACACTTCCTAATACCGTACCCAAAAATAAACTCAAAATGGTTGAAAGACCTTAATGTAAGGCCAGACACTATAAAACTCTTAGAGGAAAACATAGGAAGAACCATCTATTACATAAATCACAGTAAGATCCTTTTTGATCCACCTCCTAGAGAAATGGAAATAAAAACAAAAATAAACAAATGGGACCTAATAAATCTTAAAAGCTTTTGCACAGGAAAGGAAACCGTAAACAAGACAAAAAGACACCCTCAGAGTGGGAGAAAATATTTGTAAATGAAGCCACTGTCAAGGATTAATCTCCAAAATATGCAAGCAGCTCATGCAGCTCAATATCAGAAAAACAAAGAACCCAATCCAAAAAGGGCAGAAGACCTAAACAGACATTTCTGCAGAAAAGATACACAGATTGGCAACGAACACGTGAAAGAATGCTCAACATCATTAATCATTAGAGAAATGCAAATCAGAACTATAATGAGACATCATCTCACACTGGTTAGAATGGCCATCATCAAAAAATCTACAAATAATTAATGCTGGAGAGGGTGTGGAGAAAAGGGAACCCTCTTTCACTGTTGGTGGGAAAGTAAATTGATGCAGCCACTATGGAGAACAGTAAGAAGGTCCCTTAAAAACTAAAAGTAGAACTACCATACAACCCAGCAATCCCACTACTGGGCATATATACCCTAAGAAAACCATAATTCAAAAGGAGTCATGTATCACAATGTTGTTTACAGCACTATTTACAATAGCCAGGACATGGAAGCAACGTAAGTGTCCATCGACAGATGAATGGATAAAGAAGATGTGGCACATACATACAATGGAATATTACTCAGCCATAAAAAGAAATGAAATTGAGTTATTTGTAGTGAGGTGGATGGACCTATAGTCTGTCATACAGACTGAAGTAAGTCAGAAAGAGAAAAATACCATATGCTAACACATATATATGGAATCTAAAAAAAATAATAGTTCTGAAGAACCTATGGGCAGGACAGGAATAAAAACGCAGATGTGGTGAATGAACTTGAGGACATGGGAAGGGGGAAGTGTAAGCTGAGATGAAGTCAGAGAGTGACATTGACATATATACACTACCAAATAAAATAGATGGTGGGAAGCACCCACATAGCACAGGGAGATCAGCTCAGTGCTTTGTGACCACCTAGAGGGGTGGGATAGGGAGGGTGGGAGAGAGACGCAAGAGGGAGGGGGTATGGAGATATTTGTATACATATGGCTGATTCACTTTGTTATACAGCAGAAACTAATACAACATTTTTAAGCAATTATACTCCAATAAAGATGTTAAAAAAAAAGAAAAAAAACCCTAACAGCAACCAGAAAATTGGTTTTCCAAAACAGATAAAAGAACATTTTCTTTATTGTTTGTATGTTTCAATTTTCACTGTTGTTTTACAATTTTTATTTGTACTGAATTGTGTTGTGGGTACATAGACAATACCAGAGCGTCTTATTTTGGATAAGAATGATATTGAATTAAGTTTCTACATAATTCTGAAATTTAGACTCACAGTTGTAGCCCAAGGTCTGAAATTGGAAGCTTTTGTTTTCTTTTTTGGCAGTGGTGGTAGTTTCATGGTTCATGTACAATTTTTGAGAAATGAAAGGCTCTTCTTTAAAAGAAAATGGCCTTAAATTTCAATAGAAGAATATCCTGAGAGTGAGACTGCGGCAAGATCTAAGTGTAAAAATGAAGAAGGCTTTTTTTTGCATTTCTTGCAAAGAGTTTTCAACTAGTTTAAATTATGATTAATTTGAAAGTATTATTTATTTTTAAACCATTTTTTTTATGTGTAGATGTAACAGTCTGCTTTTAGATGGTAGTAAAAGTGTTTAAGAAGCCATGGCACAATTTTTTAAAATTGTCTTAGCTTCGTGGCATGCCAATGGGAAAAAAGGAAGTACTTAAAAACAAGGAATTTGAGTATTTTTTCTTGCAAATTATGTTTTTCAGATAGATATTAAGATGGAGTAGTCTATATCTTTTAATAAAATGACAAAATTACATGGAAAACAGACTCAAACTGAAAAGCAGTCAGATGTCAAAACTAAAATAACAAGATTAAAGCCACGATTAAAAGGATCTCTCACATTTACTTCTAATGAAGATTAAAATGTACTCTCATAATGGCTATTGAGAATGTTTCAATTATTTTTTTCAAGAAAACTGACAACTGCCATTATAAACATGCATACCCTTGACTCAGTGAACCTTTTTGGGAACATATCCTGTGTATTATACATTATGTGTAATGACAAGAAAATTGGAAACAAGTGAATGCCTATGAGGAAAATCATTGAATAAATTATGGTATATCTTTATCATGAAATATTATGCAATCAATAGGAAGAATTCTAATTAACCCAATTAACCTGAAGACATTTCTAAGAAGTGTAGTTCTTCAAGCAAAACAACCAGCAGAGAAGTATGTAGTGAATAATCCCATTTTGTAAAAGAAAAATTGAAAGAGTGTGTGTTTTAACAAGCATTACCTGGGGCGAGGAGGAGATGATAACAAGGTAGATAGAAAGGAAGTTGGGTAAAAAAAAGGCAAGCAAAAAGGAAAAGTAAGAAAATAAAATGAACAGAAGAAAATACCCAGTATATATAAAATATCCCATTTATATGAAATTATGCCTATGTGAACGTTCCCATGAATGTATCCAAGTTTTTAAAAAGTTAATCATCAGGGAAATGCAAATTAAATCATAATGAGGCATCACTGTGCACCTATCTGAATGGCTGAAATTAAAAAAATAATAATAGTGATAACACTAAATGCTTGAGAGGTTGCAGGGAAACTGGATCACTCATACGTTGCTGGTGGGAATGTAAAGTGGTCTAGCCACTGTGGAAAGTGGGTGGCAGCTACTTATAAAATTAAATATGTAATTATTACACAATCCAGCAATTGCACTCTTGGACATTTATCTCAGGGGAAAAAAAAAGTAAACTTATGTTCACACACACATATACACCTGTACCAAAATGTTCATAATAGCTTTATTCATAATAGTCAAAAACTAGAAAGAGCCCAGAGGTCCTTCAACAAACTGTGGTATACTCATACCGTGAACTACTCCTCAGCAGTAAAAAGGAACAAATGTTTGATATTTGCAGCAGCCTGGGTGAATCTCAAGTGAATTAGGCCCAGTGAAAAAAAGCCAATCCCAAAAGATTATATACTTTGTGATTTCATTTATACATTTGTGAAATGACACATTTTACAAACGGAGGACAGTTTCGTTGCCAGAGGTTAGGGTAGGGGTTTGGGGTTGTGGAGACAGGGAGTGTATGGTCATAAAAGGGTAACACAAACTTGTATTGGACCTGAGCAGTTATCTTGATTGTGGTGGTGCACATACAAATCCACAAGGTGATAAATTGTGTAGAATTTAACACACACACAAATAAGTACAAGTAAAACTGAGGAAATCTGAATAAAATCAGTGGACTTCCAATGTCAGTATCCTGGTTGTGATGTTGTACTATAATTTTGCAAAATATTAACATTGGGGTCAGAGAGAAGAAAGTGGTCAAAATATACACAGGATCTCTCTGTAGTATCTCTTATTATTACAAGTGAATCTACAATTATCTCAGTAAAACTTGCAATAAAATACTGACTCTATATCAGTTATCTGTAAGGTCAACTATGATGTATTTTTAAGTTAAAAGACAGATCAGAGAAAGAATTTCAGAAATAAAAAGTGGTATAGTCTAACATGCTAAAAAGAAACTGACAGCAATAACAACAAAACTAATCCTAAATGTGTACCTATGTACCTTGTGTATGATTCATGAGTACAAAGACACGTGTGCACGTGTACATACGTGTGTGTCTTGCTCCTTCTAATGTGTAGACCTTGTATGAGCTCCCCCAGCCTAGTATGCCCCCTGCACACTTCAACCATCTCTACATTTCCTTCCATCCTCAGTGTAGGATCTCATGCTTCCGGCCCCTCATCTTAGTACCTCTGCTCTATTCCCCCATAGCACTGGAACTTGGACTTCATGTACCTTGTTCAAAACCTCTCTGCTCTGTAGGATTTTAAGCTCAATGAAGACATAACCCTGGTGTCTTTCTCCTCCTGGAATTACCAGCACCACAGTGCTAATAAAAATTTGTTGAATTAATGAATGAGTAAAGTTTATACTTAAGTTTTGTAATGATATGTTTATCATCTTCCTTTTTCAAAGAGATCATTGTTTTTCAAAACAAATTTGGGAGACTAATTTGACTGCCCCATAGGAAAAATTATTTAAATTGCCAAATAACAGATTGCTCTGTGTTGTGATGGGGAGTAGGGGGTGGTGATCAGTGTGCTGTGTGTGCAAATCACCATGGCCCACCAGGTCTGCTGTAACAACTATGAATAAAACATTCTTGAATACAAATGAACATTTCTGCATTCTGCCATTCCTTGAAAAGAGAGCCCATGTTCATTCTTTTTTTTTTTTTGGAGTATGTTCAATGCCTAGTGAATAAAGGAACAGATGGCTTAGATGTTGGAAACCCAGAGGTTGGGTAATAGATTTGGTTACCTTCATTAAGGAAAAGAGAAAAGGAAAGGAAGAGCTCAGCTATGTCTATCTTTTGTCAGTATATGAAATCTGAAAAGATCTCTAAATAATACAGGGCAAGTAATATTTAAAGTCTGAACAACCTGGTTAATTTCCTAAATATTATTTGAAACATTGAATTTATTCTGTAATATAATGAACTTATTTCTATAGTTTTTCCCATTTGAAATTTGTAATGGAATATTCATGAATAAATTGCCCAACATTAAAAATGAAAACTATTTGGGCAAAAGCCAAATCCCAATATATCCATAAACTTATTAAATTTTTTAAAAGTTTTGCATAAGTGTTACTTTGTACCTGAAATCCCTGGATATCAGTTAATCACGTTTCAGTTTATTCACACTGTATTTCCCAAATCCTATATGTTTGTGGGTTTTGTTGTTGTTGTTGTTTTTAGAAAATTCATGTAATATCTGAAACAATTATATTAACATATTTCCATACAAATACCCAAAGAAAGTTTAGTATTAGTTGTTTTGTTTGTTTGTTTCTTTTTTATACTGCAGGTTCTTAATCATCAATTTTATACACATCAGTGTATACATGTCAATCCCAATCGCCCAATTCAGCACACCACCACCCCCACTCCACCACGGTTTTCCCCCCTTGGTGCCCATACGTTTGTTCTCTACATCTGTGTCTCAACTTCTGCCCTGAAAACCGGTTCATCTGTACTATTTTTCTAGGTTCCACATACATGCGTTAATATACGATATTTGTTTTTCTCTTTCTGACTTACTTCACTCTGTATGACAGTCTCTAGATCCATCCACTTCTCAACAAATGACTCAATTTCATTCCTTTTTATGACTGAGTAATATTCCATTGTATATATGTACCACAACTTCTTTATCCATTCGTCTGTCAGTGGGCATTTAGGTTGCTTCCATGACCTGGCTATTGTAAACAGTGCTGCAATGAACATTGGGGTGCATGTGTCTTTTTGAGTTATGGTTTTCTCTGGGTATATGCCCAGTAGTGGGATTGCTGGATCATATGGTAATTCTATTTTTAGTTTTTTAAGGAACCTCCATACTGTTCTCCATACTGGCTGTATCAATTTACATTCCCACCAACAGTGAAAGAGGGTTCCCTTTTCTCCAGCATTTGTTGTTTGTAGATTTTGTGATGATGCCCATTCTAACTGGTCTAACTGGTGACGTGGTACCTCATTGTAGTTTTGATTTGCATTTCTCTAATAATTAGTGATGTTGAGCAGCTTTTTCTGTGCTTCTTGGCCATCTATATATCTTCTTTAGAGAAATGTCTATTTAAGTCTTCTGCTCATTTTTGCATTGGGTTGTTTGTTTTTTTAATATTGAGCTGCATGAGCTGTTTATATATTTTAGAGATTAATCCTTTGTATGTTGATTCATTTGCAAATATTTTCTCCCATTCTGAGGGTTGTCTTTCCGTCTTGTTTATGGTTTCCTTTGCTGTGCAAAAACTATGAAGTTTCATTATGTCCCATTTGTTTATTTTTGTTTTTATTTCCATTACTCTAGGAGGTGGATCAAAAAAGATTTTGCTGTGATCTATGTCAAAGAGTGATCTTCCTATGTTTTCCTCTAAGAGTTTTATAGTGTCCAGTCTTACATTTAGGTCTCAAATGCATTTTGAGTTTATTTTTGTGTATGGTGTTAGGGAGTGTTCTAATTTCATTCTTTTACATGTAGCTGTCCAGTTTTCCCAGCACCAGTTCTTGAAGAGCCTGTCTTTTCTCCATTGTATATCCTTGCCTCCTTTGTCATAGATTAGTTGACCATAGGTGCATGGGTTTATCTCTGGGCTTTCTATCTTGTTCCATGGATCTATGTTTCTGTTTTGTACCAGTACCATATTGTCTTGATTACTGTAGCTTTGTAATATAATCTGAAGTCAGGGAGTCTGATTCCTCCAGCTCTGCTTTTTTCCCTCAAGACTGCTTTGGCTATTCGCAGTCTTTTGTGTACCATACAAATTTTTAGATGATTTGTTATAGTTCTGGAAAAAAATGCCATTGATAATTTGATAGGGATTGCATCGAATCTGTAGATTGCTTTGGGTAGTACAGTCATTTTCACAATATTGATTTTTCCAATCCAAGAACATGGTATACCTCTACATCTGTTGGCATCATCTTTAATTTATTTCATCAGTGTCTTATAGTTTTCTGCATACAGGTCTTTTGTTTCCCTAGGTAGGTTTATTCCTAGGTATTTTATTCTTTTTATTGCAATGGTAAATGGGAGTGTTTCCATAATTTCTCTTTCAGATTTTTCATCATTAGTGTATAGGAATGCAAGAGATTTCTGTGCATTAATTTTGTATCCTGCAACTTTACCAAATTCATTGATTAGCTCTAGTAGTTTTCTGGTGGCATTTTTAGGATTCTCTATGTATAGTATCATGTCATCTGCAAACAGTGACAGTTTTACTTCTTCTTTTCCAATTTGTATTCCTTTTACTTCTTTTTCTTCTCTGATTGCCATGGCTAGGACTTACATAACTATGTTGAATAATAGTGGTGAGAGTAGACATCCTTGTCTCGTTCCTATCTTAGAGGAAATGCTTTCAGTTTTTCACCATTGAGAATGATGTTCGCTTTGGGTTTGTCATATATGGCCTTAATTATGTTCAGGTAGGTTCCCTCTATGCCCACTTTCTAGAGAGTTTTTATCATAAATGGGTGTTGACTTTTTTTTTTCTTTTTCTTCAGTACGTGGGCCGCTCACTGTTGAGGCCTCTCCCGTTGCGGAGCACAGGCTCCAGACGTGCAGGCTCAGCGGCCATGGCTCACGGGCCCAGCCGCTCCGCGGCATGTGGGATCTTCCCGAACCGGGGCACGAACCTGTGTCCCCTGCATCGGCAGGTGGACTCTCATCTACTGCGCCACCAGGGAAGCCGTCTCCTTTTTTATTTCTAATTTTATTGATTTGAGTCCTCTCACTTCTTTTCTTGATCCGCCTCACTAATGGTTTATTAATTTTATCTTCTCAAAGAACGAGCTTTGAGTTTTCTTGATCTTTGCTATTGTTTTCTTTGTTTCTATTTCATTTATTTCTGTTGTGATCTTTATGTGTTCTTTCCTTCTGCTACCTTTGGGTTTTGTTTGTTCTTCTTTCTCTAGTTTCTTTAGGTGTAAGGTTAGGTTGTTTACTTGAGATTTTTTCTTGTTTCTTGAGTTACGATTGTATAACTGTAAACTTCCCTCTTAGAATTGCTTTTGCTGCATCCCATAGGTTTTGGATCGTCGTGTTTTCATTGTCATTTGTCTCTAGGTATTTTTTGATTTCCTCTTTGATTTCTTCACTGATCTCTTGGTTATTTAGTAATGTATTGTTTAACCTCCATGTATTTGTGTATTTTTACATTTTTTCCCCTGTAATTCATTTCTAATCTCATAGCGTTGTGGCCAGAAAAGATAGTTGATATGATTTCAGTTTTCTTAAATTTACTGAGGCTTGATTTGTGACCCAAGATGTGATCTATCCTGTAGAATGCTCCACGCACACTTGAGAAGAAAGTGTAATCTGCTGTTTTTGGATGGAATGTCCTATAAATATCAATTAAATCTATCTGGTCTGTTGTGTCATTTGAAGCTTGTGTTTCCTTATTAATTTTCTGTTTGGATGATCTCTCCAATGGTGTAAGGAATTGTTAAAGTCCCCCACTATTACTGTGTTACTGTCGATTTCCTCTTGTATAGCTGTTAGCAGTTGCCTTATGTATTGAGGTGCTCTGATGTTGGGTGCATGTATATTTATAATTGTTATATCTTCTTCTTGGATTGATCCCTTGATCATTACATAGTGTCCTTCCTTGTCTCTTGTAACATTCTTTATTTTAAAGTCTATTTTATCTGATATGAGTATTGCTACTCCAGCTTTCTTTTGATTTCCATTTGTGTGGAATATCTTCTTCCATCCCCTCACTTTCAGTCTGTGTGTGTCCCTAGGTCTGAAGTGGGTCTCTTGTAGACAGCATATATATGGGTCTTCTTTTTGTATCCATTCAGCAAGCCTGTGTCTTTTGGTTGGAGCATTTAATCCATTCATGTTTAAGGTAATTATTGATATGTATGTTCCTATGACGATTTTCTTAATTGTTTTGGGTTTGTTTTTGTAGATCCTTTTCTTTCTTGTGTTTCCCACTTAGAGAAGTTCCTTTAGCATTTATTGTAGAACTGGTTTGGTGCTGCTGAATTCTCTTAGCCTTTGCTTGTCTGTAACCCTTTTGATTTCTCCATTGAATCTGAATGAGATCCTTGCCGGGTAGAGTCATCTTGGTTGTAGGTTCTTCCCTTTCATCACTTTAAGTATATCATGCCACTCTCTTCTGGCTTGTAGAGTTTCTGCTGAGAAATCAGCTGTTAACCTTATGGGAGTTCCCTTGTATGTTATTTTTCATTTTTCCCTTGCTGCTTTCAATAATTTTTCTTTGTCTTTAATTTTTGTCAATTTGATTACTGTGTGTCTCAGTGTGTTTCTCCTTGGGTTTATCCTGTATGGGACTCGCTGCGCTTCCTGGACTTGGGTGACTTCCCTATGTTAGGGACATTTTTGACTATAATCTCTTCAAATATTTTCTCTGGTCCTTTCTCTCTCTCTTCTCCTTCTGGGATCCCTATAATGCGAATGTTGTTGCATTTAATGTTGTCCCAGAGGTCTCTTAGGCTGTCTTCATTTCTTTTCATTCTTCTTTCTTTATTCTGTTCCACAGCAGTGAATTCCACCATTCTGTCTTCCAGGTCACTTATCCGTTCTGCTGCCTCAGTTATTCTGCTATTGATTCCTTCTAGTATAGTTTTCATTTCAGTTATTGTATTGTTCATCTCTGTTTGTTTGTTCTTTAATTTTTCTAGGTCTTTGTTAAACATTTCTTTCATCTTCTTGATCTTTGCCTCCACTCTCTTTCCGAGGTCCTGGATCATCTTCACTATCATTATTTTGAATTCTTTTTCTGGAAGGTTGCCTATCTGCACTTCATTTAGTTGTTTTTCTGGGGTTTTATCTTGTTCCTTCATCTGGTCCATAGCCCTCTGTCTTTTCATCTTGTCTATCTTTCTGTGAATGTGTTTTTTGTTCCGGAGGCCGCAGGATTGTAGTTCTTGCTTCTGCTCTCTGCCCTCTGGTGGATGAGGCTAAGAGGCTTGATGGGAGGGACTGGTGGTGGGTAGAGCTGACTGTTGCTTTGGTGGGCAGAGCTCAGTAAAACTTTAATCCACTTGACTGTTGATGGGTGGGCCTGGGTTCCCTCCCTGTTGGTTGTTTGGCCTGAGGCAACCCAACTCTGGAGCCTACCTGGGCTCTTTGGTGGGGCTAATGACAGACTCTTGGGGGGCTCATGCCTAGGAGTATTTCCCAGAACTTCTGCTGCCAGTGTTCTTGTCCCCACGGTGAGCCAAAGCCACCCCCTGCCTCTGCAGGAGACCCTCCAACACTAGCAGGTAGGTCTTGTTCAGTCTCCCCTGGGGTCACTGCTCCTTCCCCTGGGTCCTGATGCACACACTACTTTGTGTGTGCCCTCCAAGAGTAGAGTCTTTGTTTCCCCCAGTCCGGTCGAAGTCCTGCAATCAATTCCCACTAAGCTTCAACGTCTGATTCTCTAGGAATTCCTCCTCCCGTTGCCAGACCCCCAGGTTGGGAACCCTGATGTGGGGCTCAGAACCTTAACTCCAGTGGGTGGACTTCTGTGCTATAAGTGTTCTACAATCTGTGAGTCACCCACCCAGCAGTTATGGGATTTGATTTTACTGTGATTGCGCCCCTCCTACCATCTCATTGTGGCTTCTTCTTTGTGTTTGGATGTGGGGTATGTTCTTGGTGACTTCCAGTGTCTTCCTGTCGATGATTATCCAGCAGCTAGTTGTGATTCTGGTGTTCTCACAAGAGAGAGTGAGAGCACGTCCTTCTACTCTGCCATCTTGCTTCCTAATTTTTTTTTTTTAATATAGTTTCTCAAATATGCCATGCCATTTACTGTTTCATTCCTTTGCATGTTGTGTTTCCTCTGCCTGGAATTGAGCTAAGATGAGACTCCCTCAATTTCCTCCTCCCTCCCATTCTTTGGAGGATTACTATATCTTCGTTTTTAAGAGAATATTGTTTTTTAATATAACCTCTTTTCCTGGTAATTGTTTATATTAGTAAGATATATTTTTATCTTAAATTTTATTACTGATTGTTTTATGAAAGTATTTTTTTCCAGAAGATTTTCTATGTTTTTCTGCTTCTCAGGTTTCCTATAATCTTTTCCTACCACAAATACATCCAAAAAAAATGCAATCAAAAATCATTCTTGAATTTAGATTGAAAGGTAATAGGCATATATTTAAGCCTTTTTTGATTAGCATTTTTATTATATATGCAATTGCAAAACCTGTGTTGGCTCCCACCCATTGCCTAGAACCTTTAAACATTAGAAATGAACTGGTCTTTGTCTTTTCATCTTTTCATCTGCACTAAATCGTTAAGATATGCTGGACTAGGAGCCTGTTCTTGGACTTAGGTGAATAGAACCTACTGTAAAGTACCATTACTATTCATTAATTTTATAATAAAATACGTGTAATTTCACCAAAAGTGATTTTTTTTAATTAAAAAAATCCTCTTTGCTGATTAAGAAATCCTTTGAACCATGTGGATTATTTAATTTTGGAAGGGCTGAACTTCTGCTTAAGAATGAAGGAAAGTCCGCTCATAAAGGTTCTATACTCCAAGTATGCCACGCAGATTATAGAACTTTTCAAGTTTGTAGTATTAAAGTTAATTCGATAAAAGTAAGCTAGTGAAACAACTAACAAATTCTAACGATTGTTCAGTTCATAATCAAATGTGACTCTAAATTGTTAAAATATAGTTTGTATAACTCAAAATAACAGCTGGTATATATCCCGTATGCAGGGGGAAATCAATTTTATTACATTTAAGAAGTCAAATCAGGGTGTGACATTAGAAAAAAATTCACTGCAGCTGCTCAGCTACATGGTGTGTGGATAAACATACTCATTCAGGTTCAAGTGATGTCAGCCCAGCACTTTTATGACCAGTCTGTTTACTTTCGGGATAATGGGAGACTTTTCTGTTTATTGATCGTTCAATACAAAAGACAACTTGAATGAGGTTGTAACAACTTATATTTCTAGCTGACTCAGTCACTGTGGGATAGAATTGCCAGTTTATAACCATCTGGTTCTTAGCTATCGTGCTATGAGATTTGGAAGAAATCATTAAAAAACAGAAGCTAGTGGCCTTATGTGATCTGAAATGTGTTGGGATTTTGAAGTTATTTCTTTAGAGAAAGTGAAATGCTGTGTAGCAGTAACAGTGTAATGAGACTTTGAATTTTTAATGCTCCTCTCAGACTCACATTGAATAAAAATACCCACCCTGCATTTGCACCCTCTCACAGCAAGACTAAATTAGTTTGGTAAAATTTGGGCATGGTTTTATAAGGTTGTTGTGATAATAAATCAGAGACAGAACTGATTTGAGCAAAATTTTATGACTTATTACTTTACAGTGTCCAGGTGCTGACGTGTACTGGAGGTAAGTAGAGTTGTCTGGTAGGTTCAGTCCAGAGCAGTCCCTACCTAGGCACCAAAATTGTGGCCGAGGGGAGTTGATGCCATTTAGGATGAATGGGGTTAATGCACCATCACCTGAAAGAGGTTCGTTGATTTGGGACATTGGAAACAAAGATGAATTAGTTCACTATGAGAGGAAAATGTATAAGCTGATTAAATTAAGCATATACCATTAAGTGTAACATGTATAAAACTGATATATCCTGGTTTAAACACTCACTAAAGACTGATAAACTCTAGAAATTGTTGACTGGAGAATAAAATCTACTACATATCCCTGGAGTCTTCTGTTTAAGTTCCAATTCTGTTGGTTGCTTTTTCACTTTCACCCTGGTCCTGCTTTAGATCCCTGCCTTTGAACTTTGTGAACTTAGTAAAATGAGCTATAGCTAAGTGGCCATCTGCTGTGTCAGCACCCTGTATCATCCCGTCACTCCATCCTCACGTCCAGTAAGCCACCCTTCCAGCCAGGCGGCCTCTGCAATTGTTTTCTGCCCATCGTTTCACACAATGAAGCTAACTTTTGTGCTCTTTCTTGGAGCCAACAAGTAGATTTCCCCAAAAGTCAATCAAGCTGCAGAAAGTTAGAACTAACTGCTCTCTGGGCAAGACTGCACAAAATATTTTTCAAGCTTTATGAACAATTACCATAGAGTGTCAGCTGGAAAATGGTCAGATGGGGAAGCATTGTTGTTATTCCGTATTCCTGCACATTAAGAAAATGTACTTTTGCTTTATTTTCAGTATTTACATAAAGAATATTACCCTTGATGTGTCACTCTAAAATTGTACCATATGTTATTCTGTTATACAGAACTGTTCTTTTCTAAGATATCAAGCCATCTATAATTGGGTGCCAGACTTTTGAAATCTTTGAAGCAGAAAAGTGGTTTGAATATTTTTATTCAGAAAAAAAGCCTTTAATTTGAAGTGTTGAATGAAGACTAAAAATTGAGTATGTTTCTTAAAGAGGCAACTCATCTCAGTAAACTAGCTTAAAAATATGTAAGACTTTATAATTTAAGCTTTCTAGAAAATCTTTTAAGCAATTAATATTCAACAGTGTGATAGACTTCAAGACTGAATTTATTTTTTGCCAACTTGTCCCTTATGTATTCATATATTTGTATAAGATTGAATATAAACAGATTAGAAAGAAGCTTTTACATAAAGTGCTCTAGTAGCAAAACAGAGTGATATGATAAAAAAAAAGAGCTCGTAGTGGGTTGCATTGTGTCCCCTCAAAATATATGTTCAAGTCCCAACCCTTGTTGCTTTATTTGGAAACAGGGTTTGCAGACACAATCAAATCAAGATGTAGTCATAGTCGATTAGGGTCACCCCTAAATCCAATGACCGGTGTGTGTATAAGAGAAAGGAGAGGGAGATTTGGATACAGAGGCTTAGAGGAAACATGGAGAGAGAAGAAAGCTATGTGAAGATGAAGGCTGAGATTGGAAAGACGCAGCTACAGTGAAGGGATGCCAAGTATTGCCAACAACCATCAGATGCCAGGAGAGAAGCACGGAACAGATCCTTCCTCAGAGCCTCCAGATGAAACCAGCTCTGTTGACACCTTGAATTTGGTCTTCCAGCCTAGAGAACTGTGACAGAGTAAACTTCTGTTGTTTTAAACCACCCAGTCTGTGAAAATTAATTATGACAGTCCTAGAACTAATACAGAGCTCTTCCAGGTCAGGTTTTTTCAAAATAGGTCATTTATGGAGGACTTTGAATGGCTTTCAACAGGTGGGTGGAGAGAAAAACGAATTCCATGTAGAAATGCAAACAAGAACTGAAGAAGTTCCTTCATGTTTTCAAAGTAGTTTTGGGAGCAGAGGAAGAAGAGTGGAAATAGCTGAGAGTTTGGATGTTGTTTTGAACACAAATGGAGCAAATTAAAGTTGTTTTTTTTTTTACGTTTTCTTTCTGATTATCAAAGGGATACAGGCTTTCTGTTTCCAAAAATAAGGCTGCTTTATGTACTGAAAATACTTAGAAGTAAGTACTAAGTAAAATATAACAAACATTTAAGTGCATAGTTCAGCTTCCAAGAAAGAAAGGAAGTGTCACCAAAAAGATGACATGAGGAGAAAGCTTTCCAGAGGCGTGAATTGGACCCGGGAGCCTTGGTTCATCTGTGTAATGAACACAGGACATGCATTCATCTTCACAGCTGTGCCTGCAGGGCAACAGACAGTGCCTGGGCTCCTGCCGGTTGGGGAAACAGAAGTCAAAGCTTCCAGTAAAAAGTGATTAAGAAAAAACAAATTCAAATGCCAGCAGAGAAAAATGTTTAGGAGACTTCCTCTCCTAGGCTAGACTTTTCTGAAAACTTCAATCCCATATCTGCCCTTGCTGGCATTTTTGTGCCGTTATACCACCTTTATGATCCTGGACATCACAAGCCCAGGAATTTGTCTAAAATGACTCAGAATTGGTAATTCTCCTTCAGCAACACATACCTCTCAGGATTCCCATGGGCAACTTCTAAAATAGGGATTTGCTAGCAAAGATGACTAAATCATAAGCAAACAAGCACCATGGATAAAAGTTAGAAAATGTACAAGGAAGATCACTACAGTGCTTTTTATAAAACAGAAAAATTAATGAAGTAATTGTCCACTAGTTTGTCATTGATTTAAAAGATAAAATAATTTGCACCAATTAAAACCGATGATGTAAATTTGTATTTATTAATTTGAAAAGATGCAGATCATTTATTAAGTGAAAAATGCAGTTCATAAAATATACTATAAGGTACAATATTTTGAACATGTGTGTAAACACACAAGCATACAGGCATATATATATACACACGCACACATACACACAAATATCTGTGTGTCATAAAGCATGAAGTACTGAAAATTCATATCAATGACTTTGCTTTGGTAAAGGAATAGCAGTGATGTTCTTTTTATAACTTTATACTCGAAAAGTTGTTTAATTTTTATGTTTTGATTTTATTTTATTATGGATTATTAAAATATCATACATAGATAATAATATAAATAATAGTATTACAAACACCTGTGACCCCATCAACCACCTTAAGAAATAAATAAATCAGATACAGTGTAAATATGTGATATGTGCTTTTGTTATAGTTATATAATCCCTAAAATGTTATTATAATTGCATAATTTATTAAACATTTGTGATTTATAGTTTTATTATAATTTATATTTATTTCTAGAATCGTGGCTTATTTTACATATTTTTGAAATTTGAATAAATATATAATCATACTCTATTCTTTGGAAAGTTGCTATTTTCCTCATTGTCATGTTTGTGAACTTCTTTGGTAAATATGGCCCTAGTTCCTTCATTTTATATCATTACAGGGTTATACTATGCTTTATTTCTGGTAGATAAGTCATATCCTTAAAATATGTAGATTCACTCAAAGTTGGCAGTATAATTGCAAGGTTCTTTTCCCTCAAACGATTGATAGGATAAGCTATGTCAATATAGTTCCTGCAAAGTCATGGCCTGGATCATACTCTAGAGCCACACTGCCTGAATTCAGATCCTCCCTGCACCCTGATTCCTCCTCTGTAAAAGGGACCAATAACAATTTCACCTCATGGGTTTGTAGTAAAGATTTAAAGTCAAAAGAACAATGCCTGGCACGTATTAAGCATTTGACAGATGTTTCAAGGGTCAATCCCAATCGGGCATGTTGAAGCATTATTCTTGAGACTTAAGTTCAATTGTAACACAGGATTTTTACAGCTATATTCACAGTTGAGGCAGGTCTGTGAATTTCTTGTACTTTCCTAGACAGGGTTTGACATAGGATATTGTCAATGTTCATAAAAAGAATGTCCAAATGTTCCTTTTTTTAAACTATCCAGTGGTTTATATAACAAATGAAATAGTATTTCCACGTTGCTTCTGAACCATAGTGCTTTGTTTATAGACCTCACAGCCAAGCAGGCTTTCTGCACCCATATGCAAGCATTCTGGTCATTTTATTTTCCTGGAGCACTGTCCACTTTATCCTGGTTTTCAGATTTCTTTGTATCTGACCAGGCAAGACCACAGCCTCCGTCATCGACTGCCTGGGTTCAGATGCTCTCTCCCTACTTCCTAGTGGTGTGTTTGGGAGAAGGTGACTTCCCTTCCATAAACCTTGGCCTTGTCACCTTTAAAAGGACAATTACAGAAGGTACTAAAATTGTTAATCACTTAGGGTGACTGGGGCTTAGTAAGTGCTTGTCAGTGTTAGCTCTCATTACTGTGTTACTTCTGATTCTAATTTCCTTTCATTTGTATAGTTCTCTTCTCATTACTAAGACTATGTACTTGTGTGTCCTTCTCTTTCTAAACTATTCAGAGTGCTTCGGAATGTGTAAATATATATATTTTTATTTTATTTTATTTATTTTTTTTTTTTTTGCGGTACGTGGGCCTCTCACTGTTGTGGCCTCTCCCGTTGTGGAGCACAGGCTCCAGACGCGCAGGCCCAGCAGCCATGGCTCACGGGCCCAGCCGCTCTGCGGCATGTGGGATCTTCCCGGACCGGGGCACGAACCCGTGTCCCCTGCATCGGCAGGCGGACTCTCAACCACTGTGCCACCAGGGAAGCCCCGGAATGTATATATTTTTTTGTCTTGTTTTGGTAAGTGAATAGGAAGAAGCAAGGGGCAGAGTCAAGGAAGTTGATTTTGGGGGCCTGGGGGTGATTATTATGGTTGACAGTAGAGTTTATGCTGGATAAGAGTGAGAGTGGGGACATCAAGGGGTGATTGAGTTTGAAAATAAGGTAGGATCAACAGTGGATTAGTGGTCTTGATGGAGTTCAAGGAGCGTTGGAATTGAGATACTCAATGGAGTAAACTGAAAAAGTAAGAGGTGCTGGTCTGAGGTTGGGATGTGTAAAGATAGTTTTAATGAAAGATGTGCAGTTTGGTTATTTGGAAATTTTCCTACGGGAAATAGTTAATTCCTTAATAATAAAAGATGATGCTTTACACCTAGTAGTTTCACACAAAATGTAAGTTGTTACCAATCATGTGTTTTGAAAGAGAGAAAATGACCTTAAAATATGTTTAAAATAATATAATTAAAAGTTCATTCTATTATACTTCTTGTGTTGCTTTCTTGGGAGGATTTGATTTTTACAAGGAAATATTTTAATTTTATGATTTGCAAATACTCTTAAGTCCAGTAACAGATATTGTGTTAATTTCCCTTTTGAATTTTTCACTTTTCAACAGATTTAGATGCCAGAAACATGTAACATCCACTGAGCCTGGTACCATGCTAAGAAATGTCTCATAGGAAATCCCATTGAATTTTTTAAACAAACCCTTTCTGTTTATTGTGTTTTCCAGGAACACACCTTCTTTTAAGCTTATAAACCCATTGCCTTATTTTTATGATGTTCTCCAGCTCTATAAGGAGAAAATATGGGGAGTTGAGAATTATATTTCAGGCCACAGTGTGACAGATAACCTTTGTCTCCTGTGAATTCAAGCTTTGTATTATAGAAGCACATCACATTGACATCTGCAGGATTTATTTGTTTTGATCACTCTAATTTGTTGGGCAGAATATATCACAAAGCTGCCTTTTAATGTCTGAAGCCAACAGCATTTTTCTTTCGTGTGTCACTAAAAATGCTATGAAATAAGCAATAGGATTTTGGGTTTAAGTACCCTGTTGCCATTTGCTTCAAGCTGTGTTTTTCTCTTTAAGTGTACTACTTCTAACAACATAGCTGTGGTTCACTACATCATACTGCATTTGTTTATAAACGGTGAGGCAGATGAAAGCAGCCAATTAGATTTAATGCAAGGCACCACGGCCTCTTTAGGTAAAGAACTTGCAGGCATTGAATGGAACTTGCAAAATGACACAAAGAAAATTGAGATTCAGAGATTCAAACAACTGGTAGGTACAACAGCTATTATTATTGTTTAAGGGATACAAGTGTAAAAACTAAAAAAAAAAAAAATCAGTGACCTTGAGACCAGTTCTCACTTGGGAATTTCAGGAAGATAAGAATTTATAGGTTTGTACCCAACTGGGAAGAGAAAAAAATAATTACTCATGTTCATCACTACTGCTCCTGAATCATTATGAAAGTGAAATAAACCCATTTGCATTGGAATTGCCATCTCCCTATTTCCACAACACTTTGTTTATATACTATGATAATTATTGTGAACACTCCGTGTATTATATTGGGGAAGTTTTCCAGTGCATGGAAAAGGAGATAAAATCTACTTAAAGCATAACTAGGAGGGTAAAATTCAACTTAGGTCTAAATTATTTATTGAACATCTGCCTTGTCCTGTTAATATTGGCTCATAATGTGCCTAATCATATTTCCAAGAAAAGTTCTCCATATTCTAAGACAGTAAAGCAGTGGAAACAGATGAATCCCGTTCAGCCAATTATTTGCTCTGTGACTCTAGGCAAAATATGAAATCCCTCTAATGACGGTTACTAATGTTTATCAAATACTAATGTGTTTCCAGCACTGTGTTCTACACTATGACTTCATTTTAATCTCATAATAATTCTCACAAAACTCGTAGTAGGTAGTTGTTTCCATTTCAGAGGTGATGAAATAAAGGCACAGAGAAGCTGTCATGATGCCCATAATTAGTAAGTGCTAGAGCCAGGATGTGAATTTGGAAACGCCACACCTAGTTGCTGCATTACATATATTTTAAATTTGGTGTTTTTGTCTGCAAAAAGGAATAATTTATAGTGCTATTAACAAATAGACATCACAGATATAAAGCACCTAGCATAGAGTAAGCTCACTGTGAATGGTAACTAACCATCACTTTTTGGCTCAGATAGTTACCTCTTCTATCAATTCTTTTTCTTCTATCAATTTTTGATGTAGCCTAAAGGACCAGTGCCATTTCATTATTTGGGGACTTATAATGTTTAATAAATCTAAAAACAGTTTAGAAATGAATTTGTTTTATTTGTTGGCCCCTGAAATTCTCTACCCCTTTTCTGAATCTATCCTTAAAGAGGTTAGTTTAAAGCTATTTCATCATCACTGTCACCAATCATCCTCGTCCTCTCATGGTGCCAGAAGATTTAGCAAATCATTATAACTTTTACTTCTATCGCCTATCAGTTGAGAAGGACAATGGCCTAACATATGTTTAAAATATAGCAAAGCTTTGGTAGCCACTTTTATAACAAATGTCAGGAGCAGGGTTCTATTTCAAGTTCTATCCGTTGGTAATCTAAAACCAGATAGGAAACCAGGGCAGTATGAAGTCTCTCCCTTTAATCTTTGGTCATCCCATTAGATCCCTAAACCATATACAATTAACCAAACAAAAGTTTAGCCAGGGATAAATTTCACGAGAGAATTACTTTCTGATTATTTTTAGGGGCATATTTTTAAATTAATTAACTGATTCCTAAGTATTTTTTCTTTCATGCCATTTTTTTTCACTCTTCAATTTATAATGAATCCTGACTTTTGAATCACTTTAGCATACATACTAGAAGCTGGTCTCTTCCCAACTTGCACATATAAAATAGTGTTTTTGTGCATTCTTTTACTTTATGGTACAGAGGTTATACCTAATCTTATTAGTATGGTCCTTTTTTCTCCTATGCTTTTCCAAACTTTTTTGGAGGTCAGTGCTGTTTTGAAGCTTCTCTACCTCCCACTCTACTGGATATCACCTATAAATTTTTATTTTTTAAGTACTGCTCTCAAAGTCATTAAAATATACTGAAGGCTGAAATGCATTCTAGATCAACTCGACAAGGCAACTCTAGAGAAGATCTGAAAATTAGTTTTCTTCCATTTTTTCTAGCATTTTCCATGTCCTTATCACATAGGTAAATGCTCCAAATGCCATTTACAAGGCTGTAAAGCAGTGTGAGTAGGTGACCTAAGAAAGCAGTAAACTATTGGTGTCAAGAACAAATTGGAATTCACTTTAAGGTAACAAGTTAGAGTGGTTTTCTTACATTTTCATGAGTCAGAATCCTAAGAGGAGCATGTTTTATGGCCAGAGAGTAAGTTTGTTTCTTAATTTGTCAGGGAGATAAATTCTATGGCTTGATCCGTTCCTCAGGTAGTGTTTGTCAGAAGGGCGACTCACCTTCAGTTGCCTTGGTTGAGACTCTGCTTTTAAGAATAAATTTTACAGTAGGTAATACACATAACGAGGGCCCATCTATACCCAGCCAACCCTACACCAGACTCATTGTGTCTGTTATTGATAATAAATATTTATCTTTGTTTCATAGGTTTAAGGTCAGATGGACATGCTTATATGTGTAAGTTCAAATCCTGAAGATAGGACAAAGTAGTCAAAGCTGAAGAAGTATTTTTTTCAAGGAGGTTTCTTAATTAGCTTCAGAAAAGATGCAAATCATTAAGCTCTTTTCCATGTCAGCAGTAGCAGCATTATTACCATTTTTATATGCTTTCTTTGGGCCAGGCCCCATCAAATATTGGAACTCTATGAGAAAATGTTCACAGACTCAGCTCAGTTATTTTGAAGCCTGTTTAATTTTACTTTCAAAATTTTAATTTGTAAATATTATCTCTATGAAAACAGAGTCACAAAAAGGTTTAGTGTTTTCAGGGATAGAACTAAGTGAATTCTGAGATGTGGAGTAGGAAAATGTCTATATTCCTAGACAGAGTGAACATCAACCCTATGTTAGGATTCATATCAAAGATGCCTCTAACACACTTGACTTCAGATAACACCTAATTCCACTGTTCACCCCTGATTAAAAAGACAAATTAATGTAACCTGTGCCCTTTACCTTCTCCCCTTATCACTTTAAATCCTCACTCAATCCATCCACATTGATTTTTATTGATGACTGCCAGAGAAAAGAATAGATATATACCTTTCTGCATTTCTTCCTTTCTTTATTCATTAATTCCAAAAAATATTTATTAAATGTCAACCATGTAAAGGCTTGGTTCCAGACATTAAGGATACAGCTGTGAACAAGCAGGGAAAAATTCATGTCTGCAAAGAGCCGATAATCTAGTTGGAGGAGACTAGAAAATAAGCACAATAAATAAGTAAAATGTTTAATAAGTTGGTGGTGAGTGCTATAAAGAAAATCAGCAGGAAGTAGGAAGAACTGGCCTTACCCATAGGAAAAGTAAACTTGCTCATATCT
>NC_137160.1:6222508-6347334 GCF_951394435.1 Stenella coeruleoalba | reverse complement strand
TCATGCCTAGGATATAGGGGACTGTTTTGACCTTGCCCATTCCATTAAAAAAATATGTTTTCAGGGTAAACACAATTGCTGGTGGTTTTTAAAAAAAAATAGATTATGTCCTTAGCAATGAGAGTTTATGAAAAGTATCTGCCAGGTGTACTTAAGTCCTGGGCCTATTATATTTCTTCTTTAATTTTCCTTGCTTGCTTGCCTCTGAGTGCTGCCTGATATGTCCTCACTATTCACCTTTCCATACCTTTTCTGAGGTTCCCTTTCCATTTACTATTGTTTTCGTTTACACCATTCTCTCCTGGCCACGTCTCTTCCACCTGTAGCTTTCATCTCAAGTAAGCCCGAGAACATACTCACGGGAAAGCAAGCTTAAACTCTGACGCACAATACGTTTTTGCAATAACAGTGGGAACTGCAGGCTTCTGGCGGCAACAGATGCAATGAAAGCAACAGTGTGGCTGATCGTGTTTAGTTTGCATTTTATTAATGTTCACGCACAGTGCTGTTCTATTTTTTTTCCTCATCATTTCTTCACTAATGATAGCTTTGCTGTAAGCCCTGTAACTTAAGTAACATAAAAGGTTAGAGTTGACCAGTTCTTAAACCAATTCTCAAGCATGAATATTGAACTCAGTTTTATGTCTAAAATTTATTATTTCATGTATTTTAAATTTGATTTACATTAAATTGTTTTAAAAACAGGAAATTAATTAGAATAAATCATCCTGACTTGACATCATGATAGAAATGCAAAAATTCCGATCGGTCTCTCAACTGGTAATAGGCATTTGCATTAAGTTTTATTGAATAAGGTCATCTAATAAATATTGGTCCAAATCACCTATAATTAGTGGAAGAGTAACATTTATTGGATGATAAAGCAAGTCACATAAATTTTTGAACAGATCGTCCGTGTAACAGTAAATACTTGAGCTTCTAATGTCTAACCAAGGAAAGGAGAAAACGTTCTATGCTTTATAGGGTAGGGAAGGAAATATTTTTCTCCACCCTTCTAGGTTCTTTTGGCTGGTCTAATGAATTAAATTGACATAAGACAGATTAACAGGAGAAAAACAAATTTAAATATGTACAGGATCTCCAAAGATATGAGACCCAAGCATAGGTTGGGCAGCTGAGGCTTATACAGCATCCTTAGCTAAGGAATGTTTTAGGGGCCTGGGGCTCCAAAGGGGAGGAGGGTGATTCACAAAACAGGACAATAAGAAGAGTAGAGGTCTGCTCATTAGATGTTTGCCCTGCCATACAGATAGGTAATTCAGAAGAGAGTTACCTTTGGTGGTAGCTCTGTCTCTGGCCAAGCCCCCCTTTCTAAGATCGTGTAGGCAGCTCAAGGGGAAGTTAAAAGCTCTTCCTGAGTCTTTTGGGGCTTAATTGTCTTCAGCTCAAAAAATCCACATGCCAAGGTAGCCCATTTGGGGGAGGCTCATCTGAACCTCTTCAGCTTCCTCGCTGTAGAACCAGGTGAGAAACCTTTGCTTTTTAAAATATGCCCAAAATAAGCCTCTAAAGAATAAATGTCAATGAAAAAGTCGGTTCTTTCTCATTTTATCACTGGAAATGCATTTCCTCACACCCCAGATTGTTAACGTTTTTCAAGTAAAATCTAGATTTCCTGTTTTTATTTTGTAAAACGGTATTGAGAGAAATTTTTTTCTATAGCTGTGGAATTGGTAATAAGACCCACAGGTCAAGCAATAGTTTTTGTATAATTTTTCTTCATTTTTGTTCTCATTGGAGTTTTTGGTGGTTGTTTATATAATAAATGTGAAAAAACTGCGTTTGTCCATATAATGAGGTTTTAGTCTCAGTGGATGCCAGGTACTACAATGAATGCTGTATAACCACCTATCACCCTCCCATTTCCCAAATCTTATAAAAATTTAAAAAATACTCCTACAAATTTCTAAAATTCCCCTAGGATTCAGTCCATCGCACATGAAAAATGACTCAAGTAGATGATTCCCTTGTTTTTAAAGTATTTTCATTTCTTGGCCTTGGAAATACCAAACTCTTGGAATTTTCACCCTACCTCTCTATCTGCAATTTCCAGTCTTCTTTGCCCATTCTCTTTCCAAACCTGTCATTGTTGAAATGTCCCAGGATTCCATCATAGCACTAGTCTCTTTATGTACCTCTATTTGTATACTGATGTTTTCCATATATGAATCTCCAGCTTCTTTCTCTCCTCTGAGAGCTGGATTCTGATGACCTACTGCCTATTTCACATCTCAGCTTAAATGTTGATAGGCATCTTCATCTTCAGCTTAACGTATACAAACAGACCTAAAAAAATTTTTTTTCCCAAACCTTCTCATACTCTAGTTTCCCTCCTATCAGCAAATGTTATTACTATTCATCTAGTTGCTTAGTCCAAAAATACTCAAAGACATTTTTCTCTTGCTGTCACACTCAACATTCAACATATCAGCAATTCCTGCCAGGTCTGTCTTCAAAATATATTCTAAATTTCACTTCTAGGTTCTTTTGAATGGAAAACTCTGCATCTTGAGCTATAATAACTCTGCTTGGTTCTGACATAGCTTCCAGTATGGTTTACGTGTTACCAGTCTTGTTCTTGACGATTAAAATTTTTATGCAGAAACAAGAATAGCACTTTAATCACATGAACCATGTCATTTTACTTCCTTTTTCAAAAAAGTTCTAAAGGCTTGTTCACAATCAGAATATTAAATTCCCTGACCACTGTCCATGGAGTCCTACATTATCAGCTCAGGCCCATCACTGCTGCGTCACCACTTCCCTTCTTCAACTCTATCCGTGGAAGCATTGGCACTTCTTGAAATGTGCAAAACGTGTCTGCCTCAAGATCTTTACAACTGATCTGAGGCCATTCTTCCAACAGGTTATATTAGAGCTCAGGCATCATTCAGGTCTCCAAACCACACCACCTGTTCAAGGAGTTCTCCTTACTCTTTTATATAAAATACTATACACTCTCACTCCATAACCCTGTGTCATCTTTTTTTAAAAGAATTATTTTATTGAAGTATTGTTGATGTACAGTGTTGTGTTACTTTCTGCTGTACAGCAAAGTGATTCAGTTAAACATATATATATACACATTCTTTTTCATATTCTTTTCCATTACGGTTTATCACAGGATATTGACTGTAGTTCCCTGTGCTGTACAGTAGAACCTTGTCGTTTATCCATTCTAAATACAATAGTTTGCATCTGCTAATCCCAAACTCCCACTCCTTCCCTCCCCCTCTGCCCCTGCCAACCCCCGGCAACCACAAGTCTGTTCTCTATGTTGGTGAGTCTGTTTCTGTTTTGTAGATAAGTTCATTTGTGTTATATTTTAGATTCCACATAAGTGATATCATACGGTATTTGTGTGTCATCATTTATATTTATAAACAGACTTCCCTCTACATAGTATTAGAACTTGGGTTTATTTAAATGTTTAGTATCCATATCCCTTTCTAGAATATAAACCATGTAAGTGATAGAGTTCTATCTGTCCTGCTCACCATTCTCTCTCAGGCATCTAGAATATTTTCCTGTACATTATAGTCACATAGCAAAAAAAGTTTCTGTACAAATAAATTCAGATATGCAAAAATGACATTTTATTTGTAAACTTAAAGTTTTGAAATAATGAAAAATGTAAAAAGAGATAGAAGATATCAAGAGAAATGGATTTCAAGTTTGAATTACCCAAAGAAAAAATTTTGACAGTACAACCTCATTTATTGTTCAGCTTTACTCTTGCAGTGAAAAAATAAGTAAGTAAAAATGTGGATAATCCCTTAGAATTTCAGCATATAAATATCAACCCAATTATAGAGTGCACACACTGTGGTGACTGCCCACCCCAGTAAGTCATACCTTGTGGTTTTAGCCACTAGAATATGGCAAAGATGATGGAACAGTCAATCCCTCGATTAAATCAAGTTTTATCACAAAAGCGATGGGACATCTCTTGCTTGAATTAGACTATGTTATATGATATATAATGTATACATGGTATGCTACTACCATGGTTATCATACTTGAGAGGACCATATGGCAAGGGACTGAGGGTGGCCTGTAGGAGCTGTAGAAAATACCCCTGCTAAATGCCAACAACAGCAACAAAAAAGAGGGCCTCAGTTCTACAGCTGCAAGGGACTGAATTCTGCTTACATCCCCTTGAGCTTGGAAGGGCTTGTCAAACTGCAGAAAGGAACTCAGACTGGCCTACAGCTTACATAAACCCTTGTGAGATCTGGATCAAAGCACCCAGCTAAGTCATGTCCAAACTTCTGACCTAAAAAATCTCTGTGACAATCAACGTGTGTTATTCCAAGCTACTAAATTTGTGATTGTTATGCAGCAATATAAAACAAAAATAGCAATGTTGATAATTATATTGTAATACATTTTTTCTAATTTATTCGCAGTTTTCTTAATTTTATAAGAACAACACTTTCAAATAATAAAATCTTGATTGTAAAGTGATTTGTCAGAAATGTCAAGGCCTCTACAAAACTACTTAAGAAGCACCTGGATTAGAAATAAGATCTTTCTCTTCTTTGTTGGATTAAAAATTAGATCATAGTGTAGCCAGAGGCTTTTGTGCAAATTTATGGCAACTGAGTATTTGAACTAGTTTGTATTCCTCTATCGTTATATGTATGTTTCTTTGAGATCAGATTAGGTCAAAGGATATGTAAGGTGTTCGTTTGTCAAAATAATTTACTTTTTATTTCTTTTGCGGGAATGAAAAGCTGACTGAATTTTTCAAATAGTTGTACTGCAATTTTAGACATCGAAATTGTTTTCTGCTTCAGGCAATGACAACCAAGTTATACTTTGGAGTTTGAAGAATATCTGAGAAAGGACTTTTGCATTATATTCTGGTTTTGCTTCTAATTGATCTTGAAAGTTATCAGTGATAACAACGCAACTGCAGTATTTGTAGGCACCCATGCATTGTTAGAGTGGTGAATTTGTCCTAGGCTGTGGTATGCATTTCTGCCATTGTGTGATCTTTAGGTTTCCTGGGACATTTCTTTAGAAACCCACTGGAAGTCAACACTGAAATCTTCTGACTTATTATGTATTAAGTATATAATAGTATCTACCTATCTGTCTGTCTACATATATGACAGAAATATTCAGTGAACACCATACTTACAAGGACAGTATGGGATGCTTCTTAATTAAAAACACCAATTCCATAGTGTTATTAAAACACTGGAATAAGATAAAAAGTCTACAGTCATTTTCAGAACTCAGGCCAAAGAGAATTATTGCAAATGAGAAAATGTAACTCGAACTCCATGACAGTCAAGGCAGTAAGATAAAAACAATGAGTTGCATAGCCTCATTTTTAATAAAAGAAAGCATAGTATTTATTTTATCAGGTGTAAGACTCATAGTTGTTGTTGTTGTTGTTTTTTCTTTGTGGTACGCGGGCCTCTCACTGTTGTGGCCTCTCCCGTTGCGGAGCACAGGCTCCGGACGTGCAGGCTTAGCGGCCATGGCTCACAGGCCCAGCCGCTCCGCGGCATGTGGAATCTTCCCGGGCCAGGGCACGAACCCGTGTCCCCTGTGTCGGCAGGCGGACTCTCAACCACTGCGCCACCAGGGAAGCCCAGACTCATAGTTTGTTAAAGAAAAAAATGCTATTAAACGTAAGAACTTTTAATAGTAAAACTGACATTAGTATTTTTATGCTTCGTTATATCATTTTATTTCTAAAACTGTACAACAGTAGGGAAACACTGGAAAATATCTACTTTCATGTAATTTTGCAATCATTTCTTTCAATAACATTTATGAAGTCTTTTCTATGTTTGTTGTGGGTCTGGAAGTATTGTTGAAGGAAACTGACATTGTTCTAGGTAGAGTCATGTATCTTTCATGACATGTAATTTATGTGACTCACCATTTCTGATTGAGTGCTGGCCTTTGTGTATAGAACAGTGATGACTGAGGTGAAGAGTGGGATCGGATGCCTTTTTTCCTGTTGGGCTCCTGGTGTGGGAGTTAGAACCAATCTATGCAGCAGTTAGGCTGGTTTGGGGCTTGTTGTTGTTATGGTTACCGTCAGCAAACCTTGGTTTCAGATTCCTCTATTTTATCTTCTACTTGGGACAAAGACTGGTGAGAAGTAGATACTTTACTCTATATTTCTGCTCCTGACTTCCCTGTATACCTGTACCCTACATGTGGTTTCCTCTACTCTTATTCCATTATATGACAAACCGCAGTTGCTCCCTGACCAGTGTTTGCACACTTGATGGGAAAGGCTAGCTTGCTCTTTATTATAATCTGATGTCAATGTTATGTGGGCTTCTACATGCCTGGTTCTCTGTGGTGCAGCTTTCTTGGTTATCCTTTCCTTTCTAAAACAACCAGCTATGTCTTGTATGTTTGGTGAATCTTGAAGGGGGAGGATGCCCTGCCCCTCCCCTCACAGTGGGAACCCTATAATGTAGGATAACCCATCATTGTAGGATAAATATGGACTCAGCTTTCTCTCTCTTCTCCAGTGGTGGAAGGTGTTTTTTGTTTTGTTTTGTTTTTTCCCCCAGCCATAATGGGTCTTCACCTGTGCCCTGGGGATGACAGAGTTGCTGCCCTCTCCCCAGCGGCTTAAGGCATTTCTCCTGTTAGGGAGAAGGTTCTGGGGAAGGGAGTTGTGATCGGCAGTTGACGGCTGCTCCTTCGATGCTCTGCCTCAGATGATCCCGTGTTCATGCTCCATCGTGCCTTGGAGTGGGCCTCTCTTTCTTTATCTATCCAACTAATTGGTTACATTGTAACCTCAGTACTCTACTGGGTTCAAGAAAAGTTATTATTTTATAGTTTATCTGGCTTTTTTTTGGAGTCAAGGTAGGAGCAATGTATTTTCCAACCTTTAGTGTACTGGGTGAAGGTAAACACCAAAACACATTTTCAACACCAGAGAAGTGTCCAGAGAATAGAACGGTGGTCTCCAGTGGCTGGGGGGAGGGGGAAATGGGAAGCTGCTGTTTAAGAGGTGTAACGTTTCCATTATGCAACTGAGTAAGTTCTAGAGACCTGCTGGGCAACATAGTATCTATAATTAACCATACTGTATTGTGTGTTTAAATATTTGGTAAGAGGGTAGATCTCATGTTAAGTGTTCTTACCACAATTAAAAATAAATAAAGGAAAAAAAAGTAGACCTCTAAGGTTAAAATCAATTGTTTTCCACAAAATTCTTCCTGGACTCGATTCTAAATACTTCTTGACAATGGATTAGCTTTTTGCCAGAAACCCATTGTGGTTTTGTAAATAAATATTCTTCATATAAGTCACAACATCTTGTCCAATAAGCGGTGGAAGGATCTCATCTGGGGGTCAAGAAATGTTCAACATGTGAAAAGTGACAGTAGATATTTTCACTAACCCTCTCTTAATTGACAACATAATGCCTTGAGGTAAGATTTTGTTTGGACCACCATTTGCCAATAAAGAAATTAGGGCAAAGGAAAGTGAAAATATCCTGTTCGAGGTCACAGCACTATAAAGATGGAAAGCTAGGATTCACAGTTGGAATTTGTGCTCACAGCATCATATTTCACTTCATCCCTGCCCTACCAGTGATTTCGAGACAATCTAAGTGAGCTAAGAAGCACAACACTCCCACCCATGTTGTCATGTATTTTTACTTAAGAAATGGAGAGAAATTTGAAAATAGATTTCCCCAGCTGAAGCTGCCAATTAACTAAGAAGAGGAAATCCTAAGAGGCTATGATGAGCCTTGAAATTCAAAGGCTGATGCTGTCTCCTAAAGTATGCATAAGTTTTTGGTAATTTTAAAGTCTAGGGCTTCCCTGGTGGCGCAGGGGCTGAGTGTCTGCCTGCTGATGCAGGGGACACGGGTTCGAGCCCTGGTCTGGGAGGATCCCACATGCCGCGGAGCAACTGGGCCCGTGAGGCACAACTACTGAGTCTGCGCGTCTGGAGCCGTGCTCCGCAACGAGAGGCCGCGACTGTGAGAGGCCCGCGCACCGCGATGAAGAGTGGCCCCTGCTCGCCGTGACTGGAGAAAGCCCTCGCACAGAAACGAAGACCCAACACAGCCAAACATAAATAAATAAAAATTAAAAGAAAAAAAAATTCTTAAAGAAAAAACAATAAAATAAAGTCTAAATTTAGAAGCTTAGCACTTAGACTGTCAGCTCTGGCTTCTAATTAAATGGTAATAGGATATATATATATATATATATATATGTATACCATGACATGGGATTTAGGAGATATAGAAGAAATTGCTTCCAATATAAGATTAGATATCAGCTGTATAACAGAAGGAAAAAAAAAACATTTTTCAAGCAATAGTTTTTTCTTTTTTTTCTTGCTGTAATAGTCTGAGAATAAAATATTGAAAGGAAGAAAGATTTCTTAATGTTAAAGAATGCATTATAGCTGTTACTGTAGGCTAAGTTAAGAAGTACATAAGCTAATTGCTACAGAAATTATATAGATTCATCCCAAGCCAGCATTTGAAAGTTTGAAATAAATATTTAATTTAGAGGTTTGATTTGAAATGTAATGAAAGGCATTTAATATAAATATATACATAATGTATAACCTGTATTAAAAACCTCTATATTTTATAGTAAAAGTAAGCAAACATTTTTACATCTTAAAGGTCTGTAACAATTAGGTCAACATATTTTGCTGTTGCATAGCCACAAAAAGTCAAGTGAGAAGGCTAATGCAGGCTACGTTTGAAAAGGGCACATAAATCATATGGTCTAAGTAACTTATTTTAGAAGAGAAAGAGTTAATCACAAAATCAGCAACTGCTGTCTCATACAAATTTGAGTGCGTATTAATTCACTGGAGAAGTTTACAAACCTAGATGACTGACATGCTTTTAGGAACAGACAGTATGTCACACCGTGAGGGTGGAGGGTTGCTGAGAGAACATTAGGAAGATAAGGCTGATGAATACACGGCTCCTCTAGAGAAGAGGGATGTGTCTCTGTCTGGTTTTTGTTTGTATATGTCCTTTGCAAATCCTTAGTAAAGACTGTTTTGGTGTAAGATCTGTGTTTCATATGGATTTTCTTTGACAAGTTGATTCATGTGATAATGTACTCATTGATTCCTTGTTAAGAAGAAAAAAAGAAGAGAGAGAGAGAGAGAGAGAGAAAGAAAAAGAAAGAAAGAAAGAAAAGAAAGAAAATGAAAGAAAGGAAGACCATAATTATTATAGATCTGTTTTGGCAGAATATATTCCCAGCATCTTATCTTCTTGATAAACTATACATAAACCATCCTTGAAAACTCAGAAAAAAAATGTTATTTAATTCTATATATACCTGTATCATAACTAATTTTCATAGTTAAGTATAAATGAATTATCTTAGAGGTGATTTGTCTTGTTTTATGTTAAAGCACGCAGTAAAATGAGTTGCTGTATATATAATAAACATTTGCACAATAAGTGAACACCTCAATATTTTGCACTTAAATTATTTAGTTTATGATTAAATTAGGAGAGTCTTATCTACATGTCAGATCACATTATTATTCACATTCCATATGAGGAGAAGTTTAGAGAGAGCCACGAACAGATCCCTTCCAACCCTAGATAAAAATTAGAAGTCAATGTTTTCTTTCTGAAATGATGAAAAGGATTGTTTGAGGTAAATGCAGTGGTCAAAAGATGTCTGAAATTTTGTAGCCAGGGTAATGGACTATAAACTTTTAATCAAGAAAAGTTAAGTGCTGAAGTGTTAATAAGGGAAACATATAATTAATTTCTTTTTAAATCCGTTGAGTTGGAGTTTCCTAAAAAAACACAGGAGTGGAAATGTCCAGTGATCAACTAGAAATATTGTAGAACCTAGGAATGTAGGTATGTATAAATTCCTTCAATGCAAAAGTGGCTTGAAACTAAATATTTGAATAACTCATGCCATGATTTAGAATGATATCAAAGAGAAAATATATGTTGCATAATAAAAGAAAAAGAATAAGAATAGAAGTCATAAGAATTTAAATATATAAGTAAAGAAAAAAGTTCAGTAAATGTTGTAGATAAAATATGATCCACCTACTTGAAAAACAATATTAAAAAATGTTTCACAGAAACGTCTTAAGATTCAGAAGACAGAAACAGTACAAACTTTTTTTTTTTTTTTGTGGTACGCAGGCCTCTCACTGTTGTGGCCTCTCCCGTTGCAGAGCACAGGCTTCAGACACGCAGGCTCAGCGGCCATGGCTCACGGGCCCAGCCGCTCCGTGGCATGTGGGATCTTCCCAGACCGGACCACGAACCTGTGTCCCCTGCATTGGCAGGCGGACTCTCAAACACTGCGCCACCAGGGAAGCCCCAATACAAACTTTTAATACCAGTGAATAAATTGCAGATTTGAAGCTTGTCTGGATTCAGTCATTCACTGATAACCTTTCCCATCAATGGTCAACAGTGCGGTGAAGACATACAATGGGAAACTGTAGTAGGTAAAAATGTGGAGGAAGAAGATGAGCAGTGAAGACAACATGGGCTATATAATAGGAAATACTTGAGAATAATTCTCAACCGAGTAGAAAATAAAATGAGAATTTGTGAGACTCCAGATCTGTAGGCGTTTTATTAGGGATCAGAAAGGGTTATAAAAGCTCAACGATTAAAACAGAATAGTTTTAGCAGTCTAACAGACATACGGAACAGAATAGGAGTCCATAAGTACAAGCACACTTTTAATTCAGTATGCAATCAAGGTGGCACGTCAAATCATGTGGAAAAGACGTCTTTTCAATACATGACGGTAACACAACTTGATAAGCATCTCGGTAAAAATAAATATGGAACCACACCTCACACTATAAAACAAGAACAATTACAAATGAATCAAGCATTTCATTTCAATGGAAAATTTAAAAAGTGAAAGAACAGGAAGAAAACAAGTTAGAATTCTTTTTTTTTTTTTTTTTTTTTTTGACGTGTGAAGGCTTTTCTGTCAGGGAATACTGAAGTGTTACTAGTTTGTCTATTAGAAAAAAAAGATAATTCTAGTACACACACACACACTATAAACAAAGGGGAAATCGAAATCTGGGAAAATATTTACAACTAGTATCAAATCACATTTCTTCTTTGTAAGAGGCTCCTTGAAATTAATACCAAAAAGGCCTAAAATGAAATTTAAAAAATGACGAATACACCCAACACACACACATTTTAATTAAACACATGAAAAATGTGTAAACTCATTTAAGTAAGAAATACCCAAGTTGAAATTCCATGAAAATACTATCAAAATCTTTGCATACACTTTATGTTGGTAAAGCCTAACATAAGCAGGAATTTATCTGCATTAAAGCTGAACAAAGTGGGGGTTAGAGGTGCCAACCCCCTTGCAGTCAAAAATCCTTGTATAACTTTCAACTCCCCCAAAACTTAACTAGTAATAGGCTACTGTTGACCGGAAACATTATCAATAACATAAATAGTCAATTAACAAATATTTTGTATGTCAAATGTATATGTTATATGTATTAATCTAGAAAAAAGAAGAGCTTATTAAGAAAATCATAAGAAAGATAAAATACATTTATAGTACTTTAAGTTTATGTCATCTGCTTACAAGATAAATCATCTGTCTTTCATCACCTACATCAATATTGTCTTATATGATACAAAAAACTGTAGATGTTTTACGTATTACTAACAGTAGACATCAAAAATGAAAAGGTAGCACCAGAGGGCTACAATAATAAACAACAACAATAATAAACAACCTGATTAAAAAATGGGCCAAAGACCATAACAGACACCTCACCAAAGAAGATATACAGGGCTTCCCTGGTGGCGCAGTGGTTGAGGGTCCACCTGCCAATGCAGGGGACCCGGGTTCGTGCCCCGGTCTGGGAAGATCCCACATGCCGCGGAGCAGCTGGGCCCGTGAGCCATGGCCGCTGAGCCTGCACATCCGGAGCCTGTGCTCCGCAACGGGAGAGACCACAACAGTGAGAGGCCCACGTATCACACACACACACACAAAAGTGAACAGCATGTAGAAAAATAATAGAACTTCAAATTTAAAACTGAATGGAGAGGTGAAACAGAAGATTAGGAAAAACTGAGTGGAAAATTAGTGAATTAGAAAATAGAACCAAATAAATTACATAAAGTAACTCAAAAGAGAAATGACATAAACAAAAAGAATCAAAGAAAACCTTAAGAGGCAGGGAGAAGTTTTAAGGTATTTCTAATCAGAAGCCAAGGAGAACAGAAGAAAGCAGATGGGGGTTGATAATTCTTGAATTATTAGCAAGAGCCAAGAAATGTCTTAAAGTGAAGAAAGTTGGGGATTAGCTAAACAAGAACAAATTATACCAAGAAGGTTTAAATAAAGAAGCCCACTACTTATATCTCCTGTATATAACATATATTTAATAATAATAAGTATATTACATAAAATAAATAACAAATACATGTAATTTAGTTTATTATTTAAATTAATAATAAAATGAAAACATTATAAAACATGTTTCATAGTGGTAAACATGTTAATTACAATGATAATTAAATTGATTTTATAATATATAATAATGCAAATAGTAATACTTAATAAATGCAATTATTGTAATGATAGATAGTATTTTTCAGCATATGGTTGACCAGACACACTGTGTTAAGCTCCCAACATACATCGTCTCTCCTTTTTTCTCACGATCTTATCTTAGAAAGCATTTTCCTTAATGTTCCATTGTCATATAGATACCAAGTTTCATCTGCTATTCAATCTCAAAGAGTCTGTGTCCACTAATTACCTTTTTTTCCAGTACCTTCTTCTTTTTTTTTTGGTTTATTTTAAATGATACTATATCTAACAGTTTTCAGACTATAGAGATGTATTTAAATGAACATCATATATTTAAATGAACATCATTCCATTTTTGTTACTACATTTTTTTCCAAATCATGCAACTTTTGAAATATCTTCAGGTTATAAAAATATTACCTGGAAATAGTTCCTGTTTTCTTGAGTAAATTTTCTGAACTGTATCTAGCATATATATATATATATATGATATATCTTCACAACTAGTGAAAAAGATACACAACTAGTGATAAAGATATACAACAAGTGTTTTTTTTCAGAAGCCCTTGAGTCACCCTCTTCAAACAGTTCATGGGGCCAGAGATGCATAGAGAAGTGTCTCTGTAGTCAGAATCCTCCCTCAAATTAATCCAAATTTTACTGCAGTATATATGATGAATGATCATCTTGATATATGATTGGGATCTATATTTCTTCTTAATCATATGTAGATTTTTCATAATAGTTTAACTATTGTCTTCCTGTGGTTTCAAAGGAAGAGTAAGCTATTTTTAACTTTTAACTTCTGCAGATTTTAAAAAAGTGAATATTGTTACTTCAGATCAATGCAATTGATGGCTTAGTAAAAAAAAAGCAAATCTAAAAAAAAAAGGAAACCCTGCTCAATTCATTTGCCACTACTAAAGAGAAAGGTAAGCATTTTAGTACAGTGTTAATTTTCTGTCCTACCTTCTCCTGTGTTTCACCTATGTTTTAGCATAACCATCTGTTTTACAACCCGTCTGAGTCCACATGACACCTATTACTTAGATTTATAAGACAGGTAATATTTAGCCAAATTAGCAATCAGAATGCCTGAATGTTTTAACATCATTTATAATTAACTTCCGGTATAATAACAAATAGGAACAGCAGCTGCAACAAAACTCTGATTAGGCAGTCAAAGTGGGAGTAATTCACATTTATGGAAGGCCCCAAACTCATCTTCAAGACACGTAATAACATCTCAGTAATAACTCAACCAGGCCACTGGGCATGAACATCCTGGTGTTTCTTTAGCTCAGGTGGAGAATCCTTCCAAAAAATGAACCTCATCCCTCATGAACGCCAATAATTCTTGGAACTTGAGGATGAGATCTAACCCTAAGTTGTATTTATCCCTAGGCTGAATCCAGAATTCACGGCTCCAACTTTATGTAATTACTGTGGCTCTGAATCCTTTCTAGTCACACATTTCCCCCCCACCCTGTATTTCTAGGTCATTGAATAATGATCTAAAATCCTGTCCTTAAAAAATCAAAACAAAACAGAAAGTTGCATTTACTCTCAACAGCACTGTTTAGCTATCTAAACTAAAAACTTCCCTTCACAGATGAGGAAACTGAAACCCAGAAATGAAGATGATTCCTTATGAGTTTACCCAGAACTAGTAGGAGAGCTAGGAATAATCCATCAGCTGTGATGCTTTTTATTATTCACGCTTGGTTTTCAGTCATAACTTCCGACTTTTTAAAAACAATAAATCTATGGAACATAAAATCCAAACTATTTTTATTAAAAAAGGGGACAAGTTCTTTCAATGTTGCAAATAACAGTAGTACTATTAATATTAATAACACTAGTATTATTAGTACAGTAATTAAAATTTATTTTGCATTTACTTTTGACAAGGCATTTTAATAAACATTTAATGCAGCCTTTCATCCTGATGACAACCTTTAGATTGACATTCTTCTTTCATTTTCATTCAGAAGTAACAAAATATTGCAGTCATTAAAAAAAGTGTCTATATTCACTGTCTGAAATTGGAAGAACAAATCAGAGTTTTTTGGAGGAAGGCAAACCATGCATTCAAACATATTTTCTTTTCAAACTGCCTTGGGATTGGCTGCCTTTGAGGGCTGTAAGGACAAATTCAGTAGCTGAATGGTTGGGAGAGTGATGACCATACTAGTTACAGTGTTTTTAATACCCTGTCTATCTTCCCTTCACCTTCTCATTCAGGCAGGAGAATTTCTCTCTGATACTACTTAGTTCTGATAAAACCATCAGTCACAGTGATGGATGATACCGTTATGACTCTTGAAATTCAAAAGTGACAAAGATGTACCTAAAACCAGTAAACAGGGTAACATTAATTTAGGTTAAAAAAAATCAAAGGTAGGAAGGCTTTAGCTATAGGTACACTGGGCTTCAAAATATACAATAAGAACAGTAATTTTTCCTCCTCCTTTTAAGTGTTGGTTTTATTCTTAATCTGAGTTCAGTGGCAAATTGTTGCCACAGATGTACTTTGTAACACAATCCCAGCTTCATGTCTAGTGGGGAAACACACTTGTTTTGCTCTCAGAAGTTGCCTTGTGTCTAATTGACTCCTGGTTTCACCTGCTGCATCCTAAACTATTTAGAGTGATCGAGAATGTGGAATCCAGAAAATAATTTATATCAGTGAAGGGCTGGCCCCTGAAACTTCAGTTGGGTACATCACATCCAGTCCACACTGCCTGACAGTGTGAGTGGGGTGTTGGCTTAAACTTAACGAGGGGAGGTATTATTTTACTAAAAGAAGTTCACATGCCCTGGAGAAATCATCATAACAACAGCAATAGTATACTAATAGCTCATGCAGATGGAGTGCTTGCTGTGTAGTAGGCACTGACACAAGAAGTTTACATACAATAACTGTGTAATTCAGATCTACCAGATTTTTTTTTTTACCTGTGCTGCGTGGCTTGCAGACATCTTAGTTCCCCGATCAGGGATCTAACCTGGCAGTGAAAGCGACGAGTCCTAACTCCTGGGCCACCAGGGAACTCCCTAGATAGTTTATTGTTTGGCCTCTTCACCATTGAATCTATTGAGACATAGGAAACATGAGTAGCTTGCTCTAGATGGACCATCTAATGTAAGCTAGATTTGGGCTTCAACTTTAGATTGCCTATTTGAAGGTTTTGTACCTAACCACAATGGTAAATGGTCTGTCTGCAGTGGACAGTCACATTCTCAGAGATGAAAGATGCAACAAACAAACTAGTAAACTAACTAAATGACTAAATAAGTAAATAAAAAAAAAACACAAGAAATCAGTAAATACATAAAATATTTGAAGAGGATAAGTAACTTCCAATTGAATAATTTACATCAAATCTGAAAAGAAAATGATACTCAAAATATAAATTTCAAAAATAAAAACAGTAACATCAATACAATCTTGAAAAAAGGAAATGATGTAGAACTTCCTACCAGACAGTAACTTATTAGAAAGCTATAGACTTCAATATAAACTGATAATGACACAGTTTGGAAAAATAGCCCAGTGAAACAGAATAGTTAGTACAGACTATCCCTTATAATGACATGCCTTTTCACTACAGTCGGAGAATATGTAGTCATTTTTACAAATGCTGCTAGTTCAACTGGTTTTACATATGGACAAATAAATCCATCTTGACTCCTCCCTCACACCTTACAAAAGAATTGCAGGTGGATTGTAAATCTAAATGAAAAAAATAAAAAAAATAAATATTTTAGAAGATAATGAGGAAAATATCTTTTTGTCTTATATCATTTAATTTCAATAATATTTTGTGGTTTGCTTTTTCCCCCTCTTCTACTCACTGGATAATTTCAATTGTATCTATCTTCAATTGTACTGATTTCTTTCCTTCCACATGCTCAAATTTTTGTTGAGTCTCTTTAATGGAATTTTATTTCATTTATTGTATTTTATAGCTGCAGAATTTCTATCTGGTTCTTTTAATACTTTCTGTAGTATCAGCCATGCATCGAGAAGGGTTCCAAGGGAAACCTAGGGATGGTCAAACTCAGTGAATGGATGAATGAACAAAAAGTTGAGTGAGAATGTGAATGAACAAATGATCACTGAATAATTGACTTAAAGAATTAGGACTACTGACACATCTCTACTATTCAGTCTCTGGCCAGCACTTCACAATTATGGAAGCAGGAGTAGAGGAGAGTGATTTTTCATTTTATATTTCAACCCAAAGTGATCTTATCATAAAAGAGGCATATAATTGTTTTTATTCTAAAGAGAGAACAGCAGCAGACACAGAAAATATACAAAAGTCAGACAAGGATCATTCTCAAGTAGAAGGAAATGGTGCTCTACTGCATCTTAGCTATTCCACTAACTGGTAAGGCCGACCCTTCTCACAAGAAATACGAAAGGGAATCCTTGAGCCTGAAATGAAAGAGCACTAGAGGGTAACTTCAATCCACACGAAGAATAAGGAGCATCAGGACAGTAACTGCAGAGGCATGAAAGGCAATGTGAAGGTGTGTTTGTTTGTCACTTTATGTTCTGTTTCATTTTTATTAATAATTATAACCCTGTGTTACTAGGCTTCTAACATAAAAGAGTGTGATTTATATAACAATTACAGTACAAAGTAGGGGGTAGGATGTAAATTGGAGTAAATTTCTGTTTACTTTGAAATTAAGTTAATATTAAATTGAACTAGATTGTTTTGAGATGCATTTTCAGCTTTTTAACAATTACTAAATGACGGGCACTGTTATGAATTTTATGTATGTTATATACTTGAACATGTGGAAAAGCAATAAGGGCATGTAATTACAATATAATGTGGTAAATCAATGACAGATGTACAGACAGGGTGCCCTGGGAAGTCTGGGGTGGACCTAGATCAATGTTGAGGAGGTAACGGCTGGCCAGAATTTTGGTATATGACAGCAGTTCTTTCCAGGATTATGGGATGAGTAAACCGAAACACAGAAGAAAGAAATAATTGAAAGATTACTTGCCGAGTAAAACAGTTGGGAGCTCATTAAACATGCATATTAAAGTGGGGAAGGGTCGTGTATGAGGCTAGAGGGAAAAAAACACTACAAAACACGATTTTCTTAGTACAGGACCACTTTATATCATCAGTGAACGGTGAAATTGATGTAAGCGGCATTGTGGACAGAAGAATAAGGTAAAAGATGTGGGAGATATGAGACTTTTACAGGAAACTTTTACCTCTGCTGCTCTTTTTTGATGGACTAGTTTCCTTAGTAGCAGCGTGGCTAAGACAGCACTGCAAGTATTCAATTGCCCCAATTGTTAGTCTTCCGCTATCTCTGATAAGAGCTGGCATGCCCCAGGAATCTTAGAGCACGTCTTTGTCTATTGACAGCCACTCCCTTGGTTACTCCTATTCAATCTGCTGGCTTTACATGTGCGTTTATGTCTCAGCCTAGAACGCACGCCTGCACTCTAGACTCCAATATCCAACTGCCCGAACAATATTTCCACTTGGATATGTAATAGGCATCTCGTACTGAATGTGGCCAGTGCTGTGGTTCTGTCATTTCCTCACTTGCCTCCAAATCTGCTCGCCAGTTAATGTCCCCATTTCAGTGACATCCACATTTTTACATTTGCTCAAGCAAGCGCACACACACACACACACACACACACACACACACACTTTTTAGGATAGCCCCCGAGTTCTTTCTCTACAACCTACACATCATTGATCAATAAATCTCGCTGGCTCTAACATCAAAATATATACAGAACCTATTCTATGACCACTTGTATATATTCATTGCTGCCACTCAAAACCTGAGAGTCCTTCCCTAACCTGCCCCCCTCAGCTTTCTGACAGCCTTCACTCCTGCTGCACTGACCCCCTCACTACTCCTAAGTGTAAACCTTCCTGCTTGCCATGCTTCCCACACCATCCTGCAGGGTTTTATCTATTACTCTCATTACTCTCTTACTTGGTCACATTATTTATCATTCCACCTCCCACACCTTTTCTGTGTTTTATTTTTATCTCTAGAACTTGTCCTCTAACAAAATATTTATTGTACTTATCTTTGATCTTTCTGCCCTTTGGAGTGTAATATCCATGAGGGTACAGATTTTGTGTTTTGTTCACTCTCACATTTGAAGTACGTTGAAGAGAAAATGGCCCCTTGGACGCAAGCTGTAAATATTTAACGATGAAGAAATAACTTCAGTTGATTTGAAACGTTACCTTGATGATAAAGAATGCTGCAGTTCTCCAGTGTGGCAGATTCATTCCAGGTGTGCAAAAATTACTACACCAAGTAGAACAGGCAAAGTGACAGAGATTTAAAAATCTCTGGATTATTGACATTGACTATGATCACGTAAGGATAGAAGATAAATATTCTGTAAAGTATTGAGCGAAGCAAATCTCAGAAATCCCTGAGCTGAGATTGATAGTTAAGTGGAATTTAGTAGAGAAGTGGGAAGGAGAATAGCAGAAAAAGATGGAGGATGATGGACACACTTTGACAGGATAAGTTAGGGGATTAAACTTGGACCAGGAGGAATGTTGAAAACTCTAAAATTTTATGGAACGTGTTAATTTCAGTTATCTAGTCAATTTCTTTGCTTCCTTTTTCTACCTACTCATTGTTTTTTTTAATCGCGGTTTCTTCTCATTACTTTGACAGTGCCTGTACCAGAGTCAAGATCTTACATGTAGTTGGGATGGAAAAGAAGGTGATCAGCAGTTCTTGTAGAAGTGAATTTTCTCTTTTTAGCACACCAGCTTGTTAGCTGTTCTGTTTAAGTAGTAGAGATGCTTAGTTGGACTATGTGGGGTTGGGGAGCGGGGGACGGGGACTAAATTACTGTGATGAACAATTAAGAAAACTGGTGATGATGAGGGGTGAGGGGGTGAGGACAGGCAGCTTCACAAGATCACAGGAAAAGTAACAGCAAGTTAATAGTTTAAGGGCAAAACAGTGCAGGAATTTTAGGAATAGACCAGTCTGCTGTCCAGTGTTAAATCCCACCTGGGCTGTGACGCTTCCTGCTCTTTCCTTGTCCTTTGAATCCGTAACAATGAGCTTCACGCATCTCATTATTTAGGTGGTTCTTTCATCCACAAAAGTATCTGAAGTATATCTCAGCCTTCTTAGAGCTTAACAGATAACAGAGATAGAAAATTCAGAGGAAACAAGAAACTGAGCTGGAAATAGGGAGTAGGTGCATGTAGTTCGCACAGGCCCCGAGACTTCCTCCCAGTTACCCCTAAAGATACTGCGATGGATCATAATGGGTTTACTGGAGAAAGATAAATGTCTTTCCAGCCAATCCTATTTTCCTATTATCAGGCAGGGTAATGCCAGGAAAGGGAGCCACTAGAAGAAACCTGGAGGGTTGAGTTCTGGATTAAAAAATGGCATCTGTACGCCAACTGAATTTTACCTTTTTAGAAACTAAACTGGGCTTGTTGGTTACTTATATAAGTCATTCAGTCAAGTTACCTTTAGAAACTCAAATGATTTTTTAAGTACTACTGCTCTGCCAGCTATATGTATAGAAGTTATATAATATAATAGTTATACATACACGTATATGTATAAAATTTTGAAGCTTATAGTGTTTGGGGTTTCAGATAAGTCTACTTATGATTTTCTCTCATCATCGTTACTGTCTGACATAATTTTTAATTCTTGCCGTGTACTTTGGGAATGGAGTTTCAGAGGGCATTTCAGGTGGCATATTTGGGACAGTAAAGTTATTCCCTTGGTGATGATTGTGAGTTCTTTTCCCTAAAGGCAGAGCGTAACAAATCGTTTCCTCTTCCTTCCCCTAAAACATCTCAAGTAAAATAGCCATAAGAATATATCCACATTGAGCAGGTGGGTGTACTTAGTTTACGTTACCGAAAATCCTGTAGCTTCAACCCTCAGCCTACGTAAATGGTGGGATTGTGTCATCTCGATGTTCTACAAAGGCCAAGGCCAGCTGGGGCTGCTCACAGAGCCAGGCACCTGCATCCTCTACTTTTGTTCTTCTCATAATTTTCGAGCATGTGTGCAGGGGGTATAATGCACGATGTCACGTGAGGCAGAGTTGGCCTAAAAAAATCTCATTAACCAACACTTGAATTCGTAACTGGAGTGCCTGTGTCATAGCACATCCTAAATTATGTGATTACACTCTGATTTCACTTAAATTAAATGGAGAGTACACTCATTTTTTTCCAAAGAGAATCTTTAATAGAGGATGGATTTATTTTGTTGTAGTAGTATCAAGGAGATGGTATGAAGGATGAAATATTTTGATTTTCTAGATTGTCCTTTGAATATTTGTTTTCCTTTTTATTGAATAGACTCACCTTCCTAGTAAAAGGGCAAGGAGATACAGTTTGAATGTGTAACTGCCTTAAGTGCATTCTAATCTGGAAAATGTCCATCAGAATGTTTGGGATTTGCTTCAGGGAGCATGAATGGTAGGAGTGGAGAGTGAAATCGCAAATTACATTAAAGGTAATTTTTGAGGGGCAGAATATTGCATCTTTGTGATCCTTAGAATGTTATTATTGATTATGCTTTGCTATGAGAATTACTATAAAAAATTGGATGCAAAAATCAACATGAAAATTTGGCTGCAAATTGTTTGCAACTTGCCTGAAAAAAAGTGCATTACTTGATATAAAGGTGAGAGTACATTCACTTCTGTATAGAAGTGCTTATTAACATTTTGTCAGTACTGACATTCACTTATTTTATTGGGCTTTTGTTATGACATATTTTCAGTATATATATATATATACACGTATATATATATATATATAATTTATCTATCTATCTATCTACTTACTTTGGCTGTGCCAGGTCTTAGTTGTGACACACGGGATCTTTTGTTGCTGCATGAGGACTATTAGTTGCTGCATGCAAACTCTTTGTTGTGGCATGCTGGATCTAGTTCCCCTACCAGGGATCAAACCTGGGCCCCCTGCTTTGGGAGTGCGGAGTCTTACCCACTGGACCACCAGGGCAGTCTCTCAGCGTATATTTTTAATTTTAGAAAACAATATCAAAAAGTATCCAAAAGACATGAACTATAATATTAGTGCTCTAAAGTCTAGTGTATTTGTGATTAATTTATAATTAATTTATTTTAGATTAATTTATTTCAACTATAATGTTGATATTGATGGGTTCACTGACACTCTAAGTTTTTTTGTAAAAATTCCTTTTATCTTATTTCAAAGTTATTTTAATGTGTATGGTTTAATACCTTCAAGAAGAGTTTAATGACCATGAACTTTGATGTTATATTATTCTTTAAATATGGATATTTTATAGTGTATTTATTTTAAAATAAAAATTAAACCAACTAATCTATAGTCATTAACTGAACATTTCGTTTTCTAAATTTTTAATATTCAATGCGAGATTTTTTGAAATTAGATGGGTTTGTTGAAATCTTGAGTAGTCAAGTCTTAAAATATAAGTTGCTAGTTTACTATCTCCACTGTATTTCATGGAAATGACTTCATCTTTTCTTTGAACATTGAGATAGTAATAGAAATTCAATACCACCATTGAAGATCAGAAATAATTTAAAATGTTTCATAAGAACTGATACCATTTGGAATTATAAAATTGTATTTTATGCTTAAAAAGTCTTAAGGATCTGTCTTTTGTATGTATGTATGTATGCTGTATGTATGAGTAGAGAGTTTAAAGTAGCGTAAGAAATACAGAGATGAGAAAAAGAAGCAGAATTTAAGCATCCTCTAGTAGCACTGTCTTGTCAAATTATATAATTTTTTTTTGGCAATATGGCATCTCTATCCTGTCTGCTGTGGATCTCTGGTTGCTCCTTTTTTACAAACTAAGAACCTATGTTCTCAGTTCTGTACATCTGTGTAAGTGATTGATCCTTTAAAGAACAGTAGAATTCTGTATATCAGATTCAGAAAGCCTCCAATGATTTTGTAATACCAACTTTATTTTATGCACTTCTGCATCACAGTGGCAATAAAAAGACTATCGAATGGCAGTGTGTGGTAATTATTATAGAGTTATGTGGTTATAGAATGAAGCTTCTTTTGGAAATGTGATGAACTGCTCTGCAGTTGCTACAGCAGACACAAAGATAGATAATAATAGAACATTCAAGCAAATGCCATATGGGCATTGGAAAAGGGACAAGTACCAATGCAGTAGGATTAAGCCAGATCACGAATTTTGAAAGAACGAACTGAAATAGTGTGGAATGTGCAGGAATTATTACTTTCGTTAGTCCTGTTAGCTAAATGAATCCTTAAATAGCTGATTTTAAGTTATATGTAAGGATAATTATAACACACTTGTTAAAATAAAAATGTCATCAATACCAATTTTTACTTGCACACTTGAAAACAGACAAATGTTATTAACAGAATTTTAAATTGCAATCTAAAAGAGCAATAGCAATTAAGGGCAATGATTTTAATAGTAATATAGGCTGTATGTGGTTTTCAGTACTCATGAAACAAGTTTTTGTTCTTAACTGTGGTGGAGTTATAAATCAGATTGCTATTAGGTTTTAACATTCCTTTCCCTTCCAAATGAATGTCTCTCAATATTAGAAGTATTTTCCAGAATTTAGGGAAAAAATACACTGATATATCAAGGATATTAGGGATATCTCAAAGGAAAATAAATGCATAAATGTATAATTAAGGTCCTAGGCAATTTTCCCTGAATTCAAATATATATTTTTATTTTCAAATTCAAGCTTTGATTTACAATTCAGTGATTTTAAATTTCATCAGATTTGTCGTCACAATTCAGTTTAGAATCCTAGTATTTCCTACTGACTGTTTCTGATGATTTTGCTCTCCTTATTCCTAGGTTAAATGATTTTGCTGATTGCATTTGTTTTAATTTCACATTCAATTGCATCACCTTGATGTATCCATCTCAGTGTGTTGTTATTGTTTTATTTTTTATAATCTATTAATTTTGGCATATTTATAGATTTCCCTGAAGAATACAAGGAGATCCTCTATAATGTTTACTCAGATTCCCCCCAATTGTAATATCTTGCTAACTATATCACATCCAGGAACGTGGCATTGATACAATCCGTCAGTCTTATTCAGATTTCATCAGTTTCACATGCATTCATTTTACAGCCACAGGTATACCTCCCTCCCTGGCAGCCTACTTTTGTCATGTCAGGAAAGTTGGCTATTTTCCCTCAGCGTAAAATCCTTGAGATCCATAAACTGCAGAGTCAAGAATACGTTCCTTTTTTTTGGCTGAATGGTATGGATTTACTCTATTCAAGCATCCTTCAGTTGAAAGACATCTGAGCTGTTTCCAGTTTGGGGCTATCACAAATAAAACTTTTGCATATATTTGAGTATAGGTTTTTGTGTTGTATAAGATTTAATTTCTCTGGGATAAATATGCAAGAATAAAATTGCTTCATCACATGACACGTGATTGTCTAATTTAGAAAAGAACCTCCATACACTTTTCCAGAGGGACTGTACCATCTACAGTCCCAGCAGCAAAGTGATCCATTTCTTCACAGCCTTTTCCGCATTTAGTGCCATTTTTTTTTTTTTTTTTAGCTGTTCTAGTAGGTGTGACATCTCAGTGTCCTTTTATTTCACATTCCCTTAGGACTAAAAATGTTGAATATCTCTTCATGTGTTTATTTATGATCTGTATGTTCTCCTAAGTAAATCTCTCTTCTAGTCTTTTGCTCATTTTCTAATTGACTTCTTTTGTTCTTGATTTTTTTTTTTTTTTTTGGCTGCATTGGATCTTTGTTGCTGTGCGCTGGTTTCTCATTATGGTATCTTCTCTTGTTATGGAGCACGGGCTCTAGTCGCGCGGGCTTCAGTAGTTGTGGCTCGCGGGCTCTAGAGCGCAGGCTCAGTAGTTGTGGTGCACGGGCTTAGTTGCTCCGTGGCATGTGGGATCTTTCTCGGCCAGGGATCCAACCCATGTTCCCTGCATTGGCAGGCGGATTCTTAACCACTGCGCCACCAGGGAAGCCCCCTGTTTTTGATTTTTAATGCTTGTATTTTCAGAGCTCTTTATATATTCTAGATAATACATCTTTGTCCAATATGCGATCAGCAAATATCTTCTCCTAGTCTGTAGCTTCTCTACATCCTCTAAACAGGGCTTTTTCTTTATTTTTTTTTAATTTAATGAGTTTCAGTTTATCTTTTTTTCTTTATGGGTCATGCTTTTGATGTCAGGTCTCTCTGCCTAGTCCTAAAACCTAAGAATTTTTTCTATTTTTTATTGTAAGTAGGTTTATAGTCTTAATGCACACAGTGTTCTAAATATCTCTGTCAGTACTGATTTCTTTCTTAGTGTATTCATTTACATAATTTTATTAATGGTTGTTTTTGTTGTTACAATATACTCACTAAGATCTAATGGTATTGCCATTTTCACTGCTATGTAACTGTCTTCATATTTCGATATATTAAATTTTTATTTTCATTCACACATATATGTGTTTCTTCTAGGCAGCATATAGTTAAATCATATGTATTTTTAATCCACTCTGCCATCTCAGACATAGAATTAGAGAGAGAGTGCAATCCAAGACCAGCTTAGCCAGCCCCCAACTATTTGAGTCTTTCCATCCCAGGCATTAGACATGGGATTTAGTAAAATGATCCCAGCACTCAGCCTTCAAACCAAACTAGATGATTCTGAGTAGAACAAAGAGACACTCGGTCTATCAACCTCTACAGAAACCGGGAGAGATAGGAAGGAAGTATGGTTGATTTAAGCCACTATGTATGAGGGATAATTTCTTTTGTCACCAACAGATAATTTGTTTGCTACATGAAAAAAAAAAAAAGGAAGAATTCCACTAGTATAATTTAGAAGGGAAGAATCCAGACACAAAAGTATACACAGCATGTGATTTGACTTATATAACTTTCAGGAAAGGTAGACGCAACCTATAGAAGGAGATAGAAGTTAGAATAGTGATTAACTTAGGTGCTATAATGAAGAGAAGAGCATGACAGAGGTTATTAAGTATTTTTTTTTCTTTTTCTATATTTGTCTTGCATGGTAGTTAAACTCATTTTGTTAAAAAAATAATGACAAACTACATTTGGGATTCTCTGTATATTTGTAATAATCAAATAATAAAAAATGACCAATAATGAACAGATAAAAATAAATAAAAAATAAATTACCACTTAGTGCATGGGAAAAATTCTTTAATATTCCACCAGTTATATTTTATTTTACATTTTTATAACCATAAAAAAGGTAACTAGAACATTTACGGCATGGCTAAGTTTCTAGTTATGTCAGTCTCTGCCTAGAATTCAATTGTGTTCTTCTTCTTAAAATTGAGGTCACTTTTAAGCCCTCAACCTCACATCCTATGTAAGGACTGATTCTGATTATAATCAGGAGAGATTCAAAGAACCCTGGGACAAATTTTGATCCTAAGCAAAACATTTCCTTTTTGCTTATCTAATTTGAACACTGTGCCTCATTTGTGATTTAAAAATATCAGCCTTCTTCCCAATAAACTGACCCCCTATTACCATCAGCTGTTAGAAATTGACGGTTTTGTATTTGAGTGCTATGTGTCCTGTGTCTGAGTCCCCATATTTGTAATTTCCTAACAGAGATCATAAGTAAAAGTGCAAACTATAATTCTATTCACGTAAATAGCCTTCTGTGGGCTAAATTGGTTTAGGCATAATTTATCGTCTCACAGTATGGACCAAGCAGCAGGTAAACTAATCTCACAACAAAAGGGAAATAGATTATTTTGACTTTGTCCCTTGTTAGCAATGTCCTTACCACAGCTCTTCTCTCCTTAAAAAGTTTCAAAAATGAATTAAATTCCCATTTTTATCTCATACATATTCCAGAAATACTCCACTATCTCAGTCTCCTCCAAATACATACCTGTGAATATAAGACTTCTACCCATATAACATGCCCTGTGTCCCATCCCCTCTTAATCTTTCTCTCTCATTGAACCACACTGTGAAATTCTGATATACTGTTTTACATTAATTTTTCCTGCTTCATATTGAGACATGTTTGGCTAATTGCTTGAGTCTGGGTAGCTCCTGTCTCAAGACTGTTAATTGAATGTACTATGTTCTTACCTCCCATTTCATAATCCAACGTATTTCAAGAGAAGTCACACGTGGACAAAAGTATCTTTCACCTCAACTTGTTATACACTATGTGGCTTAGGCAACAGATTAGTATTTCTTTGTGCTTTTATATAATATATAAAAATAAAATATATTATTTATATATGTGTATATATTTATATATATATATATATTTATTTATTTATTAGAACAGCTTGATTTTCCTGTTTTCTCTTATCAGAGCTCTGAAAAAATTCCCTTACAGCGCAGTGGGGTCAGAGTCGTACACTGATCTCACACACTCATTCTACTCTGATCAAAACCAGTGGTCTCTTTGATACTGACCCATTAATTTAAGATAAGTTGAACACATCTTTCTGGCCATAAGAACTTCCTTCCTGGGCTCTTCATGCACATACCTGCATGGCAAGGCTGCTTTAAAATCCCAGCAGATCTGCTGACATGGTCTTCGGAGAACAGTGTTCAGGCTGGATCTTGAAAGGCCAAGGGCAAAGTAAAATATTATAGAGTACACAAATTACAGTACATAGAGTTTTCTCCTGGAACATTTTCAAAGGGGCTGTGACCAGCCACTCTGGCTGCAGCTGTTTCATGGACCTTCCCAGTGATGTTTGCACTTTATCCTGTTATCTGCCAATTTGGGCTGTCACCTCTCTGTGTCCTTTCTTTGCCTCCAAAATGCACTTCCTTCTAGAATCTTTAGCCAAGTCTTATATTGCCACACTGATGGCCTGGTCCTGGATTCTCCAGTTAATAAGACTTAACTTCAGGCCTCTGTCCTTATGCAGGATAAAGTTCTTTGAGTCTTCCACCTGCCTTCTTTTCAATAATTCATCAGGGAACATGATGTTAATTACAGTTATTCAACTGAAGTATTGTAGCAATAAATGCACATAGTCAGGAATACACATGTATAAAAATACTTGGAACCATATGAAAAGAGCATTTTTAAAAAGTTAAAGCAGTTGAATTGGTATTAGAATTTAACCTACTTTACGAAATATCCTGTGATACTAGAAACCCCATATATTCATGAGTTCTAAAATCTATTTTTATAGAAAGGCCAATATAAAGGAATGCCCTCGTTTAACTTTTCTCCTTCTCTTTTCTTTGCACATTTTAATTATAGCCATTTCCTTTGGAAATGTATTTTTGGACTGTGTTACTCTAATCTTCTGTTTTAAAATTATTTCAGGAAAATTCTTACTGAATGAATTCTGGCTTCAGGTTATGAGTAAGATACTTTGGTGCGGGGGGCTTACTCATATCACAAACGGATTAAATTCCTACTTCCCCTTAATTTCCTCCCTTCCCTGTCATTCAACCATCTCGCCTCTGCTTCAGCTCAATTTCTTCTCTGCCCTGTATAATGCATGATGCCACATCTGAGAAACACAAATGACTACATGCCACTTCACCTCCATTAACTGCCCTGGGTTTCTCCTCTGTGAAAGGAGACAGCAAAGGATGCCTGATCGAACATTTATATGTCAGGTACAAAGGGGTGGATGTGGCCTCGATGTCACCATGCAGCTGACAGTGGGAAATTACATGTACACACATGCCACATGTGGTGCTCACGGAGCTGTGTTTGAATTCTCTGCACCACGTGTCAACATGCTGTGTTAGAGGCTTAATGAAAATGCCAGAAAAGTAAAGGTTTCCCAGTCCTCAGAAGGTTAAAGACTTGAGAAGCACGTCAGAGTGGGTTTTCCCTAGTTCCTTCCATTAATACTGTCTGTGATGATTAACACACTTTGTGATAAAATGCCTTTGGAGTTGGACGTGTCTGACAGTCATTGTCATTTCCATGGGGCAGTCTCCAACCAATGCATTTCACAGATGAGTGAGACAACATACGGAGGACACTTGCATTACAACCTATGAGTCCAATGGCCTGAACATTATAAAATGGGTATTTTCCTATTGCCTGACATTCCTTAAAATAATTGAGGATGTTAGAGTCAAGGAGAATCACTACTACTTTAGAATTCTTACGCAAGATTAATAATGAATATACAACATTCATATACAGCCTGGGTTGAGTTTCTAGCTTATATTGAAGAGCAAACTCTTAAATATCAATGGGGTTTTTATGTCATAGCAGAAACAAAGCACTTGCCTTTACTCCAAAAGTGTCAGTTGTATTTAACAAACTTAGGAATTTATTTCCAAATTATTTGCAAGACAGATACATTCAGGACCATAGAGGCAAGGGGATCCCACTAAAAATGCATATAGTATTTATACAATTTTTGATAAATTCAGGTTCCCATACGTCATATAGGAAGTTCTCGATTTGATTAGAATGTTTCCAGGAGAGCCAACATCCTTAAGAAGGGATCAAATTCTGTCTCTTAACATTAAAGCTAACTGTGCTTCACTAAACAGAATATTAGAATACATTTCATTTGCATAAAATATATTTCGTAAAAGATTATAAAGCAAATCCAGTTTCTAACCTTCTAAAGGAGAAAACCTTGCATGCTGTATTTCTTTTTCTTGCTGTTTTTAAACATGACACAAATTTTGATATCAGCATTTTGAACCTGTTATTCATTACAGCTTCAAGAATGTGCCCTACTGTCTGCGGGCTGTCTGGGGCTGAGCCAGTGGGTGATGAGGTATTATGCAATTTAAAATAGCCTGAGGAAGCCCCATGGCAAAGCTTGCAGTTCATTCTGTGCATGTGTATATATATATGTATTTTTCTAGTTACATTTTATTTTTGAAAATCCACATTCAAATATAGTTAGATAGAGTCATATTTTGGAGTGAAGCAAAACGTCATGATAAGTGCACATGCTATTTAGGACGGAACACATTCCAACGTAATGATAGTTATTTTCCTGTCAGCTGCCATTCTGCAGGCAAATATTCATCTGAACACAAGCCGCGTTCATTGTCTCAAGATAGGCAAAATTTACAAAGCTCCATAATAATTTTGCCATCTCAGGAGAAATATCTTCAATGTATGCCTTATGAGTAAAGAAAAGACTAAGGAATGAGGCTGTATTTATGTTGCCTCTTATATGACAGTCACTTTTCTAGGCACTGTCTCATTATAGCAAATCAGTCAGGAAATGCTCTACAAAATGTCATTAAATTGTCTAGTCCTTTTAGTCAAATCTAATTGGAAAAAAAACCCTTTTATCTGGTTTTTAAAATACCCTAATTGATTCTTTTTTGGTGTCATTCAAACAGACTTCATTGAGGAACACACGCCAGAAAGAGAATGGTAACAAACACACAAAGGACTATGAAAAATTAAAATCTTCTGACCAAAATATGGCCTTCATTAAATGTGACTACTCTTAAAACTCTACACAAATATTTTCATTTACCAAGAATGAATACACAAAGCATTCTCTCTCACTCACTCTGTCTTACTTTCCCCCAATTTATTATTTGAATAAAAGTCATAGTAACATTGTTTATGAATTTGCTTCTGCTAATCCTTTTTAAAGCTTAAAATAACATTTGATGGATGTAAAAAAATCAATTGACATAATAATGTACCATCTTCTTCACAGGGCAAAATATTTTGCGAGAAAAACAAATATTTGGGTCATGTAAATTGAGTAGACAATAAAATTATAAATATTAATTTAAGAACACATTTCATACACAGTCAAAATTAATACATCCAACTGATCTAACATCTGAATTTGTCTTTTATTTTTTCCAAATATAGTCACCTACCACAATACTATTGCTATAAACAAGCACTCAGGTAATTACAGAAACTCAGGTAACGTCTTCACTTCCTTGATGAAATAGCTAAACACAGTTTCCCTTAAGCTGTAATAGTATATGAAAAACAGAAACCTTATTTTTTCTATAATCAAACTTACTAAAAATAATGTTAGTGCTTTGTCAAGGTAAATCACTCTGTGGAATAAACCTTGAGATAATAAAGCAAATAAAATTTAAATTGTATAAAAATTTATCCCAGTAAAATTCCCCTATGATTTGCCGACTACAGTGATTAAATGTGTTGTTAATTTCTACAACATATTTAGCAAATTACTCTTCTTTTTTTTAAACATCTTTATTGGAGTATAATTGCTTTACAATGGTGTGTTAGTTTCTGCTGTATAACAAAGTGAATCAGCTATACATATACATATATCCCCATATCTCCTCCCTCTTGTGTCTCCCTCCCACCCTCCCTATGCTGCCCCTCTAGGTGGTCACAAAGCACCGAGCTGATCTCCCTGTGCTATGCACCTGCTTCCCACTAGCTATCTATTTTACATTTGGTCGTGTATATGTGTCCATGCCACTATCTCACTTTGTCCCAGCTTACCCTTCCCCCTTGCCATGTCCTCAAGTCCATTCTCTAGTAGGTCTGTGTCTTTATTCCCATCCTGCCCCTAGGTTCTTCATGACCATTTTGTTGTTCTTTTTTTAGATTCCATATATATGTGTTAGCATATGGTATTTGTTTTTCTCTTTCTGACTTACTTTACTCTGTATGACAGACTCTAGGTCCATCCACCTCACTACAGATGACCCAATTTCATTTCTTTTTATGGCTGAGTAATATTCCATTGTATATATGTGCCACATCTTCTTTATCCATTTTTCTGTTGATGGACACTTAGGTTGCTTCCATGTCCTGGCTATTGTAAATAGAGCTGCAATGAACACTGTGGTATGTGACTCTTTTTGAATTATGGTTTTCTCAGGGTATAATGTCCTGACGCATCTCTTACCAAGGTCCTGACACTGTCGCTAAGTAAGCCCTGACGCTGTGCCTAACTCAGGCTCTGATGCTGTCCATAACTCGGGCCCTGACAATGTCTTAAACTAAGGTCCTGATGCTGTCCCTAACTAAGGCCCTGACAGTAGTCCTAACACAGGCCCTAACACTGTCCCCAACTAAGGCCCTGACACTAGGCCTAACTCAGGCATTGATGCTAGGCCTAATTCAGGCCCTGACTCTGTCCCTAATGAAGGCCCTGAAGCTTTCCCTAACATAGCCTCTTCTGCCATCAATAACTGAAATCTTGACACTATCCTTAATTTATGTCCTGATACATCTCTTACCAAGGTTTTGACACTGTCCCTAAGTAAACCCTGATGCTATGCCTAACTCAGGCCCTGACAAAGTCCCTAACTCAGGTTGGCTCTGATGCTCTCCCTACCTCAGTCCCTGACGCTGGTCCTAATTAAGGTCCTGACGCTCCCAATAAGTTCTTGACACTAAACCAAGCTCTTTCCCTGTTGCTGTGCCTAGATAATGTCCTGACTCTGATTATAGCTAAACCATGATGCTGTCCCTAACTAAGGCCTTGATGCTAGTCCTAACTCAAGCCCTGACTCTGTCTCTAACTAAGGCCCTGAAGCTGTCCCAAAGGGAGGCCCTGCTACCGTCAATAACTAAAGTCCTGAAACTATTGTTAGCTAATGTCCTGAGGCATCTCTTACCAAGGTCCTGACAAGGTCCCTGAGTATGGCCCTATTACTAGTCCTAACTGAGACACAGACACTGTCCCTAACGAAGGCCTTGATACTAGTCCTAACTCAGTCCATGGTGCTAGGCCTAACTCAAGCCATGATGCTAGGCCTAATTCAGGCTGTGACTGTGTCCCTAATTAAAGCCCTGAAGCTTTATGATTTATGCCATAAAGTGTTCTGCCTGTGTTTTCCTCTAAGAGATTTATAGTGTCTGGCCTTACATTTAGGTCTTTAATCCATTTTGAGTTTATTTTTGTTTATGGTGTGAGGGAGTGTTCAAATTTCATTCTTTTACATGTAGCTGACCATTTTTCCCAACACCACTTATTGAAGAGGCTGTATTTTCTCCATTGTATATTCTTGCCTCCTTTATCAAAGATAAGGTGACCATATGTACATGGGTTTATCTCTGGGCTTTCTATCCTGTTCCATTGATCTATATTTCTGTTTTTGTGCCAGTACCATACCTTCATGATTACTGTAGCTTTGTAGTACAGTCTGAAGTCAGGGAGATTTATTCCTCCAGCTCCGTTTTGCTTTCTCAAGATTGCTTTGGCTATTCTGGGTCTTTTGTGTTTCCATACAAATTGTGAAATTTTTTGTTCTGGCTCTGTGAAAAATGCCATTGGTCGTTTGATAGGGATTGCACTGAATCTGTAGATTGCTTTGGATAGTATAGTCATTTTCACAATGTTGATTCTTCCAATCCAAGAATATGGTATATCTCTCCATCTGTTTGTATCCTCTTTAATTTCTTTCATCAGTGTCTTATAGTTTTCTGCATATAGGTCTTTTGTCTCCTTGAGTAGGTTTATTCCTAGGTATTTTATTCTTTTTATTGCAATGGCAAATGGGAGTGTTTCCTTAATTTTTCTTTCAGATTTTTCATCATTACTGTATAAGAATGCAAGAGATTTCTGTGCATTAATTTTGTATCCTGCTACTTTACCAAATTCATTGATTAGCGCTAATAGTTTTCTGGTAGCATTTGTAGGATTCTCTATGTATAGTATCATGTCATTTGCAAACAGTGACAGTTTAACTTCTTCTTTTCCGATTTGGATTCATTTTATTTCTTTTTCTTCTCTGATTGCTGTGGCTAAAACTTCCAAAACGATGTTGAATAATAGTGGTGAGAGTGGACACTCTTGTCTTGTTCCTGATCTTACAGGAAATGCTTTCAATTTTTCACCATTGAGAATGATGTTGGCTCTGGGTTTGTCATATATGGCCTTTATTATGTTGAGGAAAGTTCCCTGTATGCCTACTTTCTGCAGGGTTTTTATCATAAATGGGTGTTGAATTTTGTCGAAAGCTTTCTCTGCATCTATTGGGATGATCATATGGTTTTTATACTTCAATTTGTTAATATGGTTTATCACGTTGATTGATTTGTGTATATTGAAGAATCCTTGCATTCCTGGGATAAACCCCATTTGATCATGGTGTATGATCCTTTTAATGTGCTGTTGGATTCTGTTTGCTAGTATTTTGTTGAGGATTTTTGCGTCTATGTTCATCAGTGATATTGGCCTGTAGTTTTCTTTCTTTGTGACATCTTTGTCTGGTTTTGGTATCATGGTGATGGTGGCCTCGCAGAATGAGTTTGGGAGTGTTCCTCCCTCTGTTATATTTTGGAAGAGTTTGAGAAGGATAGGTGTTAGCTCTTCTTTAAAAGTTTGATAGAGTTCATCTGTGAAGCCATCTGGTCCTGGGCTTTTGTTTGTTGGAAGATTTTTAATCACAGTTTCAATTTCAGTGCTTGTGATTGGTCTGTTTATATTTTCTGTTTCTTCCTGGTTCAGTCTCAGAAAGTTGTGCTTTTAAGAATTTGTCCATTTCTTCCAGGTTGTCCATTTTATTGGCATAGAGTTGCTTGTAGTAATCTCTCATGATCCTTTGTATTTCTGCCGTGTCAATTGTGATTTCTCATTTTTCATTTCTAATTCCATTCATTTGAGTCTTCTCCCTTTTTTTCTTGATGAGTATGGCTAATGGTTTATCAATTTTCTTTAACTTCTCAAAGAACTAGCTTTTAGTTTTATTGATCTTTGCTATCGTTTCCTTCATTTCTTTTTCATTTATTTCTGATCAGATCTTTATGATTTCTTTCCTTCTGCTAACTGGGGATTTTTTTGTTCTTTCTCTAATTGCTTTAGGTGTAAGGTTAGGTTGTTTGAGATGTTTCTTGTTTCTTAATGTAGGATTGTATTGCTATAAACTTGCCTCTTAGAACTGCTTTTGCTACATCCCATAGGTTTTGGGTCATCATGTTTTCATTGTCATTTTTTTCTAGATAATTTTTGATTTCCTCTTTGATTTCTTAAGTGATCTCTTGGTTATTTAGTAGCGTATTGTTTAGCCTCCATGTGTCTGTATTTTTTACAGATTTTTTCCTGTAATTGATATCTAGTCTCATAGAGTTGTGGTCGGAAAAGATACTTGATATGATTTTAATTTTCTTAAATTTACCAAGGTTTGATTTGTGACTCAAAATATGATCTATCCTGGAGAATGTTCCATGAGCACTTGAGAAGAAAGTGTATTCTGTTGTTTGTGGATGGAATGTCCTATAAATATCAATTAAGTCCATCTTGTTTAATGTATCATTTAAAGCTTGTGTTTCCTTATTTATTTTCATTTTGGATGATCTGTCCTTTGGTGAAAGTGGGGTGTTAAAGTCCCCTACTATTATTGTGTTACTGTTGATTTCCCCTTTTATGGCTGTTAGCATGTGCCTTATGTATTGAGGTACTCCTCTGTTGAGTACATAAATATTTACAATCATTATATCTTCTTCTGGATTGATCCGTTGATCATTATGTAGTGTCCTTCTTTGTCTCTTGTAATTGTCTTTATTTTAAAGTCTATTTTGTCTGATATGAGAATTGCTACTCCAGCTTTCTTTCAATTTCCATTTGCAAGGAATATCTTTTTCTAACCCCTCACTCTCAGTCTGCGTGTTTCCCTAGGTCTGAAGTGGGTCTCTGTAGACAGCATATATATGGGTCTTGTTTTTGTATCCATTCATCCAGCCTATTTTTCGGTTGGAGCATTTAATGCATTTACATTTAAGGTAGTTATTGATATGTATGTTCCTATTACCATTTTCTAAACTGTTTTGGGTGTGTTGTTGTAGGACTTTTCCTTCTCTTGTGTTTCCTGCCTAGAGAAGTTCCTTTAGCATCTGTTGTAAAGCTGGTTTGGTGGTGCTGAATTCTCTTAGCTTGTGCTTGTCTGTAACAGTTTTAATTTCTCCTTTGAATCTGAATAAGATCCTTGCTGTGAAGAGTAATCATGGTTGTAGGTTTTTCCCTTTCATCACTTTAAATATGTCCTGCCAGTCCCTTTTGGCTTGCAGAGTTTCTGCTGAAATATCAGCTGTTAACCTTATGGGGATTCCCTTGTACATTATTTGTTGCTTTTCCCTTGCTGCTTTTAATATTTTTTCTTTGTATTTAATTTTGATAGTTTGCTTAATATGTGTGTTGGCATGTTTCTCCTTGGATTTATCCTGTATAGGACTCTCTGCACTTCCTGCACTTGATTGACTAGTTCCTTTGCATATTAGGGAAGTCTTCAACTATAATCTTGTCAAATATTTTCTCAGTCCCTTTGTTTTTCTCTTCTTCTTCTGTGACCCCTATAATTCGAATGTTGGTGTGTTTAATGTTGTCCCAGAGATCTCTGAGACTGTCCTCAATTCTTTTCATTCTTTTTTCTTTATTCTGCTCTGCGGTAGTTATTTCTGCTGTTTTATCTTCCAGGTCACTTATCCATTGTTCTGCCTCAGTTATTCTGCTGTTGATTCCTTCTAGAGAATTTTAAATTTCATTTATTGTGGTTCATCATTGTTTGTTTGCTCTGAATTCTTCTAGGTCCTTGTTAAATGTTTCTTGTATTTTCTCCATTCTGTTTCCAAGATTTGGATCATCTTTACTATCATTATTCTGAATTCTTTTTCAGGTAGACTGGCTATTTCCTCTTCATTTGTTTGGTCTGGTGGGTTTTTACCTTGCTCCTTCATCTGCTGTGTATTTCTCTGTCTTCTCATTTTTATTAACTTAACTGTGTTTGGGATCTCCTTTTCGCAGGCTGCACGTTCATAGTTCCCATTGTTTTTGGTGTCTGCCCCTAGTAGGTAAGATTGTTTCAGTGAGTTGTGTAGGTTTCCTGGTGGAGGGGACTAGTGCCTGTGTTCTGGTGCATGAGGCTGGGTCTTGCCTTTCTGGTGGGCAGGACCACGTCCGGTGGTGTGTTTTGGGGTGTCTGTGACCTTATTATGATTTTAGGCAGCCTCTCTGCTAATGGGTGGGGTTGTGTTCTTGTCTTGCTAGCTTTTGGCATGGGGTTTCAAGCACTGTAGCTTGCTGGTCATTGAGTGGAGCTGGGTCGTAGTGTTGAGATGGAGATCTCTGGGAAAGCTTTTGCCGTTTGATATTATGTGAGGATGGGAAGTCTCTGGTGGACCAATGTCCTGAACTCAGCTCTCCCACCTCAGAGGCTCAGGCCTGACTCCCAGCCCGAGCACCAAGTCCCTGTCAGCCACACAGTTCAGAAGAATGGGGTGGGGGGGGGGGGAAGAAAGAAAGAAAGAAAAAATAAAATAAAATTAAGTTACTAAAATAAGAAATAAAAAAATTGTTATTAAATTTTTTTAATTGTAAAGTAATTAAAAAAAGAAAAAAAAGAGAAAGAAAAAAAGAAGAGAGCAACCAAACCAAACAACCAATCCACCAATGATACCAAGCACTAAAAACTATACTAAAAAAACCCCAAAAACCAAAAAAACTGACAGAATTTTAGGACAAATGATAAAAGCAAAGCTATACAGACAAAATCACACAAAGAAACATACACATACACATAAAAAAGAGAGCAGCCAAATGAATAAACAAATCTACCAATGATAATATGCTCTAAGTACTAAACTAACATAAACATAAAACCAGAAACAAATTAGATGCAGAAAGAAAACCCCAAGTCTGCAGTTGCTCCCAAAGTCCACCTCCTCAATTTTGGGATGACTCGTTGTCTATTCAGGTATTCCACAGGTGCAGGTACATCAAGTTGATTGTGGAGCTTTAATCCGCTGCTCCTGAGGCTGCTGGGAGAGATTTCTCTTTCTCTTATTTCTTCGCGCAGCTCCTGGGCTTCAGCTTTGGATTTGGCCCCACCTCTGCATGTAGGTCCCCTGAGGGCATCTGTTCTTCCCTCAGACAAGACGGGTTAAAGGAACAGCTGATTCGGGGGCTCTGGCTCACTCAGGCTGTAGGGAGGGAGGGGCACGGAATGCAGGGCGAGCCTTTGGCGGCAGAGGCCGGCGTGACATTGCAGCAGCCTGAGGCGCTGTGCATTCTCCTGGGGAAGTTGTCCCTGGATCACAGGACCCTGGCAGTGGTGGGCTGCACAGGCTCCTGGGGCAGGTGGGAAGGTGTGGATAGTGACCTGTGCTCGCACACAGGCTTCTTGGTGGTGGCAGCAGCAGCCTTAGCATTTCATGCCTATCTCTGGCGTCTGCACTGATAGGTCTCTGGAGCTCGTTTAAGCAGTGCTCTGAATCCCCTCTCCTCATGCACCCTGAAACAATGGTCTCTTGCCTCTTTGGCATCTGCAGACTTTTCCCCGGACTCCCTCCCGGCTAACCGTGGCACACTAGCCCCCTTTAGGCTGTGTTCATACAGCCAACCCCAGTCCTCTCCCTGCAGTCCGACCGAAGCCCGAGCCTCAGCTCCCAGCCCCGCCCGCCCCGGCGGGTGAGCAGACAAGCCTCTCGGGCTGGTGAGTGCTGGTCGGCACCGATCCTCTGTGTGGGAACCTCTCCGCTGTGCCCTCCGCACCCCTGTTGCTGCGCTCTCCTCTGCGGCTCCAAAGCTTACCCCCTCTGCCCCCCGCAGTTTCTGCCCGCGAAGGGGCTTCCTAGGGTGTAGAAACTTTTCCTCCTTCACAGCTCCCTCCCACTGGTGCAGGTCCCATCCTTATTCTTTTGTCTGTTTTTTCTTTCTTATTTTGCCCTACCCAGGTACGTGGGGAGTTTCTTGTCTTTTGAGAGGTCTGAGGTCTTCTGCCAGAGTTCAGTAGGTGTTCTGTAGGAGTTGTTCCACATGTAGATGTATTTCTGATGTATTTGTGGGGAGGAAGGTGATCTCCATATTTTATTCCTCCACCATCTTGAGGAGTCTTGAAGGTCTCCCTGCAATTTACTCTTAATAGAAATATTTGCTTTGTTTTCCATATCATACCAATTATTAGTTGAACTCACTATTGATTAAAAAATTAGGTGTTTTACTATTTTTTGTTTTGCGGTATGTGGGCCTCTCACTGCTGTGGCCTCTCCCATTGCGGAGCACAGGCTCCGGATGCTCAGGCTCAGCGGCCACGGCTCACGGGCCCAGCTGCTCCGCGGCATGTGGGATCTTCCTGGACCGGGGCACGAACCTGTGACCCCTGCATCGGCAGGCGGACTCTCAACCACTGCACCACCAGGGAAGCCCTGTTTTACTATTTTTAAAATTTTGAGTATAAAATGAAAATAACTTCCTAATATTTTAATAAATATGTTGCTCTCATTTTAGTATCTAGTCACTCCATTATGTAATACCATATATAAAATGATGTGAATAATACAAAGGACTCTAGAGACAAGTTCTTTTTTTTTTAATAATTTTGCCAGACAGAAAGGAATAATGATGTAAGACCATATACAAAGTAATCAGAGTCATCAGATTTCTCAGTAACATCATGGAAGCTAAAACACAATGGAAGTGTGTCTTTAAAATCCTTCAGGGGATCATTTTCCAACCTGGAATTCTGTCTGCAGGTAAAGTATCAATTATTATAATCAAATCAATATATTTTCTTGGAACTACATTGCTAGTGTTAGAATACAATGAAATAAAACAACTTAATGTTTGTTCTTAATGATTCCATCAATTGCTGGGAAGTTTTACAATTAATTCAAGAGCACATTTCGTCAAACCCTTGGTATATGGTCAGACATTATGTCACACTCTCTCAACTCAACTACTTCATGACATGTAACAGAGTTAGACAAATGGAAAGGATGGTTGCTCTTCATGGTCAGTAGGGGAAACTGTCCCTTAAACACCTTCATTATAAAGGTTGACTAAGAAGAGCTGAAATTGACCATAATTAACCCTAACTTACTATGTAAGCCTTCAACATACTCCAGAGTTGCAAGACAGTTGCATGAGACAGATTCTGCCAGTTCAGTGGGCGACAGATTCCTGGTGCTTCCTACTCTGCTGTCTTCTTGGAATCCTCTTTTGAAATGTTTATGTATTTTTTGAAGTTTTTGGAATTTTTGTGGTTGTGTAGAATTATCTACTTGTACAAATATTTTCTCTATTTTTAGATCTTCTCTTTTCCTTTAGCTCCAAGTAGAATATTATAAATAAGCTTCTTTCTTCTGTCTTTGATCGGTAAAAATGGAAATCCTTGGTGATTCCTTTGACTTTCATGAAGACCATTTCTATAGAAAGGCTGTTGGTCAGAGCTTCTGTAGATGAAAGAGAAGAGCCTATGGATGTGGACTATTGGGAAAGCCTTGGAATGGAGGACAGAAGCTGTCTTTTGCTACAACTAGTAAAAATCATGAAATGCCCAAATCCTTATTGGGCATATCTCTCAAAACATGCGTTTTTGCAAGTAGGCATTTATTTAGCTAAAGGGTACTGAAGGTCTGAATGCATGGTCAAATTTATGACCCCGAGGGGGCTCTGTCAGGTACACATTGGCCCTTGCCATTGGCACTTGCCAGCTACCTCTACAAGGATTAAATCATGTGCTGCTGCAGCTGTTGAAACCCCCTGAAAGTGGTTCAGGGTGGAGAGCAGCAATGAGGCCCTCTGTGCTTTGGCAAAAACTGGAAAAACAGGTCTTCAGATGTTCAGATTTTTCCAGGAGCTGATTTTATGAGCCCAATTCTTGCATCTCCTCATATCTAGAAAAGCACTAAAATCCTTTATGGTGACGTCTGTTCCTCGTGACTAGCAGTAACCTTCACGAGACTAGCAGAAACCTGCAAAACGTGTGCTTGATTGCATGGACTCCCCCTTCACCAAAATCACATATACACTGACCTCCCCCCCTACCTCCCTGGAGCAGTTTCTCAGAGCTCTCTGAGATGCTGTCTCCCGGGCTGTAGTCCTCATTTTGCTCCAAATAAAACTTAACTCACAACTCTCATGTTGTGCATTTTGTTAAAGTTGACGTGGTGTTCAGTATTTTTACCAATTACTCTTTGGACTTGGATTGAGAAATGATTTGATTAGAGGATTAATTTGTAATATCTGGACATATCAGTTTGGAGCCAAGAAAAAAAATCAAGTTAGAATTTATTGTATTTATTGATGTATCTTGAGGTCCTTTTATTTGCCTGTGTCCACCATTGCTGTTGTCATTGCTGTGGTTGAGGAATCAAGCACTGGTCTCTGCAAGGATTTAGATCCATGAGCAAGAGGAGCCAAGGCTAAACTCTAGTTCCTGAACTCAAGCGGGTTAAGGCCTAAGCTGTAAGTCTTATGGGTATGAAAGGACTTTTAATCATTTCCCCCTTACTTTGCCCACTCATTCCTATCTTCCCCATCAGTCACCTCCCCCACTGAGGCACACATACAACTTGCTTTCCCAACTCATCATCTTTCTTAAGAACGTTAACGTATTCCAGCCACTATGGAGAACAGTATGGAGGTTCCTTAAAAAACTAAAAATAGAATTACCGTATGAACCAGCAATCCCACTACTGGGCACATACCCTGAGAAAACCATAATTCAAAAAGATACATGCACCCCAATGTTCATTGCAACACTATTTACAATAGCCAGGTCATGGAATCAACCTAAATGCCCAATGACAGACAAATGGATAAAGAAGATGCGGTACATATATACAATGGAATATTCCTCAGCCATAGAAAGGAATGAAATTGGGTCATTTGTAGAGATGTGGATGGACCTAGGGACTGTCATACAGAGTGAAGTAAGTCAGAAAGAGAAAAACAAATATCGTATATTAATGCATATATGTGGAATCTAGAAAAATGGTACAGATGAACCAATTTGCCAGGCAGAAATAGAGACACAGATGTAGAGAACAAACGTATGGACACCAAGGGGGGAGAGCGGTGGGGGGTGGTGGTGGTGGTGGGATGAATTGGGAGATTGGGATTGACATACATACACTAATATGTATAAAATAGATAAGTAATAAGAACCTACTGTATAAAAAAAATGTAAGCATGAAGAATGTTAATGTATTCAATGCTGATATTCAATAAAATCTCATTTTTATTTTTCATTTTGACACATTTTATATCTTTTATTAGTTTATTATCTAATTTCATACCCACATTTCCCAAGGTGATTAAAATATACATTTCATTTATTTGTTAAGCATTTTTTGAGTATTAACAATGTGTCACAAACTGTATAATGATGCACGGATTTTAAAGAAATGACTTGTGCCCTGCCCTGCAGGGTCTAACCCTTTAATGGATGATTTTTTAACTATATATAATTAGAGAATTTTTATCATATAAAAATAAAATATGTATTATTGAGCTCAGAAGAGGAGTAACACGTTTTGCCGTCCCATGAGCCAGGAAATACCGTCAGGAAAGAATGAAGACAATAGTGATGATAGTACGAGTACTAACGACAGCTACTCCGTGTAATGCTCATAATAAGTCTAAGTCTGCTTTCTCATCTCTTTCTACATACACGGTAAAGCACTATGATGAATCAATGTGGTTATGATACGATGCATGCTTGCTCTCGTCCTTTACCTTGAACTCATCACCACTGCAAACCCAAGCCATCCTCTCCTCCCCCTGCTCTATTGAAAATAACAGACTAAAGTTCTTATCTTCTAATGGGAACATGTGGGTGAGATGTGGAGATGAGGGTATAGGAAAAGATTGTATTGAATGGGAAGTAGAGTAGCCAGATTTGCAAAGCAGCCACCAGGCACAGCGTCCTCCCCAAGGATGTATTAACTCACAGTTGACTATGGCCACAGAACACAGCAAGACTTCCTAAGACAGTGACAGATTGGGAAGAATTTAGTTCAACTCCTCAGGCTTAAGGGCAGCTGTCTGTAGAAATCCTCCCTGGTTATTTCATAAATCTCACAGTAATGTCATCCCAACATATCACACTATAGAGGGACTATATTGTATTATCTTACTTCGTCCTTACAGCACCTCTCTGACGTAGGTACTCATATCACCTCTTTTACTTTTGCACTGGAGGAAATAGAGGTACAGAAAGTTGAACTAGCTGCTCAAGGAAGAACAGAGATTCTATGAAAGAGCAGATTTCGAAGTCCTAACTTCTTAGCTCTGTGCTTTAATGACTACGGATGAAGACGATCACATAAATTAAAATGTAAAGGAAAAATTAGGAGAAGTGACATGTAAAATAAATTATGAACCATAAGAAAAAAGTTTATTTAATATTTCTTTTAATAGGAATCCAGACTGATAATGTAATGCAAATCCAGACTCAAAATCCATCTGATAATTTGGGTATTATTGTGGAGGATTCAGGGAACTTAAATCCTAAACTGTAAAAACAGGGCGTTATTTCGTTATGCCTTAAGATCTACAGACATCAGATGGCTCATGATATCAAGTAGTGACAATAATTATGTAAAATTCCAATATGACATTAAGAGCATTACCTATTAAACCTAAGAATCATTGATATTTTAAAAAGCTGAGCTTTTCCTCTTACACAGAAATTGGCCAATTTTGGACACTCGTGACACCATTTGGCTTCCCTAAATGGTAAATACTGTGTGAGGGAAAGACTGAACATCTGGCCCTGAGAGCCATATAAGAAACAGGTCATCCACCAGGAGATTAATAGTTGACTCACCTGAAAAGTGTCCTAGCGCCAATACCTAGTTGAATCTCACTGCTGTATGTCCTCCTGAATCAGCACTTCAAAGAGGACCATAAAAGAGGAGGCTGACAGAAGGAAGCTGGGGTGGGACTAAGTGGGCAGCTCACCTTGGAGGATTGACAGCCCTAGCATCACTGGAGAAATTCATCATTTATCAGTGAAAGAGTTCAAGGAAGTAATTAACCTTGGAGGATTTACCTTCTTCCCTCGCCCCCCACCCAGCCCTGATGTTAAAAGGGCCGCACCACAAAAGAGCATCATTAAATGGGGACTAGTTGAAAACGCAAAAAAGCAAGAGAGAGAGGAAACACAAATCTAGGTCTCCTTGCTCAGCGTTCCCTTTGCCGGGAACTGGAGCAGAGCCTGCTGATTCTCCACTGAAATGATTATGAGGATTCGCTTTCATTATGAGTTTCAAGGGTCTAGGGAAACCCGTCTTTTTTTCCCTTCCCATTAAAAAAGTGCTGTTTTATACACGCTCCTTTGAATATAATACCCTTTCTAATATTAAAAAAATCATTTCCCAGACTCCAAGATTCTTCTGATTAATTTCTAAAACACCATAGTGTGTCCTTACCTGTGGGGGAAAAAGGAAATTTAAAATGGTTTTTGAAAAGCGTATTTACCTGTGGAATGATCTTTGTTGGATGTGTGCAGAACACTTTGGATGGTGTACAGTGCAGTGACGTCATTTTAAATGACACCCCTTTACTGGATCTTCCTGTCACTGCCTTAAAGAACTGAAGGGAGGTCTTATGAGATGACATGATGTCACCTCTTGTCTCATTGGCTTTTCTGGAGGTCACTTTGTCTAAGCTCTGTCCTTTGTCCTGAATAAACAGAGGTGGGAGGCAGTAAGCACAGAGCTGTTATTTCTGCCCTCTCACTTCAAGCACTATTTATCCTTTCCTAACTGCCCCTTCCTATGAATGTGGAAGCACATAGGACACTATATGCAACCAAAATTTCCAACAATTACGATATGTGTCCACCTGTTGTTTTCTCACTGGTCAAATAAGTCATTTATAATTTTCAAATTGTGTCAATAAGTGGATAAAATGGTCGTATGAAAAGAAGAATCAGATATATTTAATTAATTGATTAGAACCCATAAGCTAAATGTAATTCATTTAAAATAATACTTTATTGAAAAAAAGAAAATTAAGTGCATTCTTAAATTTGAAATAGTGTTTCTAAAATTTTCAGATTTGACCACAGTGCATAAATAGAAAATGATATCTCCTGAAGAATACTATTACATAATGGTAACATTTAAAGCAAGCAGCCAACTTAAAACATAGACTTTCTGAAGGATTTTTACCTGAAAAGAAAAACATGAATGAAATGACACATACATGATTTCCAACTCTAAGACACTTTGGGCCTTTAGTAATGTTCCTTTTCAATGAAAAACTGATAATATCACAGAGAATATAAAATATGTGATTAAACAAAATGATTGCATTTAAGCCAAAGAATCATATATCTAGAATTGTTATTTTTTTACTTGAAAAATGTAATTATTGTATTTTCCAATAACTGAAAAAATATTTACTCATTCTAAATCAGTAACACCAACATTTTACTCTTCAAATTTGTTTTAATGGTGAAGACAATATATTTTAGTGGGAGTGGACAGGGAGTAGTGCGTCTTGGAAAAAATAATGAAGCAGACTTAGTTTTGTTCCTTTTTCAAAACAGCTGTGTTGACCAATATACCATAACATGCACCCACTATAGACATAAAATTCAAGGATTTTTAGTAAATGTATCAAGTTGTATAACCACCACAAAATTTTGTTCTAAAACATTTCCATCACTCCAAAATGTCTTTCGTCCCCATTTAGAGGTAACTCCTGTTTCCAGCTCCATCACTAGTATACATTCCTGTATACACAATACTACATTTTCCATTTGCTCTTTCAACATATTTTATCCTTTTTCCTCTGCTACACATATGCCACCTCTTAAGCAGTCTTGTCAATCTTAAGTGATATGATGTGACCATAACCACAAACATTTAAAAATGATTTACCAAACATCATGGATTTACTTGATACATTATATTGCCATGTTTCTTGATGGACAAATGTGCTATTGATGGAAGCAAAATTGTAAAAAGAATATAGTCACAGTTTCTACAGGGCACGAATAACCTTCTCCCAACTAAACCCTGTCACTTTTACTATAACTTAATTGTTTTTTAATCTGTATTCTTTATGCCTCACCAAGGTCCAATATGCTAGTAGACACTAAATGAATATTTTAAATATAAATACACCTTTTAATATGAGAAGGTCGTGTAATGAAATCACAAAGTAGAGAATAGCTTGGTGGGTTATGTGAAGTTACAGTATACAGAGCAAAGAATCAGTAGATGTTCCTTTCTGTGTCACTAATCAGATACTTGAAAAGGTCACTTAATATTATTGAGCTTCTCTTTCCTCACACTGAAATTAGGGCTGATTATATGGACAAACTTTAGAAGGCCTTTGAGTTCTAGTATTTTTCTGTTATCATTTTTTCTAAATAGAAAGAAGATAAATTGTTCATGTTTGAAGACAAACCGGCAAGACTTCTTCTTATACATTTATGAAATGAGATAATGTCATAATATTTTTCTGGTGGAAGCTAATGATGTATTTGTCTTCATTTGAGATTTTCTTTTTTTTTTTTTTTTGGAATACCTACAATGTGTTTGGTGCTACGTGCAAATGTTGGATATACAAAAATAAAATCAATATATTCCTAGCTACCAACACTTTTCTCTCTAATGCAAGAGAGAAGACAAGCAAAATGAATGGTTTTCCAATGTGATAAGGGCTGTGAAAGAGGTATTTTAAGTATTATGGAAAATCATCTCTTAGAAATAATAAAGAATTGTTTCATAATTTTTATGCTCACATAAAATTATTTCATAAGTTTAGGAAAATAAACAATTTTTCTATTACTTTAAAGACTTTTGTCATATATAAACTACAGTTCAATATATAACTGTTTTTGCAGAGTTTCAGATAATAGTCTATTAAGCTTAGAAAACACCAAAGATATTATTATTATAGACAACAAACATGAATTTTCTATCATGCAGCGTGTATTCATGACCTTTTTAAGTCAGTGCTAATTCATCCTTAAGAACTCAATATAGAAAAGACAACATACTAAGCATTATGGAGACTGTAAGTTTAGGAAAAATGTGGTGAACTGGTGTTGCCACCTGGAGAAAGGAAGCAGCATGACCACTGGTGCTACATTCAGTCCCTCAAATCAACTGGCAATTGTGTAAATCTGGAAAGGTGGTTGGATCACAACATTTCGCTACTCTCAGTTTTCCTATTGGTAACCACTGCTGTTTATAATACTGATATTAGTTGGATTTTGAGAGAATATTGTGATATATTGTAGATAGTGAGAATATTGAGATATAACATAAAATCCCTGGATACTCAAAGATGTGTTTGTATTGCATTCCTTCTTAACTGCTAAAATGTTCTTATTTTATGAGTAGGGAATTTTTTAAAAGGTGCATTGGCTTTCTAAAAGCTCAAAATGATTCCAGGTAATGGAAAATAATGAAATCATCCCTTTTTTGGAACTTTGCTATGTACTCAGTATTTTCTTGAGTGTTTCATTAATTCCTGAAACTTAATGTGTGTGATGAGAATGACTGTAAAAAATATAGTCTGAGAATAAGCAGAGGTAAAATTATGCAAACACACTAATTTTGTGACCAGTGATTGAAAAATAGATTATAGATCCCCATTTAGGATTCGGAAGATACTTGTTTTAAGAATTATTTCAAAAGAGATATTCAAACAAGAAAGAGTATTCTCAGGCATAGAATATGTAAGATAGAAAATGCAATAAAATTAGCTCTTCACTCACATAGATATTTAATTGCACATGAATGATACTAGGGAAGTGTTCCATAGTTAGAAAAACACACAAATTCTTACACTGTATTTTTGAGATTATTTTCAAATAGTAGGAAACATATTGTCTTTTTCGAATGTTCATTTATACTCATTCTAAAGGTTTGCTTTATTTTAACTTCTACATGCCACTGCATTGACTAATCTATAATATTTAACTAGAAATACTGCAGAGAACCCTCTGGGAAAGTCTTAAATTTGGAAAACAAATCTGTCTACAATTACTGCCTTATCATTAGACACTGCACAATGTCATCATGTTTGTTTTAAAGCTGAAAGATGTATGTATTGAGTCCTCCGTTAGATGCAGCCATATCCTATGGTATTTGTTTATGGAAAATTATTAAAACAATTCAAGAGGAGCTGGCAGGCTTCAAATTCTATAAATAGAACAGGCAGTCTGTTTCTGTAGACACTTTAATATGTGCCAAAAGGAAGAGTGATATTCAAATTCCAAAACTGACCACACACTGCACCAAGGTACAATCACTATGTACCTGGGAGACTATGACCTGGGAGATTCTTGGGGGCAGTCTTGAATGTATATTAATGCTACCATCATGGTCCAAACATTCATGATTTCTCCTTTAAGATATATTTCTGTATTAAAGGAAAAAAGTCAGCCAAAGACTCTATATCTGAAAGCTAGAAAAAGAGGAGAAAAACAAGAGAAGATCACTTCAGTCTTTTCATTTGAAATAAATCGATATGTTATAAATAGAACTGGAACTCCACTGCTGGGAAGAGAAGGACACAAGAGCCTCACATTTTCACTTTTATAAAATTTTGAGAACATTATCCTAGTTCAGAAAAATGCTAAGGAAAGTTTTGGTTTGCTTTTTTATTTATTTTCAATTTAAAGCGAACATTTCCGTAAAGCAACCTTATCAGAAAAACTGAGAACATTTTCTCAAATATTGTACCATTTATGTTTCCATATACTATATTGTATTTGTTAAGAACTAACATTTATGAATGGTGATCCACATCCTAATCCCCAGAACCTGAGAATATTGCCTCATACGGCAAAATATGTTATTAAAATAAGGATGCTGAGAGGAGAAGCTTATCTTGGATTATCCAGGTGGGCCCTAAATCCAACAGTAAGTGTCCTTATAAGAGTGATGCAAAAGGAGATTTGACACACAGAGGAGAAGGCAATGTGAAGACACAGACAGAGATGGGAGTGATGTGGCCACAAACCAAGGAACCCAGCAGCCACCAGAAGCTAGAAGAGGCAAAGAATAACTTCTCCCCTGGAGCCTATAAAGGGTGTTCAGCTCTGTGACATCTTGATTTTGGACTTCCACCCTCTAGAATTATGAGAGAATAAATTTCCATTGTTTGAAGCCACCAAGATTTTGGTAATTTGTTATGGCAACCCTAGGAAAGTAGTACAGAAGCCAGAGGAAAGCAGTATAATTCCTATATTTACAAAAATAGTTGTTAAAATGCACTGAGAGATTAAATGACTTACAAACAGATATTCAGCAACTTGGTTTCTAATATAAACACAAACACCAGAATTCTCTAAGATACCATTATATTCTGTCTCCACATGGCAGAGGACAAATATATGAATAATTTTTTATACTTTAACATATAATCTTACACCTGTGTCCCGAATTGGGGTTTGTGATATGCAGTCATTTCTATTCCTTCCCATAGAACAAACTATTTCCTTCACACTTGTACAGCATGCTTGGTAGAGTGAGTTGCCAATATGTTTTCTCAGCTTGTAAAATAATTAATGTGACTGGTAGGGAATCATCCTATAACAAACCATATGGGAATACCTTTCTGTGCTGACTTCAGTCCTTCTTGTGGGAGTGTAAACCATACGTTCAGATTCATTTGTTATATTGTAGGAATTACACGGGGCTGAGCCATCCTAATTTATGATTCTATCTAAGGATAGAAGAATCTTTTTTTTTTAAGGGAAAATATAGGATGTGTTAAGGAAGACTTGCAGGTAGTTTTGTAAGGAAAAGAATCATTTTTCAGAGCATTTAAGATACTAAAAGAATACACATATGGTTCATAATTCCCTAACATAATATAGTATGTTCAAGACTCCAGGTTCTTGTCATTTTCACCATTTATTTTTATTTTAATATATACTTTTCATAAGCCATTTTCAGGCCACGGGAAAGATAATATCCGTCTACATATTATATATTTTACTGGGAAAAATCCTCCACACCACTTTCCATTTTCAATCACAATACATAATTTATTTGATTTCCTAATGTGTTGGTTGTATTCAAATACTAAGTAAGACATATGAGTATAAAGATTTCTTTTTTTTTTTTGCTCAATTGTGTATCTCAAACATCCTAGGACAGCTCCTTGCTCAATAAGATGCATAATAATAAATATTTGTGAAATTTTCAAAAGAACAGCCAACTTGATATAAAATTGTCTAAATGATCTTACTATCACCCCAATATTTGTGCTTGATATAAATCACTCTAGATATCTGTATTATTTGATACAATTTGGAAATAAGTGCTCTAAGAATATGAATTTTCTAAGGATAACATTAGTAAGACAAAGGTCTTTCCTTAAAAATATAGTTACCATTTACCAGGCGGACTCTCAACCACTGCACCACCAGGGAAGCCCTGTTTTTGTGAGAACATTTAACAAGAGCTCTACCTTCTTAACACATTTTAAGTGCACAATACTGTGTTGCTAGGTATATGGACTACATGAGAGACGTTATGGTAAGTGAAATAAGCCCATCTCAGAAGGACCAATACTGCATGAGTCCACTTACATGAGGAATCGAAAGTAGTCATTCCCATAGAAGCAGGGAGTAGAAGAGCACTTGCTGGGGGCTCGGGGGGGAAATGGGGGCTGTGGTCCTGGGTGTAAGATTTCATTTATGCAAGATGAGTACATTCTAGGGACCGGATTGTGACAGTCACTCTTGTAGAGTCTGAGAGGATAGCAAAAGCAGATGGATGAACATGGAAAAAAGGTACAGATGGGGGAAGCTTGCAGCTTCTAAGGGAAGAGTAAGGAGTCCAGTTTATCCTGATATGGAGGGCAGTCAGTGACTAACTCATCATTGAAAATCATGAGGCAGGGCTTCCCTGGTGGCGCAGTGATTGAGAGTCTGCCTGCCGATGCAAGGGACACGGGTTCGTGCCCCGGTCCGGGAGGATCCTGCATGACGCGGAGCGGCTGGGCCCGTGAGCCATGGCCGCTGAGCCTGCGCGTCCGGAGCCTGTGCTCCGCAACGGGAGAGGCCGCAACAGTGAGAGGCCCGCGTACCGCAAAAAAAAAAAAAAAGAAATTCATGAGGCAGTCTCCTCACTTAGTGTTCACAGCGTCCCTCTGAAGCAGGCAGTGTTACTATTCCCGTACACAGATGAGATAACTGCCTGGGAGGGAGTATAGACAGTGTCTCAGCTCAGGCAGCTATAACAAATTACCATGGACTGGGCGGCTTAGACAACAAACATTTATTTCTCATAGTTCTAGGGGCTGAGAGGTCCACGATCAGGTGCCAGCATGGTCACGTTCCTGGTGAGAACCCTCTTCTGCTTTACAGATGGTCATCTTTTTGTATCCTCACAGGTTAGAGCAGAAAAAGAAGCAGGTCCTTTGATGTCTCTTCTTACAAGGGCATTATTTTAGTACAGGCTTCTATAACCAAATGCCATAGATTGAAAGGCATAAAAGAAACAAACATTTATTTCTCACAGTTCTGAATGCTGGGAAGTCCAAAATCATGGCCTCAGCCTATTCAGTGTCTGGTGAGAACATGCTTCCAGGTTCATAGATGTAGTCTTCTAGCTGTAACGCCACAGGGTGGAAAGGGCTAAGGAGTTCTGTGGGTCCTCTTCTGTCATGACCCAGTCACCCCCAAAAGCCCCACCTTCCAACTCTGTCACCTTGGGGATCAAGAATGCAACATATGAATTTGGAGGGGACATGAACATTCAGACCATAGCATAAGGGCTTCACCCTTATGACCTAATTATACCCCAAAAGCCCCACCTCCATATATCATCACAATGGATATTAGGGTTTCAACATACGAATTGAGGGGCCTAAATACACAGTCCAGAGCAAATAGTTCCCCAGTCTTGTAAACGACAGGATTGGGATTCTGGTGGGAGCAGTTTTGCTCCAGAGCCTAGGCTGATCGCTGAGTACTTTCGGAATAGCAAAATTGAGGCCATCCCAGGAGGAGCCAGGGTATGCCTGACTGAGAAATTTGTTTGCAAATTGCTAGATAATGAAGTTCGATTTAAGGGTTTGAAGAAGAGAATGGAAAGTTGTGGTTGTGTTTTAAAGTGATGATTCCAGAAATGCCATAAATGATGGATTGAAGGGGAGGGAACGTGGAGTCAGCCTCCAGGAAGAAGCCTACTGATAGAGTCTTGTTGAAACTAGAGGCCGCTAGATAAGGCCGACGGTAGAATGTGTTGAACTGAGGAGTCTGAGGCTATGTGGGAAATGTCTTTGATTTGGATGAATTTAGGACACACGGGTTTAAATGTTCCCTAAAATTTGAACCGTTATAGATACTCAGTGCTTGCAAAGGTCTCATTAATAGTGTAACGGTTCCATCAGTTCTACCCATTCCAGTGAATAGATTGGTAAAAATATTCAACTTGAACTTTTATATCTGTGCTATTTTTTCAGACCTACTTTCTCCTGCAGTGCATACAATAAATCTAGTTGTTAACAATCTGGAATAGTTTTTCTTCCTAAAACCAGACTCTTAACCAAGTTCTATGCCTTGGTTATTGGACTGGTGTAGTCAGAGAAAATAACAATAAAATTCATAATTATGGAGTTCTAATAGTAGGACTATGCTTCTGATAGCATCGAAGACAGTTTCATAATAAACACTATCATAAGGAAGTTCACTTGTGATGAGAGATTAATTATCCAATTAGGCACATAAATTATCCCCCAACTCTCATATAGTTTGTCTATAAGAGGTTGTAAATACTGTCATTTTAACTGCAAGTCAAAAAGGAGGAATGGATAAAAATAACATCCCCGAGATGTGAGGTGAACTTTACTGATTTTGCTGCATATTGATTTCTTGTATTCAGAGTACACTTATTTTATTGGAAATATTGCTTTGCAAGTAACATTTTACTGGAGATAAACCCTCACTAGGAAATTGCCACTGGAAATGACTTAGGCCAATAAAAAAAACTGCACATGAGGACTGAGCTATGTAGATAAAGACATCTGCTTGTCCCATAAAATATGTGCATCATAGAAAGGTCAGGAGAGGTGAAAATATGCTATTTGCCATATTCTGCCATTAGTGTTTTACTTTCTTACCCTGTTATATACATGTGCCTAGAAATGAAGTAAAATCTTTCAATGGTATAAACATACAAAACTAAAGGAAAAGGACATTAAGAATTAATCCAGTCGTAGGAAAAGCACAATGATATGGGTGCGAACATAAAGGATATAGTATTATCACACCAACAGAGTAGAATAAAATACTAATCAGATCAAGACACAATTAGAGACATTTCAGTCCTTAAAATGTATTTTAATTATGATTATCCCAACTGCTAATTATCAAGAAGGTGGTGCATTGACCAAAAAATCTGTGAATTGAAACTGGCAACCAAATGCAGAGCCTGAAGTTAAAGTCAAACTTACCTTTGCTTTTAAAATATCACCAATTTGTAAATTTGGCAGGATTTGTGCTAGAAGGAAAAGATACTGAGCCTTAGAAGCAGACATTGTAATAGCTATTGGAGTATTTGAAAAATGAATAAGACAAAGAACCTGCTCCTGGATGTAGAAGGATGTTTGAAATACGGGCATTGTATATGCAAAGACACAAAATGAAATCGTATTTTCAAGTAATGGTGAGAATTTAGGGTATTTTCAGAGCTATGTAGTGAGACTGAAAGGTTGCTTTGACTTAGCTAACCTAAAATATTTAACCTAAGTTGAAATAATGTTTATTTCACAAGGTAGGAATCAAATGAGATAAGCTCTGTAAAACCTTTAGCACAGCTCACACCCCTCAGCCCACTTCCTTTTCACACACAGCTGTGATGGGAAATTCCTTGTGTTCTCAGACTCAAGCAGAAAACATCTATTCTAAGGGAAAATCCCTCCTCTGACCACTTTACATACAAGCAAGTTGGCATGGAACTGTGGGTGAGTTAATGCCGCTAAACAGTGGTGTCAAAGCACCAATGAATAGCTGTCCCATGCTCATTTCCACCAGGCACACAGCCTGGGAAGCGTTCTCTGTGCGTTCAGAAGTCACCCAGTAGCCAGCTGGATAATACACTATTATATACATCCTTTCTTCCTTCCTGTTTCTGCCTCCCACTCCCAAGCTCTCTCCTCCGGGGACCTCCTCTTAAACTACATGCACACAAGCCCGGGTCTCAGGCTCCATCTCCAGGGAAACCCAAAGAACATCCTGACACATAATAGGTACGCAAATGACAGATTCCTTTTTGCCTGTTCTAATGCATTTAAACTGTCTCCATTGCTTACCAAAGTAAGTGCAATTTTCTCTTTCTGGCCACTAAGGTCATCCACAGAATGGCTACCCATTTTTTGTATAACGTATTATGATACATGACTTCTCTACAGGGACATTACTCAGCTACTGACTGTTCTTTAATGCATTCCGTTTCCCACAGTTGTGCTTTTCTCCATGATCTTTAACTTCTCAGAATGCTCTTAATCCCATTTTTGCACATCGTAATTTTATAGAGTCTTTAAGAGGTTCATCAAATCACCTACAAAAAGCCTTTTCAAAATCTTTCCTACCAAATGTTCCTTTTTCCTGTGGGGTTCAGTTAATCCTCAAGAGTACTTTATCTGTGGCTCTTATTTACCTTTAAATTCAATAATCAACTAGGAGGTACTTGTTTCCTATACTCTACTAAATGTTAAACTGCACAAGCGTAAATCGTAATAGTTTCATATCTCTTACTGTGCCCGACACCCTGACATAGTATGTATGTGTGGGTGTGTGTGTGTATCCTCTGTAGAACTGTGTATTATGTGGATATAATTGATACGTAAAGTAGTCACCTTAATATTATTTTTTGGTTATAAAGATTATATATGTTAATTGCAGAAACATTTTAAAAACAATAAACAAAAATTCCCAGATCTTACTGGCCAAAGAAAACTATTAATATTTTGTTTCATATTTTTTTAAAAATTTAATCAATTATAATATTATTTTACCATTGCATTTAAATTAATAAAGACCACATTATTATTAGCCATTTTTCAAAATGTACATAAAATAAATAATAATAAACCTATTAATAGTTGATGAGTTCCAGACATGAAAATATAGAAAAGAAGCCCTTTTTTCATAGATATGAAATACAACATTTATCTCTGTGAATTTGAGGATAAGTATTTTCTTTTCTTTCCTTTTCTTGTAATGTGTTTGCTGGGTGTTTGTATATGTGTGTGTGTTTATGTGTTTTACTGCTAGATTTATGAAGAGTTAGGAAGCGCTCCCTCCTCTTGTGTGTGTGTGTATAGAATTGGTGTTGTTTCTTAAATGTTACCAAGTATTAACATTAATATTATAAAGCACTATAAAATATTAAACATTTAATAAAATTCTCCAGTAAACTCAGGTGGTCCTAGAGTTTTCTTTGTGTGAAAGTATGTAACTAAAATTTAATTTTTAAAATAGGTATAGGTTTGTTGCATGGTTTCATTTTCTTTGTGAATGAGTTTGGTTAGTCTTCTTTCAAGGAATTTGTCCAGATCACTTAAACTGTTGACTTTATTGCCGTAAATTATTCATAATATACACTTTTTATCATTTAAAAATGTAGTATCTGTAATGATATACCTTTCTCATTCTTGATATTGTTATTTTTTCCTTCCCCTTTAACTCTATCTGTTTGCCAAGGTTTTCATCATATTTACTGATCTTCTCAAAGGACTACTTTTGACATGATTGATCTTTTAAAATTATTTTTTCTGGCTTTTATTTCATTCAATTCTGGTCTAATGTTTATTATTTCTTCTCTTAATTTGTTCTTGTTTGTCTAGAGTCTTTAAGGAAGGGCAGATTTTTTCTTATGTGACTATACTGAGGTTATACATTTGGGGGAAAAAATACCACAGAGGTGAAAATGCCTTTTCTTACCATGTCCCATCTGGGGATACATGCAGTGAACATGTTAACATTCCCCAGGTCATGTTAACATCAATCACCTGGTCAAGGTCTTGCCATGTTTCTTTTAAAACTACCCCTCACTCTTTACCTTATCGACTATTTTTGAAACATGTTACTAAGTCTAGCCCATAACTCATTGGAGAGGAATTCAGTGTCACCACCTAGAAGAGGATATTTACATAAATATCTTCTGTAAAGATGTCTCTTTTTCCTCATGTATTTATTTATGCAATCATTTGTATCAATAAGGATTCATGAATATTTATTGTATTATTGGATTATAATTCAGTATGTTGTTTATTCTGTTGCTTAAATTGTTTTATCTTTGGCCATTTGGGCCTCTTTTAGTGGCTCCTGTGTCCCTATGAGATACCCCTACCATTGTGTGTGTGTGTGTGTGTGTGTGTGTGTGTGTGTGTGTAAGTACATCCTTATTTTTTGGCAGTGTAAGATGTTATGGGCTCATCTTGTTATATCCCCTGCCTTTAGCCTAGAATAAGGCATTTCTCTAAGGAAATTTGGTTCATTTTATTCGAGAATGGTTAGAAACAAATGAAAATCTGCATGATGGGTATTCTTGTTGCTAATGCTGCATCTGGGCCATCTAAGTGGACAGAGCTGGGATACATAGATGTGTACCAACCCATGTATACAGATACTCAGTTACGCGTGTCTCTATCTCCATCCTCTTTGGTGGACGTGCACCAGCTGCATCTCACGTACAAACACAGGTAAGTAGAAGGACTAGACACACTGGAGTTTTCAAACTTAAGCTGTCAGCTCATTAGCCTTCACATAATGAGAAGAACTTTCCTCAAAAGCATACTTTCAATGCAGACCCACTCTTATATCCAGAGCTGAGCAAATTGTGGCATAAATTACCCTGGACCCTGTGACATGTGTGGGCATGGACTGAGCACATGATCTGGTGGCACACATTTCATGGCATCCACTCAAACTGAAGGCAGTCTGTTGAGGGTCTTCAATAACAGTGTGAAAAAGGGCGAGAGAAATATGCACCATCTGTATGGACAGAAAATCTGTGTCTCCTCCCAAGACGTATAGGTTGAAATCCTACCCCCCAATGTGATCGTATTAGGAGGTGAGGCCTTTGGGAGGTGATTACGTCATTAGGGTGCAGCCCCTGTGATTAAGGTAAGAAGCGACACTGGAGAGATGATCTCTCTCTATCTCTGCCACGTGAGAGCACAAGAAGAAGACGCACCCAGAAGAGAGCTCTCACCAGAAAAGGAACTCTGCCAGGTCTAGAGAGGACTTCTCAGCCTCCAGAACTGTGAGGAATAAATTTATGTTGTGTAAGCCACCTAGTATAGTAATATGTTACAGCAGGCCTGACCTGACTAAGATAGCATCAAGTACAAAGTACCATGAGTTTGAATGTGTTTTATGTGCTTTGAGGTGAGGAACAGACTGGGGCTAAGTCCTCGAGAGACAGAATGGGACAGGTGATGGTGTTTGTAACGATAGCATCACGGGAAGGAGGGTCCTATGGGAGCTAAGTCAGTCTAGAGAAACACACCCACACCCTTGGGTGGTAGCAATAGACAGAGCAAACAGGCTCTGGTATTGATGAAAAGAGACATCTCAGGAATGTCACTTCCTGGCTCATGGGCAGTAGATTGACCATCGGGCTGGCCCAGGAAGCACGGGTCCACTGAAGCTTCCAGGTTGCAAATATTTTTCTCCTAGTTCTTTGAATTTCTACTGAAAATAACGCCATCGGGTTTTTGTGGAATAAATTTAATTTTGAGATTATTCAGAGATACTTTTAATAACTGTAAAAAAAATCCATAAAAATGATGATAGCAAAGGGAAGGCCTCATAGAATGTGTTATATAAAATGGTATGTTGCTTGCTCTTAGTAACTTATTTGGGAAAGAACACTACTCCTGTTCATCCCCAAACAATATACAGAAATTGAAATCAGGTTGGGAACAACACTCTTAAGTGTAAATATACTCTGCAAGACAGTAAAAAAGTTAAAGTTTTATTTTCCAAATCAATTGACCCCAAGATGAAGATGGGCAGCAGAAGTTTGATCCAGATACACAAAAGTAACTACATATCCCTCTTACTTAATACAACAAATACAAATGAGACCTTTGAAAGAATAAAATAATAACGTCTGTGGATCAAAGGGAAGGTTTTACTGCAATATGATACAACGTTTTCTAGTAAGTAGATAAGTGCAGAATGTCCTTAATTAAAATAATGAGGTACAAAGAGCAGGGACAGTGGTAGAGGGTCCTCAGCCTCCTTAGAACATGAGTGAAACTTCACATACACACAGATACCTGTCAAAACGTCTCTGTGTGATTGAAGGAGTTCAGGGCAGTTGTGCTCAGAGTTGACCTTCAGGCCGCCTCTGTGTTTTCTCCGGGCATAAGTACCTGTAGAACTGTTCCTACATCTCTGCCCCTGAGGGCTGAATAACCTACTGCCTTTCAAGGACTGTCTTGAAATCCATCTGTTACTAACTGGTTTCCTTATAACTCATGGCTGCCCTCCTTCAGTTTTCTAGAAACTTGTCGACTAGACATAAAAATTAAAAAAGAAAAATTCTCTGGATCTGATCCTTGGAAAATTCACAGCCTCAAACCCTTGCACACGGTGACAACGCCACAAATACTCGTGACGTTAAAAAAATAAGAATAAAAATAGTTCTTGCTTACATCACTCTTGATGAGTAGAAAATAATTTTCTTTTAAGAAATATGTGGAGGAAATTCATAAACATCTAGATGGAAACTGTTGAAACCTGAGAAAATTTTAAATTTAGAGAAAGAGACCCTGTGAAATAGCAGGTGACATATATGATGATTAAAGTAATACGTGTAAAACAATTTAACGAGCCAAATGCCTCGGGTAAATGCCTCAGTTAAATGATAGTTGAATTCATAAGTTAACATGAGTTAATAAAAGAAAGTACATCAAATAGACTACTATGTGAGTTTTGTAACATTGTTTTTCCCTGAAGAATATTAAATGACATATTTCCAAAATTTCAGGGGATATTAACTATGAACATAACTTATTGCTCAGAGAAATATTTAACATTTTCTAGTAATGATTATTAGAATCCCAGCTTCTAAGATCTCTAAACACACACAGTATGCACGTGCACGCGCACACACACACATACAATATGTTTACAACCTCATACAAGAAGAGGTATTTCTAAGGACAATACAAAACCCAGGAAAATATTATGTTGTTTAATTTATCAAACAAAAAATGTCAAAACAGAAATAACATATTTGGAGAAAAGAAAATAGTTGATTTTTACCAGAGGATGATTTATTTTTTCCTAGGCCGAGAAGGTAGCAACAGCAGAAACTGTTCTAGTACATTGTAACTGAACCAACTTCTGTTGTCTAGGGTCCTGTTATCCAGGACAGTGACATTGTGGCCTGTGCTGAAGCCAGTGGTTGATGGTAGAAGTTTTGCTATCATACAGACTCATAAGTAGTAATGCCTGAGTTCAGGGCCATCAGATAAAAGGGAAGCTTGTAAATCCAGTAACCACCTGTGGATTCCAGGGCACGTAGCAGAAACGGTTCCTGAGAAAAAGATCCATAGGGCTCCTTCCGTCTGAAGCCTAAGAGCTCAGGTGGTGAAGACTCTGTTGGCGGGGCCTGTACCACCAGCACTCCATCACCCACACTGTGCTTATTCGCATTCTAACCACTCAGCACTTAGTGGGCTGCACCCCTGCTGGCAACGTGGAAGGGGCAAGGTACGCAGAGATGGTGTTCCCAGTATCTGTGGGTGAAAGCAACCAGGGGAGGCAGGATATGCAGCCCTGGGTATGGACAAAGGATGAGCTACTACATACAACACCGAAAGTATTCAGTTCTGTCTGTGGATGGAGGAGGAGACCGTGGGGGAGTGGCTGTCAAGCCCGTGTGAAAATGAGAACCCGATGTGCTCAAACAGGAAACTACAGCTGTGTCCTCTTCGTTTCTCTAAAGCACACTACCTCGGATTACAATAAAGGGTTAAAACCCACATACCTGCGTAAAAATATTTTTACAGACTAAGACTGCATGATTTAAAAAGTGCATTGCATTTATTGTCAAGTATAAATTATTTAAGCTAAATTAAGTGCTAGCAGGCCTCAGAGAGCACACAAAAAATTGCAATCTCCTTTGTAAAGATTTTAGAGAAAGAGTAGGCATGACTTCATCTTCAGCTGCATAGATGTTTCAAGGTAAAATAGATGGTTGACGGGAATATCTTGCTAGCTGTTTTATTTATTTATTTGAGCCTCGTGCTCATTGGCTACTGTAACTGCACCAAAAGACAAAAGTGACTTTAACAACATAAAAATGTATTTTCTCTCATTTACATTCTGGGTAATATGTCAGCTGTCTGGAGTCAGGCACGCAGTCACCTTTGGTTTCCACGCTCTTGACCATCTAAAAGGAACACGTGGTCTTAGCTGGTGCACTGGTTCCCCATCACATCTATCCTTCTCCCAACTGACAGAGAGGCTAAGTGTGGGTTCCACCCGTCTCCAAGGGCATGGCTGGAGAGTTGCATGTATTCATTTATTCCAAAGGACGTATGGCTTAAAAAACTACCAACGTCTAAACACAGTGAAAGGCTCTGAGAACATATGAGTGAAAAGTCTGTAATCTAGTGAAACTTATACTTAATGGTGGAGAGAAGGTATTGATGAACAGAAGGCTGATGATCTACACTGTGCTACATCATGATAAGTGTTGTCTGAACTATGATTCTTAGAGAAGCCATCTCTTAATGTCTCTGTGTCTGAGTTGAAACATTGGCATCTCTAGGTATATCGAAATTAACCAGATGGTCATTGGAGGCCCACAGCTGCAATGGAGGTAGCTAGGCAGCCGTCTGTCCTACTAAAACTAGGTGTTCTTTTATTGAAGAAAAAAAAAGGGGGAAATGGACCTTTCAGGAAGCTAGCAGCTTCACCAAGCCATGTCAAGCTTATTTGTAAGAAAAATTTTACACTTTTTTCATAATTTGGACAGATAGCAACAATAGTGATAAAACTCATAGACTGTGTAAAATAAGAGAGATAGGAAATACAAATTTCTTTATTTAGAGTACCCAAGGAATAATAATATAAACTTCCTGTAGACATGATTAATTGCCAAACTCAAGTGGGACATTACCCATACAAGAATAATTAGCCCATACAAGAATAATTTTCACTTTACATTAAATCTCTGAATAAGCTTTGTTTCCTATGCAAGTATATTATTTACTTTTCATGTGCTAGTAGGTTCAGATACTTATGCCCATCTAAGTTAATGAAACACTTGATGTATTTGAATGCTTTTAATCATTCTTGGCATGTTCAAAGCTGTGAACTTCCTTCATGTTGATTATGACATAGGATAAGATTTCTCCCAGTTTAAACGTTTTAATGAGAATCTCTATAGAAATGTATTTATATGCATATGTAAATATTTTGTGTATTTTATACTATTCAGAAAATTAATATTCTCTGTCATTTTCAAGCACTATATTCTTAGCAAAATAATTCCACATTCTTAAACAATTTTTGAATAGATAATGAATTTGACTTATAAATACAGTAAATTGTAATCAGTTTAATCACCACACAATTTTAGTCAATGTCCTTTTCTACTTGTTATATTTTGCATGTTTTTGGATGTCAAGAAACTTCAAAATTTCCAAGCTAGCTCTAATAGCACAACAATGTCATTTGATCTGCTGCTTTACCCCATGTATTCATTTATTCCAAAGATGTATGGAAAAAACAACTACCAACTTCCAAACACAGTGCAAGGCTCTGAGAACATATGAGTGAAAAGTCCATAGATTGATGAACAGAAAGATCTACACTGTGCTACATCATGATAAGTGCTGTCTGAACTATGATTCTTAGAGAAGTCATCTCTTAAAGTCTCTGTGTTTGAGCTGAAGCATTGGCACAATTCTCTTATGACACTTGACTTTATCAGCTGGTTGGATTCTCTATTCTGTTTGTATTCTGTCTATTCTTTTCCTTGCTTAAAACTGATGTAGAAATTAAAAGGGCATTCAGGGTTTCCCTGGTGGCGCAGTGGTTGAGAGTCCACCTGCCGATGCAGAGGACATGGGTTCATGCCCCGGTCCGGGAAGATCCCACATGCCGCGGAGCGGCTGGGCCCGTGAGCCATGGCCGCTGAGCCTGCACGTCCAGAGCCTGTGCTCTGCAACGGGAGAGGCCACAACAGTGAGAGGCCCGCGTACTGCAAAAAAAAAAAATAAAATAAGGGCATCCAGGTGTATTCTGTATTCTCTCTCAAATACTTTGTCTTATTTTTTATTATAGCGATATGGTCACATTAGTCTAGTTTTCCTAACAACAGTGTAGATAAGCACTTATCTTCCTATTTTACTTTACAGGAAATTGATTGGGAAAAGCAGGCCTTAATGGTGTACAGGCTTTGTGTGTACCTCGCTGTTTTCATAACATCCAATGCTGATAATCCTTTCTCTTGTCATATTTGGTGAGAGAGTCGGTGTTCTTTTTGTATGGGGAGCATATCCAAGCAAGGATGAGTGGTTTACGAATATACAGAATTTAATTATTAGCTGCATATGAGAACAGTGAAATTTTGCATTACTTTTTTTCAACAAATATGTATCGAGTACCTACTGTCTTTGAAGGTATTAGATCATGGAAATAAAGGAATAAATGCAATAAATATACTGTTTACCTTGGTGTAGAGTGAAAACTCTGTAAGCATATACATTATTAATATTTGCAGTGTGATTAGTGACCTAAAAGAATATTACAGAAATTCAAGAGGATGAAGAGCAACTTCTTACGATTCTTTTAGATAAAAACTGACTATGCAAAATTCTAATTTTCTAATATTGGTATATTGAAACAACTAACTATTTTAAATGATTGGCTTCAGTAGATGTTTACATATAAATCATGAATTGGGAAAAGATTGTGGAAAGTGGCTTCAAAATTATCTTCTAAAACAGCAGTGCCAGATATAGTGGTATAGAATGCATAGGATTCCTAGGAAAAGTGTGGTCCAGAATGTCTATGCAGATCCAAGTCATCCTTCAATTATAGAGACATTGGACGAAGATACCCCACGTAAAGTATCAGGGAACGTGGTATGCATACATCGTTTTCTAAATATGAAGTATGAAGAAAAACGGACCAATTTGTATCATGCTTTATATATGATGTATATACTCGTAATGTACACCCTCAAAACCATGAAATTCTAGGATGGAGATTAGCAATATAAGACCCAATTAAAGTAATTTAGCTTCTTGACATTTTATAGCCTCATAATAAAGTGTCTTTTTGTTTCTGTCTTATATACAGGACAAAATTATTTGGCAACGGATTCGTCACGGTATTTTATTACCATGTATCTGTTTGTACCCTAATTATCCAGTACTTTTTAATAATACATTGATATGACTGACTGTAACTACTAGAAGTAGTACATAGCTGAGAAAACATTAAAGTACAAGTAAAAATAATTTGTGATACTAGAACTAATGCTCATAGCATTACATACCTGGACTGGTTGTGTAACTTATCTTTTCCACACTTAGGTTAAATAGAAAGGCACTAGAGTTCAAAGTTTGTACACACACACACACACACACACACACACACACACACACACACACACACGTGCGCGTGCGCATGCGCGCTTACCATCGTGGGAAAGGTAATTCAACACTGTACTAATTTTATGTGGCCCCAAGGCTGAATTTGGAAGTTTTAGTCATCAATAGTCAATTAAAAATATATGCCATTACTTGTGACACATATATCTTATTTCTATCCTGATTTTTATGTAAAAGACAGATTTTTGCTTTCAAAGAGAGTCTACTTACGTATCAGAAAAGCCGGAAGAGAGCAGGGGTGCTAGTGGTGTGGCTGTGCATGGCTGATCACACAGTATGAGAGTGGGAAGCGATTACAGGCAGGAAGACCTGTGCTTGGGAGATGCCAGCTCCCCAGCCTCCAGCCATATTAGACCACAAGATGAATTTTTACTCCTAGCCTGACCGTGTGCTCCTACAAACGAACTGACCGATTTCATTACATTATCATTTAAGAGAATAGTTGAAATTAAAAGAGGCTGTCCAAACTGATTTTGGTATTACCATTAATATTATCCTTCATAATGGTACTTGAAAGAAAAGAGCAATTGGGATTGAATCTGGTTGAGAGCTGTAGTAACTCACATTGATGTCAATTTTTTCTACAAAAATGTCCTGCAAAGCTACGCCCTAAATGTACTGTATTATGCATGGTCTCCAAGGATGGCTAAAACATCAATTCTGGTCTATTTAAACCACAGATGACCAAGAGAAGTAGACATATGCACAAGTAACTATGTTACCATATAGCTGTTTTACACACACACACACACACACACACACACGAATGAATGCATGAAACCATTATATTAAAATTTTATGTGTAAATTGGCAGTATACATATAACACAGAAATAAAAGATTGAATTTTTTATCTTCTCTAGTATCAGGCCTTGTATTTCATTGTCTGGCAAACTTGGGATCTAACTCTAGTTCTGACTCAGGGGTCAGCAGGTGATGGGAGTAGATTTTGAGGCATGTTAGCATCTCCTTAGGAGGCAGTTGCCCTCCCCAAACTGTGTGACCTCTGCAAGGAGGGTCATGGGAGAGTGAATCCCCTAACTTCGTCTTCTGTTTGTCTTTTCCTGTCAGTGCTGCACAGGTGTCTGAATCCAAATGGCAGTAGTGTAATCAAACTCTCAGCTATCACCTATGACAGTGAACATGCAGGATGACAGAGCATGGTGGAGAAGGGCTGGGAGTGGATTAGAAAAGACAAGAGAAGAGAGTAGGGTAGAATGATGAGGCTGTTGTCTCTGTTGATGTTGATGTGCTCACTCCATGAGTTTCGCAGTGCAGGTCTTAACCCTACAGTCAGGGAGGAAGACATTTCCCTCTACCCTTCTAGGTTCTTCTGGCTGGTCTGAGAATTAAGTTGATATGAGACAGATGAATAGGAGAAAATGAAACAAAAGTGTCATAACACTTATACATGGGAGAGACCCAGGAAAACTGAGTTAACTCGTCAAAATGGCTGAAACTCTCACCATAAATACCATCTTCAGCTAGACAAAAGAGGACGTTAGCGGTAGTGGTTTGGAATTTCCAAGGGTAGGAAGGTAATTTAGTGGAGTTGGAAAAGCAAATGTTTGGTAAAGAAAAGTTTGAGGGGCCAGGCAGAGACAGGGGTGACACTGAGAGGAATTTTAACAGGCAGACTTTGCTAGGGCTCTCCCTGTCTACACACCTAGGTCGTGCTGTAGTTTATGGTGAGGCTCCCTTCCTGGAACAAGTCCACTGTCTACACTCTAGAGACAGTTAGGCGGAAGGTCCAAGTTTCTTCCTGAGTCTTTTGAGCCTTGACTGTCCTTAGCTCAAAATAATCTGCATGCCAAAGGGCTATGTTAGATTGGCCAATTTTGCTTCCCTACACTGGTAGCTAGTCCTTTATCCTTATCACAGTGTTTGGGTTGGGAGTGTCATTTTCTAGTTTCGGAAATGACTTATCTTCATTCTTGCAAAATACTCACTATTGCCATTCTCATATAGGGTTGCCACATTTTTTTCAGGGAAGTTCTGGCTTTCTCTCTATGCCTCCGCCTTCAACAGTCAAGTCACAAAATGGACCATCTTTTGATGCTTTTATGCTGTGACCACACGTTTTTTCCTAGCTGCCCGGCCATAGCAATCTCATAATGCTCTAAGTTTATAGGGAGGAAAGGTGCTCCCTCTGGAAGCTCTTGAAATTGTTTTTATCACTTGCTAACAAAATGAGATTTTGCCAACTTTTGCGTGGTCGGTGGTCCCACGTAGGTTCAAAGTAAACAGTTTTCTCAGTTAAGATGTAAAAACTTAAATTAATTCCCCATGGTGCCTAATCCACAAAACAAGGGAGCAGTTTACTAACCGATAGACTCGTGTTTTCATAACTTATTAGCCTGCCATTTACTCAGAAAACACTGCTTTAAGATAGAAAATAAATGAGACCAGGCCCACAGTGCAGATGTGGGGAAAACACTAATAGTTGTCTGCAGGATTCCTAGACTTGCAGGAAATAGTCATACATTATGAATTAATAAAACATAAAAACTGAGCTAAGACAGTGTTAGTATAAAAAAATAGAACTTCATCTCGATCTAATGTCACTTAATATAAATTGTGCACATAACTAATTTAAAAACAAGACAACTTAGAATATTCACAATAGTTTTTACATGGAAAATTATCACAATCTGTTAATGTTGATTCTTATTGCAAATTACTAGGAATTCTAACTTCCAGTGCATTCTATTGATATTTTGGAAAGAAACGTTTAGTATGTTAGGGTATTAAATTACTATTACAATTACTGTTAAAAAGCTGAAGGGAAAATAACCTTATGCCGTAGATAGTTAAATATCTATCTCAAAATTTATGGAACAGTCGGATAAATCAATACACCCATAATTTCATTACTAGGCAGATAGCTAATGTGGGCATTATTAAGTAGCCTGATATTATCATGACAACAGGAAAATAAATTTTAAAACAAACCACTTCTAACATATGTAAAATATGTCTATGAATGCTTTAAATTATGAGACCTATAGTCTAGTGACGTATTTATTTCTTGATTTCATTATTTTTATGAAATATTCTGGATGTACGTTATAGCTTAAAGAATTTTACCCTAGGTATAAAACGGCGCAGAGATTAGTCCAGCTTTTTTTTTTTTGGGGGGGACATGGGCCTCTCACCGCTGTGGCCTCTCCCACTGTGAAGCACAGGCTCCGGACGCGCAGGCCCAGCAGCCATGGCTCACGGGCCCAGCTGCTCCGTGGCATGTGGGATCTTCCCGGACCGGGGCACGAACCCGCGTCCCCTGCATCGGCAGGCGGACTCTCAACCACTGCGCCACCAGGGAAGCCCTAGTCCAGCTTTTGAAGTAACAGAAACACACATTTATATTTGCACTTTTCCACTTACCAGCTTTGCCATCTTCATCACGTTTATAAATGTTTCCCTGCTTTCAAATCTACAAATGTGATATAATATTTCATATAATAGATTTTTTTGTGGATACTGAGTCAGTGAAAGTAAAGCACATGGCTAACCAGGCACTTAGTTGAATGACATCTAAATATATAATAGAAGTAATGATTTATGTCAAGAGTATGGTGAAGGATGAGGAATTATAGAGGAGAAGACAGTGAAGGAGGAAGGAAGGATAAAAAAGAAATTCTAAATTCATTCTGTTGTCTGAAAAAAGGATTATAAAGTTCATGGCAAAGAAAAATACGAACTTTCAAAGGAAACAACGCTTGTACACATATTTGTATAAAAACCCACTGGCGGGCTTCCCTGGTGGCGCAGTGGTTGAGAGTCCACCTGCCGATGCAGGGGACGCGGGTTCGTGCCCCGGTCCGCGAAGATCCCACATGCCGCCGAGTGGCTGGGCCCGTGAGCCATGGCCGCTGAGCCTGCGCGTCCGGAGCCTGTGCTCCGCGGCGCGAGGGGCCACAACAGTGAGAGGCCCGCGTACCACACACACAAAAAAAACCAACCCACTGGCATTAATAGTTTTAAAACTGTTTAAACCTTAGGAATGGCTGTTTAATTTTATAAAATATATTTTACCTATTTATGTCTTCTGTTACTTGTGTCAGCAATATTTTTTAAGTTTACAATATAGAATTTTTAATTGATTTTATTTATTCCTAAATAGTTTATCATTTTGATACTATTTTAAATGTAATTGTTTTAATGTCATTTATTAATTGCTTGGCGATTTCATATAGAAATAAGATTTATTTATCAATAGCACTTTATATACTATAACCTTGCTAAACTCATTTATTAGTTGGGTAATTTTTTTGATATGTTAGAATCATTTCATGAAAACAATTCATGTTATCTGTGATGAAATACAACTTTATTCTTCTTTTCCAATCTCAAGGCCATATACATTTTTCTTGTCTTGTGCTGTCTTGAACCACAAGTGCAACGTTGACAGAAGTGGTGAGAGCAGACACCATTTACTGGTTTCTAATCTTAGGGGGTAAATTCTTTAACATTTCACATTTAAGTATAATATTTGCTATAGGTTTTACACAGCTGACTCTTATTGGAAGCAGAATATTTTCTTCGATTTCTAGTTTTCCATGAATTTTTATTCATGTATTTGTGTTGGATTGTGGCAAAAGCTTTCTTGGTGTCTTTTGAAAAGAGCATCTGATTCATCTCCTTTATTCTGTCAACATGGCGATTGGCTGATTTTTGGATATTAAAGCAAACTTCCCAGTTAAAGTGCATCTAGTCTTACATATTGTTGGATTTGATTTGGTAATACCTGTTAAGAATCCATGATCGATATCGGTCTGTAATTTCTATTTCTTGTGATGACATTTTCAGGCCCCATGAGACTCCTTGTGAAGTGTTCCTTCTTGCTAGATTTTCTGAAACAGGTCTGTGCTCTGTGCTGATGCCCTTGTCTTTTACAAGCTTGAAGCTCTCATTCAAGTCCTCAAAGAGCGGGCAGCCAGCAGCTCTCAGCTGAGTCCCTTGCCAGGAGCTTTCTTAGTCTGAAGGAGACACGTTTCCCAAAGTCTTGACTAGTAAATGTCTCGGGCATCTGGGAGGTAGAAGAGTGAGGGATGCTGGGAGCAAATACCTTGAGAGGCTGAAAGGGAGTAATCATCATTTAAAGGCTACATTTAAAGCCAGAAATCTACCTTCCAGCATATTAATGGTCCAGCATCTCCTTGAAGCTGAAGAGTGGTTAAAACTCTTTAATAATTAGGTCCACAGTTCTGGAGAGAGGTCAATTCTTATCAAAAGCAGCTCCCCCAAATCCGTAAAGTTTAATCTCTTTGGTTATCCTCTATTCTTTGTCTTTTAAGCACTTCCACTTCTATGACCAAACCTACTTGGTACTGGGAATGGTTTTGAGGAGGGAACCTTAAAAATGGCTACCTGAACTGGTTCTTAGTTTTCTGGAGTTTGTTTCCTGATCTGATTATGTTAAAAGGCAGTAAGAAACCCATTTCTATTGGTAAAATGTACCCTAGTTTTATACATAATACAGTAGTAAAACAGTTACTTAAATGATCACCGGTAGATTCAATGACATCAAACGACTAGAAAGAAATTGCTTTGGGTGACAAAGTAGTTGCTGTGGTAGAACTCTTTATTAAAAATAGGAAATGTAATGTGTTTCATTAACTGTTTCTAGGTGTACTGGAGAAACTGATGAAAAAATGATAAGAGAGCTTCCCATCCACAAGTCCAGGTCCAGATAAGGGACTAGCTACATCTATGATTTCACTAAAAAGAAAACCTTATCTCCTCTATCCTCAGAGCCAAGATTTGTGTAAAATGCCAACACCAAGTTCAATCCTATTGGTGGCTGAATTAAACACAGACTTAATCCCTGACCTCACAAGATCTGTTATGTTAAAGTTAGGATATAACACTATTGATTGGGAAGGCATGAGATCCTTAATACGGAGCAGGAGGGAGACAGGTGGAGTCCGTTGAATTTGGAGGCCTTTAAACCCCCAATGCTGTCAAGTCTCCTTTATCAGCAGAAGAGACCTCATCCCTTTCTGGTTGAGGAAGCTGTCTAATCTGACCTAAAATTGCAATCATCTCCACTGCAGTTGGTGCTTTTTGAGGAAAACCTGAGCTTTCTTGGGACCTATGCTTACCATTTCCCATTTCTCCTAGTCTTATAACTAAATTTGTTTCCCAGCGCATGCCAGGGGGTCAGGTATATAATGTGAGATCTCTAACCAGGTGTGAGAAGCAACTGAAGGAAACGTTTGCCGACTTTATGGATAGAAAACTGGGTAAATGGTGTGAAAATGGATCCCAAGTGTATTGGATCAGTGTTACAGGAATACAATGACGTATCAAGAAGAAATTATCTGTATATGAGTTTACTAAGAGGGGATTCTGGGTTCACTGGGTTAACTTACAAATCTGAGGGTGGCTATAATCGTTGATTGTTCAGTGGAATGAAACTTGAACCTAAAAATGGTCTATACTAAATTAAGTTAAAATGCCAGACTTGGCTTATTATAGAGAAAAGTGTCCAAAGATTCATGGAGATTGGAATGTTAGGGTAAATTTATCTTGTAAGACTTACTCACCAGTGCCCTAAATTTGTCTCTTACGATTCTCCAGATGACCTTCCCTTCAGGAAGGCTGTCAGAAATACATTATTTTATTTTATCTATCTATCTATCTATCTATCTATCTATCTATCTATCTACCTACCTACCTATCTGAGTTGGGTTGTTGCTGCGCGGGCTTTCTCTAGTTGCGGCGAGCAGGGGCTACTCTTCGTTGTGGTGCGCGGGCTTCTCATTGCAGTGGCTTCTCTTGTTGCGGAACACGGGCTCTAGGCACCAGGGCTTCAGTAGTTGTGGCTTGTGGGCTCTAGAGTGCAGGCTCAGTAGTTGTGGCACATGGGCTTAGTTGCTCCGCAGCATGTGGGATCTTCCCAGACCAGGGCTCGAACCTGTGTCCCCTGCATTGGCAGGCGGATTCTTAACCATTGTGCCACCAGAAATACATTCTTAACAAGGGGCCCAGTAACCTTGAAAACTTCCAAGGTTGATGAGAAATGGACGGTGTCATCACAGTAGTTTGAATTCTGTGAGAATGATGGAATCCTGGGGTTACAATGACCACGTGATGATATTGTATCACCCCTGGCAAGGTTGGCAGGGTTGTGCCAGTGGAAAGCAGGCTCAGAGTCATAACGAGTGGGTCCACTCTGGCTGGTTGGAACTCCCGAGTATTTCAGTCATGTGTGATCTCTCAAGTTGTTCAGGTTACAGATCTTCACATTATGCATGCATGGCTTAACTATCAGAATCAAGGGGACCCTGTGCAGATTTCTGCAGCTCTTCATAAATTCTAGCCATGGAAGTCCCTGTACTGTGATGTCTGTCTCCTTAACTTGGGAGGAGGTCATGCTCTGTTTCTGATACTCCTCCTAGAAGCATGATCCAGAAAGGCACTACAGGCAGAAAGCCAGGGCAATCAAAGAGATCACTGCATTTGTTTTCCTTCTTTCAGGGATTAGAGTGTTGTCCTGATAATGACCCAATGTCTTAATGCCCTTGACTCACATATTTGTCCACTCTTCCAGCTGTTACAGGGGGAGGCAATTCCTGTCCCAATGACTCTATCATGGTCCTAAACTGCATGGTCCCTTTGGTTCTGATCCTTAAAAATTCAACTTATCTCTTGAGGTTTATTGACTCTTTCCCTTTTAAGATCATATCTTATTTACTTATCTGAACACATTTTCATTTGATTCTTTGAATACCTTTCAATATATTGATCTGCTAAGTCTAGCATCTAGGCCATCTTGTGTTCCATTTTAATCAACTTATTTTTACTGTCTGTAGAGCGTATTTTCCTGTTCCATGATTTGCCTAGTGTTTTATGTATTATTTATTTGTGGATGATACATGGTGGAGTATTTGTATTCTGTTGTCTTTCTTAGAAGAGCGCTGTTTCTTTTCTCAGCAGGTTTTTGGCTGATTAGGAAAGGAATTGCAGCCATTCTTCATTCTTCTGTGTGTAATGCATTTTTAATGTGTATACACACATCTTTAAACACCATATATTTTATAACAGTGTATATGTTTTTATGGCCTTGTTTTTGTTTTTTAGTTTTAATACATTAATAACCAATATTATTTAACATGTAATAATTATTGAAAGGCTTTTATTTTATATACCCTATGTGAATAAAAGATAATTCAAATCTATATTTACTATGTCAACTGATTAAATAATATTTTAAAAGCATAAGAATAAAATTTCCCTGAATAGAGTACTATTATTATCTCTAAATAATGAGGTGAGAAACAGGATGTTGTATGTCTAAAGGGTTGACCAAATTTGAATCACTACCACTGAGTCTTGAGGCAATAGAAAATGAAGGTAAACTGGGAAAATAGAAATCTTTATTTGTATCCTGAACTTTAGCTCTAACCCTCGTTGTCTCTTCCATGGGCTTGGCTTCTTAGCTCAATTCCCCTGGCTAGATTAAAAACAGTTGGGGAAGCCTTCTTTTGGCTCTGTGGAATATCTATATCTTATCCCTCCAAACTTGAGAAGGTACTCGAAAAGAGACGCACTTTTCCTGGAAGGCCTTACCCAGACTTTCCCTGAACTGCCCAGTTCATGCTTTATCTCTCTTGAATTTTACTTATGTATTCCAAGAAATTAGAAGTGCAAGGTAGCTATGAGCTGTTTTAAAAATATTAGCCACAGAGAAGGCCCAAGAAGCAAGAAGCTACAGAAAAGCACCATCTTTACTGAGAGAAAGCTTTTTGTTTTTTTCTTCTGAAAATATTTCCCCGTTACATTGGCAAAATCGTATGTATACGATAACTTCAATTTCCCTGTAGCCTGCATGAAACTCTGCGTGGGGATCTTGACAACCTTGAATTCATGCTCTTGTTTGAATGTGTAGGCACTTAAGAGCAGTGAGAGTTTATCGAGGTAAATTACATGGTTGGACTCCTGAATTATAATGGCAGTTTTCAACTGTGTCTCTCATGTTCATGTATCTCTTCTTATCACTACTAATGATGTTTTTTTTTTTTTTACACTCAAGAATTTACACAAACTAAGTAGAATTTATGGATCTATGCTGTGTAATAAAACAACATGTACCATTTCATTCACATAAACAAAATCTGTACTTAACTATTTGAATATGAGCTTCTATTTCTAATTCATAATAGTATGCCACACAGTGACTAAAATCAGTTCTTTCAACAGTAGGGAATCAATGCATGCTTCTGGTAGGATTTGAATAACATATGCCATTACTACTAGAAAACAGATTAAAACCTCATTGACTAAAGAGAGTAAATTTTCTATATAAACGGTCTACAATTTTCTTTGAGATAGAGTAAATTAAAATGACACACAAAAGGGCTTTGAAATTGGTACTTGAAATTGATAATTAGATGAAATAAATGGCACTTTTTTTTTACTCAGTATTCTCTCAAATTCTGTCTTAGGGACTTTAAAAGATTGCTTTTATATTTAAGAGTTTAATTTGACAGTGTTAGTTACTCCAGAGCTCAATATCATTGAACTAAAATGATATTTCACAATATGAGGCAAGAGATTTTAAAAAGCTTCAAATACAGTTTCCATAACCATTGTATAAGATTTGAGTAAGTAGAAATTGAAACAAATGGAAACAGAATGTACTTACTGTCCTTGCTGGACATTGAATAACAATATACTCTGAATAATACAGGTAAAAGGTTAACTTTTCTTTTTTCAACCTTGTATACTAAGAGTTCTATCAATAGTCAGAAGAACCTGTGTTTTTTTTTTTTTCTGAAGCTGAAACCATGAACTCTAATGTCCCACACTTGTTTACATTTTCCCTTTTTCTTGTGAAAATCCAACTTTCTGGACTTGCTTATCTTGAAGCCATCCACTTCTAAGAACTGATAATGGAACATTTTCTGTACTTCATACATCACATTCCTCCATTCTTCTTTTTTTTTTTTTTTTTAAAAAAAAAACCAATCTGAGTGTCTGTAACATTTAAACCTCTGCTAACTTTCAGACTAATCCAGCTCCTGGCAGTAAATAAAGACTTGCTCTTTGTTGCTCTTCTTTTGTGGTCTTTATTTCAGGACACTTCTCCCTCAGATCAGTCCTAAATTGATTCAATCTACAGACTAGACTGTAGCAAAGCAAGCTTAATGAACATGCTATGAATTCTGCTTTAAAATTTATCTTCAGCAATTACTCATTTTTACCTGGTAGCAAGTCATTTGAACTTTCTGAACCCAAACTTTTCCAGTGGTAAAATAGTACTTACGTTATGGGGTTATCAAGAATCAATAAGATACAGTTCTAAGGCAATTAGATTTATCTCTGGGACATGATGGCCACTCAAAACTCAAAATCCTTTAGCAATCATATCTTTAATAAAGAGACATAGGGGCTTCCCTGGTCGCGCAGTGGTTGAGAGTCCGCCTGCCGATGCGGGGGACACGGGTTCGTGCCCTGGTCCGGGAGGATCCCACATGCCGCGGAGCGGCTGGGCCTGTGAGCCATGGCCGCTGGGCCTGCACATCCGGAGCCTGTGCTCCGCAACAGGAGAGGCCACAACAGTGAGAGGCCCACGTACCGCAAAAAAAAAAAAAAAAAATTTAAAAAAATAAAAATAAAGGGACATAAAGTATGTTATGATTATTATATAAAGGAAGTAAATTTTCTAATGTTAAAAGTAATATCTATGAATTCTCTAGACCTTTTGAAAATTATCGAAACCCTTCATTAAAAACCATTTGCATTTTTACATAGGAATAGAAAGGCTCACAAACACAATTATGGAAATTTGACATAGGCAGTGGCAATCATTGTTTTATCCTTAATGTCTTATTAGTCCAAATGTACTTGGTGAGTGGATAAAGGATAGAGATTGTAAATATGTTAAGTGCTATTCTACGTTTCCACCTCTCACAAGGCACATATTATATGAGAGGAAATATTCCCTAGTGGCTAAAGTTGCCTTCCAGCAACAAATAAGTCTACTTCATTATTTAAATAAAATATTTTTTAAAAAATGATAATTTTTAGAAGCAGCATAGTATTAGAATGAAATGAGAAAACTCTATGAAGTATCTGGTGATACTCAATGTTCACACGTAAGACACCATATGTAACTGGTTTCCATGGATATTGCATATTCTTTAAAAACTGAACTTGCCAACCACATGCAGATTTTATCTCTAGCTTGAACATGACTCGTGTATCCAATTTCATAGTCAACCTCTTCACTCAAGTGTTCAATAGACCTCACAAGGATTGCCCCGTCTCATTTACTGATGGTTCCCTGTGTCCATTGCTGAAGGCCCACATCTCATTTACTGATCACTCTCTGTATCCATTGCTCAAGGCCCCATCTCATTTACTGATGGTTCCCCGTGTCGATTGCTCAAGTGGACTTCACTCTCTCACACACCATCTCCAAATCAGTCGTGCCTGAAAATCCTCCCATTTTCACTGAGAACAACGCCATAACTATGCAACGCTCCCTGAGTTCCTACACAAATGCCCCCAATCCCATACATCTCTAACCTGTGCTCTCCTGCCCACTGACTCTGCTCCAGCCACTCCATATATCCTGGTTTTGCCTGGACTGGCCATTTTCCTGTCCCAAGGCCTCTGCACTTAATATATCTGCCGGATTCACTCTCCCATCAGGCATCTCCATGACGTCATACCTCCTATTAGTCACTCTTGGTTCACATTTTACCAATTCAATGAGACCTTCCTGATCACCAGTTAAAATCTTGACCCCCATTTGCAATTCCCCCTCGCCCTCTATATTTTCCTCTTATCACTTAACAGCATCACTTTTGTTTAAAATTATGTATTTATTGCTTGTCTCTCTGTTACAGTATTCATTCAAAGAGAATGAAAATTTGTGTGCACTTTATGGCTGCTGTATACTCTGTGCCTGGAAAGATAGAAGCTCAATAAATAGTGATTAAATGAATAAACAGCAATCCTTTGCCGACAGGAAGATACAGATGTACATAAAAGTTGCAGCAATTATTTCCTTAGGAGAGCCCAGGAAGAAAAGGTGATGTGTGATGTTGACGTTTGTGACTAAGACATACAAGTGTTTCCTACAAGTGTAAGCATGTAAGAGTATGATTGAGTGCTCTCTCTCTCTCTCTCTCTCTCTCTCTCTCTCTCTCTCTCTCTCATTAGGCATGGGAAGTTCTACAGCATGGTCTCACCTAAATTACATAAGATGTCCATGCAGGGGAGTAAAAATTATTTGTTTCTGTGGAAAAGTTTCTTGATCGTTCACTTTGTGGCACCAATATACAAGTCACTTACGGAGGTGTTTTTGGCACCCCTTACTCATGTAATATCTTTTAAGGCAATCATATTTTTATAGGCTTTATAAATCACAAAAGTCGGCTCCAGGAGCATTAATTAATGCACGTGCTTACTCTACCTCCAATTGTCCTTTCTCTTGAACAGAAGATTGTAGCAAATTGTCTTCTTCTGTCCTCTTTCCCCACCTCCTCTCTCTCCCTCTCTCTATCTCTCCCCTTCCCTCACCCTCTCCCTCCGTCCTTTCTTCCTTCTCCCTCCTTTGCCCCATCCCTCCCTTCCTTCTTTCCACTGATCTAACAATATTGCTTTGAAAACACACTATTTTTTTCCAAAGTACAAAAACTGGAGAAAATAATTTAATGATGATTTCAGTATCCACACACTTTTCTTGATCAGAATATAACAGGATTTTTTTAAATGTAGTAGTTCAGCTGAAGCTGAGATAGTTTAGCAGTGATTAGATAGAGTTCTCCATTGACAATAGAGCCTGAATCAGATGTCAACAAAAGAAACTAGAACGATAGTTCAGCACCATGATTCAAGATGACATGTCGTTACACAAAGAGATCACCGTGTAAACACGAGATGCTCTTCCTTTAAACCAAGAGAGCAAATGTGAGTCAGGGGACTGTGGGCACCCTGACAGCAGATCAGAAAGTACCAGTACCTAATCGCCCTGAATTATCTTCACAATTTGAATGTTTTGACTAAAGTGATGAATATTTAAGCATTGACTCTTACAAAGGGAATATATAACAGTTTATAATCCAGTACGTACCTATTACTTTGGGATATATTTTTGCGTTTATATTGAATTATAAACCATGCCTTTTCAAAACTTGTGAAACCTGAATTAGGTAATAGGGAGAAAATATCTAGATTCTAAGTTTAATTCTAGGTAAGTCTAGCCTTAAGCATATTATGCATAAATTAATAACTAATAAGAGACTCCCAATTTCTAAGGCCAAAACAAAACAAAACAAAAATTATTTGGAGAGGGGGATTTAGTTGTTTTTATATTTGGAAGAAGGTATATATTGCCTTTCTGTAAGGTAAGCCACAAGAATCATAAACAATGGACACAAAAAACAAAACATAAACAATTATATAAAAGTATCACAAACAGTAAATAACTTTATTTTTTCTAAGGATGAAATACTTTCCGATAACGTGTTCACGGAAATGTCTCTTTTATTTTCATGCTACATAAGTTTTTGAGTCTCCATTGACTTGGTAGAAGTAAAGAAAAGTTTTCTGTTCTTGCTGAGTAAACAGAATAACTCCTTTCAGAATCATGCATCGTAAAACCAAGGTAATAAAATTATTAGAAATATTACTAATAAAGTAAACAATGTAAACTGTGAATGGTTGGTCTACAGTTCCCAAAAGAAATCACAATATTGCACACGGACTTATGTAAAACTTAAAATGTTTCCCTTGCTGAACTGAAATTGTATGTATGTATATGTACAGTTTATGTTTTCCTCTTGGGGATATAATTACAAAGCTGACGCTGAAATCATGTTTATCTGGTGTTTCACCTGCCAAACCACAATCTTTATCAGTGAGCCAAAAATAAATAACCTAAACCTTTTATAACAGCTGTCTCTAGAAGGCTAAACAAAGTCACCATTCATCTTGCTCAGAGTCATTTTAGCCTTTAGCACGTGTTCTTTGAACAAATTTATTTGCCTTATGAATAAAGATGAGCACTGTGTTCAGCTCTGTTGGGAAAAACTTTATTCTACTGTAAATGGACATAAAATTCAACCTAATGAAGGCTTTACAAAGGGAAAACATGCAGTTTTTGAACTAAATTTTGTGAATACAATTTGTAATTGGTTTTCTCACGTATACTTAATGAATATATTATATTCATGAGTACCTTCATCTGTAATAATGTGGATAAAGGTTGACAGTTATAATTTTAATTACACAATTAATAATGGAATTTAATTACAGTCATGATTACCAAAATATCTACATACATCCTGATTTTGGTTTTTAGTTATCATGGCTTGTAAACACTGACGCCTGTTTACACACGTATGACTCACCAAGAGTTATAAACAGCTCCTTTTTTAAATCTCTGGAGTTACATATTTAATTATAAAATTGTAAGTGTATTGGGATTGAAATTAAGCATGCTCCATATTCATATGTGATGTTCTATAAAGCAGAATAGTAATATCTAATTTAGCTATCTTTTTTTTGAATATTAAATGATATCCACATGTGTACGTTGTAAAATGTAAAATCCTAAAATATTTGACTAACATATTTTTGTCTCTGTCAACAAACTGAAGGTTTGTCTCACTCTGTGAGAGTGTGCCGTTATGATCAACAACATTTATTAAGTATGTTGACCGACCCAGTTACATGTTAAGTGCCATGGAGATAATTTAGACAAGAACGGTCCTTGACAACCAGAGGTCTATAATTCCCAAGAGTTGTAGTTGGGTTGAAATTGAAGAAGGTCACTTACAATTTTATACTTTAAAGCTTTATTTCTCCTACTTTTGTAGATTGCTTATAACTCAGGAAGCCAGGAGACTATTAATCTCTGCTGCTTAAATGCTTCTTTTATAAAGACATACGATAGTGTGGCAAAGAACCGAACTCACATGGAGGATATGTGTAACATTGTAAATTGTATGTGTAGCAAACTAAATTGCATTTGTTTTTAAAAACAAACAAATTAAAACAATTAAATGAACTTAGTGTATAGTAGCACAATTCTGTTACATGCACTTATCCATAAACTATGTTCAGGTGCACAATCTGTTTAATATTAGTATTAAAAAACATCAAATGGGAAATTCTAATTTATTTATATTGTGATATATATGTTCTGTGAATAGGATTTCAGCCCAAGTCTTTGAGTTTAAGGGCTAGAAACAATTGAAAGAAAGAAAATGTGCTCCAGCCCTCTGTGGTTGTGAGGTTTAAAGAAACTGGCAAACATAGAAAGGCATTTGATGTTCCAATATGTACTTCATTCTTTTATGATACGTCAGTGGGTTTTGATTGCTCCTTCAAGAATTGTGTAGGAGAAAAGGAGTTATAGCAGATTTTAATCGAATGTTTATGCCCAAGACAGTGAACTGAACTGAAAAGACACCCAGCTTCTGACCTGGCTGAGACAGCAAGAGATCTTAAACAGCTGACCTGGGAGCCCAGGGCATGACAACCCAGATACTGATTTGGTAGTTGCTTTCTCTGTGGCAGACATGTGAGTTGGAGTTAGATGCCAGGACACCCTTGCAGTATTGTTCTAATCTTTACCCCTACAGTTGCACTCCACATGTTAATAGATAGTAAGAGAAATCCCTGAACTCTGTGTTCAAATGTTTTAGAAAGCATTACAGGGAGATAGTTATCTTGTCTCTCTGGAAGATGTATGACTTGGCCAGAAAAATAATGCAACTTTTTTCAATTTGGAACGATGTAGCCCAATTAAACATTACTTTAGTATGTAGCTGGCTGCCTTTGGACTTTTGCATTTACTTTCTGACATTTCAAGGAAGAGCACAGAGTTTCTTTTCCGTTGAGAAGATTCCTAAAAGTTTGTGAACAGTTGAAAGTCTTTTACAAGGACTTGGTGAATCACTTCAATTATCTATAATTTTTTATCTGTTGCTGATTATTTCTGAGGCTAATTTACATTACTCTACATTTGTCAACATTAAATTTCATTTGGCACATGTCAGCCTATTTAAGGAGCAAATTTGAAGCATACTAGAATGTACTAGATGTAAATTGGAACACCACTATTTAATAATGCCTTCCTCCTAATCTCTAAATTGAAAAACCCCAACATATTGAGAGGCTAAATGTCTAATTTCCTTAATTATGAAAAAAAAATACTGGAGGAAAGAGAATACAGTCTGTAGAATAATATCTTTGACTGAAAAATATTTCCAATTTAAGCTTTTTTAAGCCAACGACACTAATTTCTGAATTTCAGTTTAACAGCATTATTTTCAAAATATTAGGTCTGAGAAGAAACCACAAGGAGTTAATCTTTACCAATGATGGTAAAGAAACTGGTAAAATAAAAATGGACAAATTTTAAGAAGTAAGCCTATAAATAAATAGAATAAATTATCAGTAATATCAGTAAATTATTACATTTATTTAAAGTTTATTTCAATTATAATAAAGAGGAAATCAAATAATTTGCTATTAAAGAAAATACAGGGACTTCCCTGATGGTCCAGTGGTTAAGATTTCATCTTTCACTGCAGGGGATGCAGGTTCGATCCCTGGTCAGGGGGCTAAGAACCCACACGCCTTGTGGCCAAAAAAACAAAACATAAAAGAGAAGCAATATTGTAACAAATTCAATAAAGACTTTAAAAATGGTCCGTGTCAAAAAAAATCTTCAAAAAAAGAGAAAATGTAAAACTATAACCATTGAGCAAATACGTACAAAATAATTTTAATATATAAATCAGGAAGTTGTCATTATATGCAGGTAAAATCTTAAAGGAATTAATTAATGTTTATGAAACTACTTCAGATACATGTAGATTTTGAGGAGGAGGGTGTAGGGTTTTCAAATAATTGGAAAACATCCTGGTAACTTATGTTTACGTGAATATCTCAATTGAGTTTCAAACTATTTTAAAATTTAAAATAATGATAAAAGCATTTGTCATTGTATTGCTATAGGAAGAGCCTGTATTGATAGAATGTCCATGGAATGAGTCCAAACTAATGCATTTAAAAGACTAAGAGGACCCTGAAAAATATGTCATCATTTTGGAAGAATTTCCAAATGACTAGAATAAAATGCATGTACTCAATATATATTTTCTGGCCCCTAATTATATTTCAATAATTATTAAATTTTGATCAGAGGTGACTAGAAAAGAATTGTAAAAATACATCCATTCCCAAAAGAACTGAGAGCTGCTGGGTCTTGAACAGATAATCTGTACACCCATATTCATAGCAGCATCATTCACGATGGCCAAAAGGTGCAGGTAACTCTCGTGTTCTTCAACAGATAAACAAATGTGCTGTACATATACAATGGAATCTCATCCAGTCTTAAAAAAGCAGAGAATTCTGATCTGTGTTACAACATGGGTGAACCTTGAAATGGGGGATGCCAGGGACTGTGAGGGAAAGGGAATGGTGAATTATTATTAAGTGGGTCCAGAGTTTTCGTTTTGCAAGATGAAAAATAGCCTGGAGCTGGATGGTGGTGATGGTTGCACAGCAATGTGAGTGTACTTAATACCACTGAACTGTACCCTTAAAAATGTTAAATAGGTACATTTTACATCACGTATATTTACCACAATTATAAAAATATATAACCTATATCAATTTATATCTATATTTACGTAATTTTACCATTTCATGTCATGTAGCTTAATGTTTGACTATAACATTATTATATAGAACATGAATTTCATATTATCTAATTGTAGTTTAATTTGAAAAACACAGAGAACACTATATATAACAAAATCATTAAAGTTTAATTTAATTGTGAATGTAAAGAAAAACACTAATATAACAATTGTTAGAGGAAGTTATAATAATCAGATGCTGAGAATTAATTTTTCATCTTCATTATTACTTAAATGCTCATTAATGAACAGACTTTACATGAGTTGTTAAATTTGTAGAAAATACTATAGCAACATGGGAATTTTGAAATTCCTTACTACATTTTCTGAAATCCTGAGACATTTTTCTTTTTAATCTTAAGAGATGTAAAGTTTTTAAAAGATAATATTTTTTAAATGTCATTAATTAAATGACATTTAATTAATGACATACTTAAATTTTTAAAGTAGTGTAAGTAGTTATTTTATAAATTTGTGTGTTCCTAATGTAAATGACATTTATGTAATTAAATGTAAATGACAATTAATGACATACTTAAATTTTTAAAGTAGTGTAAGTAGTTATTTTGTATATTTGTGTGTTCCTAATACATGTGTTAGGATATCATAATATTCCTCATATCATGTATTCCTAACTTAAGGACTGTATAAGCATCATATTTATGGCAACATAGTTAAGGAAAAAACTGATCTGAGAATGTCAATGAAGATGCCACAAGCTAGCAGCACTTTTATCTGGTCAATTCATTGAACTTGTGTATTTAACATATGGCATTAAGAAAAATATCTATTTAAAAAATAAAAGAATTTAGATTATTGCCTCATGTCCTGTGTAAAAATATATCTAGGTATATTAAATAATTAAATGTAAAAATTTATTTTTAAAGAACTGGTAGGATATATATTCAATTATTATCACACGGTGGTAGGACTAAAGGGAGAGAAAAAAATTATAGCAAACTCCACTATTAACTACTGGCTTTAGCTTGGTCCAATATACAATTTGTACTTATAAACTAATAATGAATATTCTTCCATACTTTATATATGGCAAACATACTATATATATTTTAATTCATAGTAATAAAATTTATTTGTGCATTAGAAAATATCTACCAAATAAATACTTCTTTCACTATAGCACATTTTCTCCTAAAGCATATTATATAGTTAGTTCAGATAAAATTTTAGCTGTCGTTTGCCTCATTCTATTTTTTCTCTATTCATCTTCCCTTCACTTTATTTGTTATAATTTATTAATTTCTCTATCCCTCCCTTCACTTAAAAATTTCCTTCCCTCTCTTTTATGTTCTTCTTATGACAGGGTAATGCTATGATGTTACTGACAATCATTAAATTATGAAACAAGAAAACCTGGTTCACTTTGATATATTGCCACACAGAAACTGTCTTTTCAAATTTTCTCCTTCTACTAGGATTTTATTTTATTATATAACTTATTCATAGCATAATTTTATCTCATCTAGGTATTCGTATGTTTGTATACCATCATTCAATACAGTGTATAATGACTCTCTTTTTATGATTATTTCTTCCATGCCAGTTCTTATTTTGTGCATTTGTGTTTTCTTTGTTCCTCTTTCAACATTTTTTCTTTTAACATTAGGAGATGCTTTGATTAATTTGCTGATTATTTTCAGAAGATCCATTTATTTATTATTAGTGTCAAAGATTATTTTTTCTTTCCTTTCATTACATTAAATGTGTTAATCACGAACTAAGATGAAAAGCATCTCTCAAAAGCAAAACAACATATAAAAAAAGTAACAAATATAAAATACATGAGTTCATAAATTCAATCTGAAACTTCCATTCGAAGTTTAAGATTATGATTTTTTTGTTTTATCTTCTTTGATTTCATATTAGTGTCTTTTTTATTGTGTTTATAGAAAATCTTGGTGCTGTTAAAAGTGATATAATAACTATTTGTTTTATAGTACTATATAAAATAATAATTTCAAAGTAAACATCTCTGGAATCAATTTTAAAGTTTAAAATTTCTTTTTTGTTCTTTTTGTACTCAAAATTCCCCCAGGGAATTGCAACAAAAATGCTGCATTGTAAAGTCATTTGAATAAATTGTGTGTGTTATGCACCAATTTAATATATGGATAAATTAATTTCAGCTTATTTTTGAACTACATGATATTGATTTCTTATTTGACTTTGTAACAATGAATAGCACAAAACCTTATATTATAGAAGTAAATTCATACTAAATGAAAAACATTTGTTAGATTTACTCTATTAAAATATACTTAGGAAAAGATACTAGGATATCAGCCACACTAAATGGAAAATAACATTGTTCCCATTTGTTTTATGACGATTATTTAATCCAAAGATTTTAAAATGTGTAGAAAGAAGGAGGAAAAAGAAAATGTAAATTGGTCATTTAATGTCTTAGGTGATTAATACCCACTCAATAGATGAAATATGTTCTAAATAAGCTGTTGGCCAAATTTTCCCTTTGGGTGATATTTGCTCAAACTGCAAAGCGATATTCAGTCATGGGTTCTACTGGAATATACCCGTAACACAGGGCACCTTCGAGGCAAAGACTTTTCATATTGGAGCTTAAATGGTGCAATAATGTCAGACTTCCAGGAGTAAAGAAATCAATCAATATGTTGGTTACATAGCAGAGGCACCCTGGGATTTATCTGACAAGTGAGGAGATCCCAGACGTTTCTCCTGCTATTCCTCCACAGCTCTATTCAGACTTTTCAATAGAAAATCTGGTGAATACAGCAAAAGGAGGAAGAGAAAGAGTAAGAAAAAATAGAAGTCAAAAGTTACAAAATAAAAGTAACAATGATGGTGAACTCTCTGACCTTAAATGAAAAGGAAAAAATGTACAAAGTATGAGAATGAACAAAGCCTTGCTGGAATAAAGAAAAGTTTTGGTTCACTGCCTGTGCAGTTTGCTTAACGTACCAAATTTAACTGAGAATACTTTTTCAGTGAGTTCTTTATTTCACTATAACTTTAGGTCCATAATCAACTTCATCAAATATATTACAGAGTTTTCAGATCAATTAGATAGACCCATAGATATTCTTTGGGTATGTGATTATCTAGATCACATACTGTACTTGAACATTTGGGGAAGAAAATAACTCATAAGTTCCAATGAATTCATAAGAAATTAGAACTTTCAAGATAGTTCACAAAGAAATACAATACAATATTTATTCTCTCAAATTAATTAATCTTTAGCTATCACTACTTATTATATTCTTTATTTTGAAAGCATTTACTGTATCTTCTAAATTTGGTAAAATGTATAAAGTGTTTAACTTGTGAAAGATCTAATATCAGCACTATATTAATATACCAATATACATTCTCATTATGGTAATTGTTTCTTTGGTTAAGAAGATATGTCTTCAATTTGTAATAAAGACCAAGGAAATAAAGGCGGTGATTATTTTCAATTGAAATGTTACATGCAAGAAAAGGCACAAATTTTAAGTGTAAATTTTTTACATAAATTTTACTTATTTATACATTGTGGTACCAACCCTCAAATAATAAAAATATGCCCTGCATCCCAGGAGACAACCTCCTGTCCTTTCCAGTTAATAGTCCCGCAGTCATCCCATCACTGAGTAACATCGTGGAGATTTATATCATGATGAGTTAGTTTTGCTTGATTTTTTAACTTCATGTAAATGGAAACTTACTCAGTATTATGTCTGTAAAATACATGCATATTTTTGTGTGAGTAAATACTTCTTAAGTATTATAAATAACAAGACAAACTTTCTACTGGTCTTTATATAAAGAGCTTTACTGAGGTATAATTTATATACATTTCACTGTAAAGTTGGATAAGCATTGACACAGCTGGGAAACTCTCCTCCGGTATAACCTGCAGCATGGGGCTCACCTCATTTATTTCCCATCTCTTGGAGATCATTTTTCTTTGTTAATGGATATTTCCTCTTTAGATACTGATTCCTGATTACCTCTTTCTTTTCCCAAGTTCCCTTTCAGGATCATATCACAACTCATGCAAACATGAACACAAATGGACCAGTTTCACAGGCAGCTGAAAAATGTCCCCTCACACTCATTTATCATGGGTGGTTCTTGAAAACCCTATAAATAACCTTCTTCAGATGTTTTCTCTTATTCCTGAACCCACCCTAACCAAAGGGAAACTTCATTACATCCTTCAATCCTCTCAAAGTGAAATGACATTTGCAATTCTCTTAGAACTTTCTAGCCATAGTTCTCTTTCAAAATTCATTACTTCCTGAATCTGTGGTTGCTCAAGAATTGAGGTGTAAAATTCATCATGTTTCTATTTCTTCTTTTTGTTCTTCCTCTTCCACTGCAGTATTTTGGGCACTTACTGAGTATCATGGAACAGGGGGAAGATGAGGTGCATGGCGGTCTCAGACTTTCAGAATAGCTCAATCCAGCCATGCTTTTATATCATGGCTTTTGCTTCAAAGGCCTAGAGACTTGCTTTTGTTGGAGTCTACAGATGACTGAGACCAAAGGACAATTAAGAGTTAATTGAAAAGCACACCAACTGGGTTTGACATCAGAGTGACAGCTTATTATTAACAAAGACAAATGCAACAGTTGCATGAATTTAGGTACTTTACAAGAAGCAATTCATTCATTCACTTCTTTTGATAAGCTAGTGGGAAAAAAAGTCAGAACCAAAAATTATTTACCGACTTACTCTGAGTTATCCCTAACTAGGATAATGAGGAATGCTCATTGCACTTGTGAGCCGTAATGATCTGCACGTTTTCCCTTCTTGGACTGATCTGACTTTGCATTGGAAAGTCATGAGATGAGGCTTGGATGAGAAGAAAAGGAGCTAGTAAAAAGAAAGTGAACATTTATTGTCAGGCTAAAATACTCAAAGTGTATTAGTAACTTCAGATACATACACTTAAATTGAATACTTTAATAGTAAGGACAGTTTCAAGTTGTGACCTGAAAATCTCAAACTCTTGAAAGGCTAGTGCTTGTATTAATAATCTACTGCTATACAACAAATTATGCAAAAATGAGCAGCTGAAAACAATACACATCTTCTGTCTTAACATTTCTGTGGAGCACAGGCATAGCTGGATTGTCCGCATCTGTGTCTTCTTAAAGGGCTATAGTCAAGATGTCCTCCAGGGCTAGTGTCTCTTATGAAGGCTTCACTAAAAGAGGCTCTGCTTCCAAGTTCGCTCATGTGGGATTCTGTTCATGAAGGGCTGTTAGCCGAGGGCCTATTTCCTCACTGGCTCTAGGCTAGAGACCACCTTCGGTTCTTTGTCGTGTGGGTCTTTCCAACATAGCAGCTTGGTTCCTCAAAGCCAGCAAGGGAAAGAGTCTGCTAGCAAGATGGAAGTCAGGATCTTGTGTAACACAAACACACAAGGGATGTTCCGTCAATTTTGCCTTTTCTGCTGATAAGAAAAAAGTCACTAGGTACAGCCCACTGCAAGAGAGAGCTCACACTTGCAGCAACCTGCCCAGGAAACCAATCCCCTTATCTGAAATAAACAGCCCAGGAAGCCAGCCTGTGTTAGACTTACAAGATTGCTATCTCTAGTGACAATCCAGGAAGCTACTCAGTAACTTCTGTCACAATCAGCTGCAGATGTCCAGGACTTGATTAATAACATATCTTCTCTAATTTTTATCCCCACTTCCAACTTAGGACCAACCAGAGAAAGTCAACTGCTCCCTTAACCAATCACATGGGATGCCCCAGCCTCCCATTTCCCCAGGCGGCCAACCTCCTGTAGCCTTCCTTTTATCAATACAAAGTGTTCCTGCCCCCGCTCCTGCCTTTGAGTCTGCCAAAACACAAGGATTGGTGGCTGTAGCAGCTCAGAATAGGAGAAAAACTTTCTCATTTGGTTGGTCTTCATTTAGTTCCATACCACACTCAAGAAGAGGAGTGGGTATACAGGGGTCTTGATACAAGGATGCAGGGATCACGGTGGGCATCTTAGACTTCTGAGTACCACTGTGCTTAAGCAGACATTGTAAGTACATTCTACCGTAGTGGGTTTTTTCCTTCCATTGATGCTGGTCAGTAGCGTTTCTGAATGATGCATTCTACCTTTAGAATTAAAAATAAAGATGCAGGTGATGAATTTATCATGCCACTCAAGGACTGTGTCAGTGCTTTCCTTGATGTGAGATGAGATGAGAGCTATACTATTACTTCTCTAAGCTCAGTACCCATTATATTTTACCCTGAGTCCCTTACCAAATTGATTATGATGCTTTTATATGTCTCCTAAAAGCAGGTCTTTTTTTCCTCTCCATATATTGTTCAACCAAAGATCTATGCCAAGATTGGGGATTAGGTCATTTGGACTCCTCAATTTACTCATTGCATACTGAACTTAGAATTAGGAAATATATCTGTGAAATTTAAATATATATTTTTTTCAGTTTGAATAACCACACAACAAGTATTCATGTATAGTATAGCCTTCAAAGTAGAAAACTGAACGAGAGTTTGAATCATTAATTTATCTGGTCCTTTCTAGCTCTGATCTACATCAATAGCATCATTATCCACAGAGTTGCTCACTAGCCACATCTCTTCATCTTCATACCAGTGAGTTAACGCTTACATAGCAAATCACTGAATAGTGGCTCTTTTTATGTAAGTCATCATGGTTTTGACTATACCTGATTTAGCTAGAGAACAAGTGCTCTGCCAAACAGAGAGATGACTGTCACTGGGCCAAATTTTCTCTCCAGGAAAGTTTGAAGGTAAGGTAGAGAAGGAGAATATGTGTGTAGAAAGATAGACAAAAATCTAACTTCCACAAAGAGAAATGTTCTTAAGAAGAATGTGTGACATAGAGAGAAGGTTAAGAAAGGCAGCAAGTTTCGTCACATGAAACAAAGAGGACTGAGTGAAAAAAAAAAAAATGATGACACAAAAACTTTATACCCACCCAACCCAATTATCTGTGGCAAGATTTTAGGTTGAATAATGAAAATTAGCAATAGTGGTGCTTTTGTATGTTCTATCATTGCTGATATATTTTAGCTACTTTAATTACTAAGTCTTTCTTTGTCATTAAGTATGGTTAACCTATTGGTGGAATCCAGTATATCCTGATGAAGATATATTAAAATAAATAATACTACAAAGCAAATATTTCAAGAAAAAGTATCTCTACTTTTAATGTTATACATAAAGTCTACCACTATATCATTTTTAACTAACTAAATAAATCTCATTCCATGGAAGAAACAAAATATAAACTTGTTGATGACTGTGTAAGTTGACAGTTATTTACTGGGATAATATAATTCTCTATAATAAAATTCTTCTTGTAATTTTTATACATACATAATTGTTGCCTTTTGGTAAATTAGATTTATTGGCTAAAAGACACCCTAAATTTTGAGTTTTTGAGAGGTACTGGTGGATTACTAATAGTTCTTTACTCCAAGTACTTAGGCAAATTTGCATTCCCACCATATTTCCATTCAACTACTTTTTGATTATAACGAATGTTGTGATTTTTCCATTTTTACTTTTTGCCTTTTCATATAAAAACTATTTATTAAATTTTACATTTACCTTATATTTTTTATTGTTAATGAGGTTGGATTTTTTGTCTTGTAGTTTAAACTTGCATTTCTTCTTTCTGAATTATCATGTCTTCTGATCATTTTCCTGTGGAGATTTTTAACTTTTCTGATTAACATTTAAGAGATTAAAAAAAAACTGTTTCAAGGATATGAAGCTTATGCCTGCCTCTCATCTTCCTTTTACTATTTCTAAAGATTTTTCCTTCTTAATATTTCAATTTGGATGTTATTAAGCAACAGAAATATGTACATTTTAACTGTTTATGCAGTGAAATCTATCAATCATTACATACTGTATGGGGCTCTTGATGGTGTTATGATTTGTTTTGTTTTGCATTTGATGCCATGTTTGCAAAGTCCAAGTACATGGGGAATATATTATCATCCTTCCTATATTTGACCTATATGTTTATATGCCAAGATTATATCTGTTTAAAAATATTCACTGTGCATTAATGATTAGTAACAGAAGCTTCTTATTCACCTCATTGTTTAGGTTGCAAGTAAACTGTCATTTATCCTCTACTTCAGTGAATTTATGTCAATTGTAAAGACACTGATTGACCCCTCCCGGGATGCCCACGTATATGACCAATTACAATTACCTACAGGATCAATTTCAATGATTCAACAGTAATGGAGACTCTAGCCATCCCTGTACCAAGGAGGGCAGGGTTCTGGTTGGAAGTCCAGCCAGGGAGTCAACAAAGGACTGTGACCTAATGAACAATAACAGATGAAGCAAACAAAAATACACAAAAAATTCCTGGGCAGAATAAAAAGACAACACGTGCACTATACCTAGCCACTTTCCCATTCCTCCTGCCACTACCGTAGTTTAGTCTTTTATGATTTTTTACTTGAATTGCTTTGGCAGTTGGCTTAATGATCTCACTGCTTTCCATCCTTTCGTTCTAATTTACTTAACACCTTAGTGCCAACATGACACTTCTAAGAACACAGACCTAAGAATGTTGCTTACGTAGTCAAACTTACGATTTAATGCACCACCATTGTTTTTAGGATAACATGTTAATTCTTTTACTGGAGATAAAAGGCCAGTTATAAGCTCAATTCAATTTATTTTTCACCTCTCTGGTATTTCATTTCAAAATCAAACTATATCAGAGTTACTGAACTTATTAGAGCAGGTCCAGAGTCTTCTCCTTTATTGACGTATGGACACGATTCTCCAAAGAAATGTACTTTAAATGCAGTGTATTTTTCCCTGCCACAGCATCCTGAGTTGACCTTAATTACAGCATTTATCAAGAGACCCTGTTGACTTGTTCCTGGTCCACTTCAGAATTTAAGTTCCCTCAAGGCAGGGACTATATTGTCCGTATTTGAGATGAATGAATGCCCAGTGGTCACCATCGAGTAAGGACTCATGTGTGTTTGAGGAATACATGTGTGAACCTGTGAATAATGCATCCATGATCAGGGGGTACTTCCTGCCCATGGTATAAAGTTTTTGTGAAGCCCCATCTCCTAAACCGCACTTCGGTCTCCCTCCCCTTTTTTTTTGGTCACCACTGGGAAGAAAAACTTAACTGATAGGTGAAATCAAAAGAAGATAATAAATCAGCTAAGACAGTCTTTTCTCAGACCCTTTCCCTCTCAGTTCTAGATGCCTACCCGGAATGTGCATTCTCTTCTGCTCTCCACCGTAGAGCAGTAATCTGCCTTACAAAGTTATCTACCTTACAAGGATGTGTTAGTTATTCCCCCAGGTGGGTTGAAACTAACTAACCTAGAGACTAAGCATCCTGCTTTCCAAGTTTGTCAATTAAAGCTGATCTGAATAATCATTGAAATGCTTTCCTCAGTTCAAAATTACGTATATATTTACTCATATATTCTTCGAAGATATTTATAATGCATTGTCACACTTGATCACTTGCTGCTATCTTGAGTTTGTTTTGTAGTAATGACTAAAATGGGGTTGATGGTCCCAGCGTTATTTTTATTTTTTCTACTAATATAAGATTTAACTATTATGAAATACAAAATTTGTATACTCTTAAGTCTGCTTTTTTGCTATGCCCTTAATCTACATGATTTATTACTCCTTCGTTTGCTTTACTGGAATTTTAAAGTTTTGATATAGGTAGAGCAAGATGCCTCCTATTATATTTTATCTTTCCTAATTACCTACTTTAATTATTCTTCAAAATTAATGACGTATTCAGTTATTTTTAATTATGTGTTTTTCACTGATATTCAATTAAATTTAAGAAAGTTAATACACTTAAAATACTTTATCATTCAAACAAAAATATATTTATCCATTTTTGCAATTCTTTCACCCCCATCTGTACATTTTCACATGATTATGTATACTGAGTGTATTTTACTAAGTTTATTTTCATTTATATTGTATTTATTATTGCAAATGGAATTTTCCCCATTGACCTAATTTTTACTGAATATGAGAAAGGTATTTGATTTGGATTATTTTGTAAATAGAACACAGTTCTTTCAGGTTTTCATTATATTGATTTTTATCATTTTAAAATACATATTTCTTTTGTATTATTTATCTAATTGAATTGGTTAGAAATTGCAGAACACCATTAACTTTTAAAAAATAGGGAAAGTTTCCTCTTCCTCCTGTTCTTTAACTAGCATGCTTCCCATGTCTTACTGTTAAGCATTCTGCCTTTTGGTCTACACTCTTCATCATGCTAGGAAAGTATTCCTCTTTTCATATTTTAGTTGACCATTTCATCAGGGATGCCTTTTCAGCATGAGTAAAAGTTTTATTTCTTATTTTGACCAGTTAATATTGTGAAATATATTTAATTTCCTAGTTCTGAATAATTCCTACTTTGCCAAAATAAATCCTATTTGAGTGTATTATTCATGTATTGTTTTATTTGATTCTATGTGTTCTTGTTTTATTTATCACTTTGAATCAATATATAAGCAAGATATTCTCTATGTGCCATCCTTGTCAGCCTAGCACTGTTTTGTAAATATACTGAGAAGCTATCTTTTTCCTGGTGTGATGCCAAAAAGTATAAGAAGCAATATGAGAGTTACTTATTCCACTAAATTTACAAGAATTCACCCATAAAACCATCTGGATATGGAGAGTCTATGGGGAGAAGCTGTTTGAAAGAGTTTTAATTTTTTTTTCACAGACCTTGATCTGCTTATATTTAGTAATTCTCCACAATCATTTTCTTCTAATTTCCTGTGGGTTTTTTTTCCTGTGCGTTTATTGCACAACTAATATGTTGCTGTCCATTTTTGATTAGTAGGTATTTTTTTGCTTTTCTAAATCAGTAATTTATTGAGCACTGTTTGAGTGCCAGTCACTCTACCAAACGCTGAGGACTGAAAACTGAGGATTAAGAGAAACAGTGTCTCTGCCTTCAGAGAACTTACATTCTAGGCCATCAAGTAACATGGAAACAAGCAAATACAGAGCCAGCCAGGTGTGGTGGTGGGGAATGATTGCAGGACACTATATGAAGAACAGTGGTCAGGAAAGCTTCTCGAGCGACATGAGAGTTGAGTCAGTAAGTGTAGGTGGAGAAAACATGGAAGGGAAAGGAATAATCTGTACAAAATCCCCAATGAGGAAACCAGTTTAAAATTTTCAATAAGTAGAAAAGAAAGCTAATGGATCCGTAAGTAAATGACCCTAAGTGACTTGAGTATCAATACGAATGACCCGTCCAATGAGGGGCCTCTGTTATTTGACTACTTCCTACCCACTGGACATTCTAGGTTTTCTTAACCTCCAGTTCCCATAATCACACCATTTAAATAGATAATCGTCCATTAATACTCCAGATCCTGATTTACAAATGATGCACTCAAGCATTTGACTCCCTCCCACTCTCCTTCAGCTTACTTGTAAATACACCAAAAGTACCAGTTAGTTTCATTTCGTTTCATTTATTGATGTATATTTGACTTACAATATTATATTAGTTTCAAGTGTACAGCATAGTGATGTGATATTTTTATAAGTTATGCACCATATAAAGTTATAACAATATTATTAACTATATTCTCTGTGCTGTATATTACGTCCCCGTGATATATTTATTTTATAACTGGAGGCTTGTACCTCTTAATCCCTTTCACCTATTTCGCCCATCCTCACACCCCTCTCTCCTCTGGTAATCACGAGTTTGTTCTCTGAATCTGTGAGTCTGTTTCCATTTTGATATATTTGTTTGCATATTTTGTTTTTTAGATTCCACATAGAATCGAAAGCATACAGTATTTGTCTTTCTCTGTCTGACTTATTTCACGAAACGTAATACCATCCAGGTCAATCCATGCTGTTGCCAATGGCAAGATTTCATTTTTTATAGCCAAGTGATATTCCATTGTGTGTGTATATATATATATATATATAGTGTCTGTATGTATATATATACGCGTCACATCGTCTTCATCCATTCATCTGTGGAGTGATAACCAGTTTTACGCTATTTTTTGTTATAGAAGTTCATCCAGTGCGTTACTTTCCTCAATTCTTATTAATAAACAGGGCGCATTCTTGGGGAAACTATTTAGCGTGGCGATACACTGCAGATGTGGAGTCATCCAGTGCTCTGTTGATAAATTCATGGCTTTACGTCATGATGGCAATGTCCACAGGGCTCTTCTGCCTTTACCGTGTGGCCGCCAAGAAGTCAAAATAGATGTTCAAAACTGCAACTCGTCTCTTTTTAGAATGTCTGATTTTCATATGAATTTTCACAACGTCAGGTATATTAAACACCCTTAAAAGGGAGAATTATAAAAGAAGACCATTTCATGATTCAAGTTTATGGTAAAATACAAATCTGTGGGTACAATACTATTTTCCCCCTTCTTACAACGAACTTACCTGTATTGGAGATTTTTATGGTAAGGTCTCTGCAGGCTTTTAAGTTTTTTGAAACCCTTCAAATTCTTCTTGGACTAATTTTATCCATATTCAGTGTTCTGGTTTTTTTTTTGTATTTGAGACGTATTGAAAGAGCCCCTTAATAGAGTATAGTTACAGGGAGAAAGGAAGAGCCTTCCACTCACTTTAGAAGAATCAACTATTCTTCAATATAAAATAAACTTAAAACCAATTGGAAACACACTGAAACATCGTGGTACTTTATATTGTTCTTGGAGCTTAAGGCAAATTATATTTAGTGTGACCTTCAATATTCGTGTGTGATAAGCGATCATTCACTAATCAAGTCAACAGGCTATTACTGTCATTGACTAAATTAATGAATTAGATGATCAGTCATTAAGTTTGAACACATTTTTCCACTTCTGTTGAACCAGAAAAAGCAGTTGGAATCCAATGTAGCAGTCACTAGGTGAAGGCACTGGCTTTATGTCTTACATGTAAATTCTCGAGTACAAAAGAAGAAAAAGAGAGCAGATGCAAAGAATGATGTTGGCCAGTTATTCATGCACATCCAGTGCTATTCTCACTTCCATTTACTCGATGGAGTTGTTGGTCATTGCTTTCGTACTTGGATGGAAGGGGCCTGACAATCTCATAACAGTGTCCTGGGAGCAGAGATTGGAACCAACAGCAGATAGAGGTAGCCGGCTGCTGTCACACTGAATGTCATAAGTGCCAGAAATTTTACAAAGAATTCTTTCTGAGTAATTTCTTTTTTAGAGAGACTCTTTTATTAATTAGTTTCTCTGTCTTGCAATGAAGTACAAGTGTTCAAAGATGGCCTTAAGAAGTATTCACAGTTAATTAAAGTATACTTTGCCCCTGAGTGGAGTTTTTTTCCTCTACCTGCTCAAGGCAAGATGTTGTTATAAAAGATACTCTTATGGGAAACCCTGGTTCAGACTCAAAATCAGTGGTGTCTGTTTCCCCCATTTGTGTAAGAAAAGAGACCGTTTTTTATCACAGCAGAATTAAAGATGAATTGATACCTTTTTATTTTGAGGAATCTTTAAATATTTGTGTCTAAGTTAAGAAAAGTCTTTAAAATCAGACAGGTGTTTTTAAGAGTATGGTTGCGTTTATGATATTTGCAAATCTGATTTTCTTTTTGTCCAGGTGATTCTGTTTATTAGTTTCATTGTCCATGAAGAGGGCATGTTTACTATGTTTTTACTTTCATATGTTTTATAGAGAAAGACTATTAAGTGGAGCAAAGTATATTTGCACAAAAATGTGGTTGTATAACATCAACTTGCCAACGTATTGTTATTTTTCTATCAAAACGAAAGAATATAGGCAATTCGATATTGTTTAGTCTTCATTACTCTCTGAAATGTTCTTTCACATTTCTGCCAAATATCTTTTCTCTTCATACTTTTCAGTGTAAGCTTGGGCAAAAGAACCTTGAAATGGACAGAGATAGGTAAAATATTTCTTATGTTGTCATTCAGGGAGTTGGCGGGGATTATTGCTACATGACTCAATGCAGTTCACCTGTAGCACAGACATATCGACATACACTATAAACAGAGGGCTTTGTCATGGCATGTGAAAGATTGTCACATCAAGGTGACTTGGAATAATTTACTCAAGCAGTGATGAGAGCTCGAGGCCAGGCTTTGGCTGTAGGGAGGGTGGGAAGGAGACAGCCAAGAAAGGGCTTGAGACCAGTCCAACCGATGGATGGTTTGAGTGGTCTGTGGTGATTATTTTCTCTGCGTTGGATGATAAAGTGGATGGAAATTGTAATAAAGAAATACATGCTAAGAGGGGAAGGTGTGTTGCAGAGATTGTGTGGAAAAGAGGAGATTTTGGAACAGTGGACTCAGTTTGGGGAAAGATTAAATTTTCTATGCTGGGAAGACAGCTGAATATCTCCACCAGGAATTGGCATTGCATGTGTGATACAGTTCACTTGTTTCTTTAGATTGGACCCTCCCCCTCGCTTCTCTGAAAGGAATACCTGGACTCTTGGCTGCCGGTGGCCTGAGGAGAAAAGCATTTGGGTCCTTGAGTCCTCCAAGTATTTGCTCTTCTCTTCTGCAAAGTGGCTGGTATTTCTGTGGTCTGTTCCCGGAAGCGTCCTGTCTGGATGTTAGGGGTAATGTGTGGGCACCACCCAGCTCATTGCTTAACTAGTAATACTTACAACCAGAACACATTTTTATCTCTAAATCCTATGCATTCCTACCCATTCTCTAAATAACACCCATCTCCTTGCTTGACCAGTACATCCAGGAGTCCTCCCTGAGACCACTTTCCTTACAAACCTCCCTGCACCCGTTAGTGTGCCCTGTCCCCTGTTCTCAACACATATATGCCAAGCTCACCCAGGTCTCTCCGTGGCCACCGTGTCAGTCCAAGCCCCACTGTTTCTTGCAGGGGCCTCACAGTCAGTTTCAACTGCACACCCCGACTCCACATTGTAGCACAATAGCTGCTCTCCACACGACGGCCAAAATGATTCTCTAAAGAAACATAACTTTGATATTACAATTCAACTACTTAACACTTTACAAAGCTTCCCATCCCACAGGGTGGAAAAAAACCCGAACTTTCTATCGTGGTTTATCAAGGATGACAAGACCGGGGTCTGCCTTAATCCCACACCACCTTCGCCCTCTGCCCCGACGTGAGGGCCACTCTTGGCCTCCTTCTGTTCTTTGGTCCATCCAATCTGTCACCCACCCAATGTCCAGTGGCTTTTCAACATGGGTCATATTAAGTCACTTCCCTATTTAAAACCATATTAAGGCTTCACTTCCTTTGAGAATAAACTATAATTCCATTATAGTTGCCTGTAAGCAGTGTCTGCCTAATTTAGCATCTGAACCAAGTCACTTTTAAAATTGAAAGTGTTGGTAAGAAGCTGGAACTCCAGGCATAAAGCTGTGAAACTAGATTGCCCCGCGTATCTTAGGTGTATGATTTCCCTTCCCTGCAAGTTATTTTGTAAGCTTTGTTTTATTTTTGGTTCTTATATCATATCCGTATACGAGTTATTTCTGGGGGAATCACAAACCACTCTCATCCATTTAATTTCTACGTGTATGTTAACAGCTTGCAGATTTCTCTCTTTATTTAAGTCTTCTCCACTCAACTGCAGATAAACTTCCCGCTGGCATGTTCAAAATTCCAAGCTTCTAAAATTAATTAATACACTATTTCTATGATTATATTTGTTGTTTTAATATTAAGTTTTGGGGACTCGTGAGGCAACCTCAGGTGGTGTCACCCCACAGTCAAAAAACCGTAGCAGAGACTGGCTGTCTGACAAGTGGAAGCCAGCACTTGCAGGTCCATTTCCTTTGTACAGCACTTGGAGAAGAAGTGTAAAATCAGTAAGTGACAAGTCTGTGAAACTGCCTCCGTTCTGACCACTGGAAATAGGGGTGTGAATTATTTAAGCCAGATTGCATGTAAGCAAGTTCGACTAGTTATTTTCTGTAAACTATTTTCAAGGTGAATTACTAAGAAATTTCCCCATGTAATCATATAGGATATGTTTGAAAACTAGTATATTTACATTTTTATCTGGAAAGAATGGTACCATTTCTCTCATCCTGATGCATTTTCCTGGCACAGGCCCCATTTGTTTTCTGTGTTAACTGATTGGAAACAATCTCGCTCCCTCCAAAGCAAACATAAGCTTCCACAAAAAGAGTTATCACTTTACTGGAGTTTGGAAAGCACTTGTCTATTTAGAATCGTGAATCTTTGCAGTGATTAAAAATTATATTCCAAGGGGGGTAAAAAAAATACTGCTGTAAATATATTACCGCTTAAAATTACATCTCTTGGATGCTGGTAAAAGAAGAAAGTAAAACTAAGGAAACAAATAAGCCAATATTACATCCTGCTGCGGTCCCCTTAGTGGCAGGCATGATATTTCTTCATGAATAAAGATAGAGTAAACCACATTTGTAGCATAATAAGAAAAGGTAATTAGTGTCATCTATTCACCACTGTTAGAATTTGACTAGAGCAATTTGATTATGTTTATCACATTTTAAACTTTGAGTAAGTTTTTCAGCTCTGTAATCCAGTTAGTGGTGAAGTGTGGGGAATATAAGTCAGCCTCCCAGTATGATTGATGAGCACAAACTCAGAGGGATAGCAATGAAAAAAAAAAAACGCAAACAAAAAACCCAGATATTGTAATATAGATACTGCCTATTGGATTTAAAGTAAATCTCTTCTAAACCAGTTTGAATGTATTGGCAAGACATATAAAACCAGTAGGACTTCATACCAAACAAATACAAAACGGAATACATGTGTGTTGTGGGAGACCTCAGCATCTATATAGAGTGATGGGAAATCATTTCTAGGGAAAGTAAACTACTTGACCTCGTTACAAGAGCAAATTAGTGTCTCACTTCTAACTTAATATCAACTAAGGTAATATGTTTTTATCTTTTTATATAAATTTATCTATTTATTTATTTATTTTTGGCTGTGTTGGGTCTTCGTTGCTGCGTGCGGGCTTTCTCTAGTTGCGGCTAGCGGGGGTTACTGTTCATTGCGGTGCATGGGCTTCTCATTTCAGTGGCTTCTCTTCTTGCAGAGCACGGGCTCTAGAGCGCAAGCTCAGTAGTTGTGACTCACGGGCTTAGTTGCTCCGCGGCATGTGGGATCTTCCTGGACCAGGGCTCGAACCCACGCCCCCTGCATTGGCAGGTGGATTCTTGACCACTGCGCCACCAGGGAAGTCCCAAGATAATATGTTTTTAAATGTATTCGTAATAAATTAATGGAAATAATTAGAACATAGTGTCTCTTTTGGTAATGCTTAAGATGCTGAATTATGAATGAATAAGCATGGCTTCATTCTCAGACATTAACACTTTCTAGTTAAAGATTATGTTATCTTAGGTGTTTCGGTTCTGTGTTCCCTACACATGATGATATAATCACTTAAGTATAGCTCAGATGTATTTTGAGAATCAATTAAAGCAGTTACATGTGGAGACAGTCACAGGAGCACCGGCTGCTCAGGAAATCAAAAACAGGAGGAAGTGGAAAATTTTGAGCCCCGAGAGTTCTGGGATGAAGCCATTGGAGCCTAGAGAAAGTTAAAAATAAACAACAGGAAAATGCAAATCAAAACCACGGTGAGATATCACCTCACACCTCTTAGGATGACCATTACCAGAAAGACTACAGGTAACAAGTGTTGGTGAGGGTGTGGAGAAAAGGGGACCCTCGCGCACTGCTGGTGGGAATGTCAGTGGGTGCAGCCGCTGTGGAAAACAGTATGGAGGGTCCTCAAAAAATTAAAAGTAGAACGACCTTACCAGCAGGCCCACTTTTGGGTACATATCCAAAAATAATGAAGTCAGTATCTGGAAGAGATATGTGCGCTCCCACATTCACGACAGTGTGATTCAAAATAGCCAAGATATGGAAACAACCTATGGGAAGTGTCCATTGACGGATGAATGCATAATGAAATTGTGGTGTGTGTGTGTGTGTGTGTGTGTGTGTGTATATATATATATATATATATATATATATATATATATATATATATATATATATATATATAATGGAATGTATTATTGAGCCATTAGAAAAGAAATCCTGCCATTTGTGACATGAATGAACCTGGACGGCATTATGATAAGTGAAATCGGTCAGACACAGAGAAGGACACAACTGAAGTAAACATTTGAAGGAACTGCAGGAATTAGTCATACAGAAATCTGAGGGAACATTCCAGGTAGAAGAAACCATAGTGCTTTACATTCTCCTTGGAGCCCTTCAGCTTCTGTCTGTTCACCAACCCAAAAGCCAGCACCACACGACTCAGGTAGCACCCAAATCCCACACGCCAGATGTGATGCCGGTTATTCATTGCTGCATTACAACCACCCTGGACATCCGTGGCTTGAAATAAAAATATTTTATCCTACCTTACAAATATATGGGCCAGAAATTTGGCCAGGGACAGAGTAAGCAACTCTTTTGCCCCATGTGTTGCCACCATAGGGCACCTGATGGAATTCGGCTGGCGGATGGAGTGCAGGCTCCATGATGGCTTCAGGTGCCTGGTTGGAAATGGCAGGTGCCTGGGCTCAGCTGGGCTGCTCTTCTCTCCTCACGTGTTGTCACTGAAGTTGCTGGACTTCTTACATGATGGCTCAGGGTTTTGAGGGTGAGTGATTTCAGGGAGAGGAAGAGGAATCTACTAGTATCTTAGCAAAAGAGCCCAGAAAGTGGAAGAGAGGCCAACACAGGCCAACCAGATTCAAGAAAGAGGGTCAGAGGGCCACCTCTCTATCTGAGGATGTTCAAAGAAATGTTGGCCATCCTTAATCTTCCAGAAGAGATCAGAGATTTCAGAGTTATGTGTTTACATAAATGGTGCTCTATTTATAGACTATTCTCAATCATGACTAACAAACTGATAAGGAACGGACAAATGGAAAAGTCTTTTTATGATCACTAACCACACTTGCAACATTTTGTAACCAGGGCCATTGCAATCGCTCACCCAGTATCTCCTCGTGAATTTGAGAACCGGGAAATGTATAGAGGAATACAAAGAAAGTGGATAAATCTGGGAAAAGAATGAATTTGAAACACGGTCCCGAAGATTGTGCGAGGCCAGGGCTCTACTCAAATGCCTTTATCCTTGAAGTTTTACAGGATTCTCAACTTTGCCTCTAACTGAGTGTAGGACCTGAGTGACACACACTTCGTCCCTCTGTGTGTTATTTCCTTTATCTGTACATTAAGCAATTTGGGCTGGAAGATCACTGAGTTGATCTTTTGTTATAAGAATCTAAAACTGGCAATTTCCCCTTAGCCAGATTAGTCCTGTGTTGTAGAAATAAAGTACCATGGAATGTCTATTAATTATGTGACTATTTTCCTATTCAACACAGTTATTTTCTGTTTTTACTAATTCTTCTCAGTGAGGTGGGAAAGAGGAGACACTTGGAATAAGTTAAATTTAAACTTTAAAGTGGACTAGATTCGACTAGATTTTTATTACACGAAACTACATTTTTTTTCCTTGGGTGCCACGTATGAGCAGAAGCAACAAAGCAGTGATGAAGACAATCTGAACATTGGAAGGCATTTGATTCAATGAGCGCATTCACTCCTGGTATTCGGTTATCTCCCCCATCCAGCAATGTACACATCTCTTCACAAAACAGAAACCACCATGCCTGATGCACAATTTGACCAATGCAAATGCAAAAAGCACAGTCATTGGCAATGGCGCAGGACAGCTACACGCTTTGCTCCCTCATCTCATATGTTTCTTTATGTGACAGCATCCACATATAACTACAAATATTTTAAAGTCCATTTTACAAACCCTGAAACTTCAGCAGCAAAGGAGTGCTTTAACTGACAGTCAACAACACCGCCCAAGATCTCACTTTACATAAGCTCTCAAGCTTTCCATATAAAAAGCTGATAAAAGAAATGCACCTGGTCTTTAAAAAATAACAATTCCTGCCTCTCAAAAGAACTCCACGTGTGTTGATAACAGAGAAAGGTGTGCTTTGAAAAGCACCTGGAAAAGGCAAACATGCTAAGTATATCCTGCTGAGGGCACCTAGAAAAATGCAAGTTATAAATGAAGGCTATCTCGCTTTTGCTCTCCTAGACCCACCTTCTAACAATCCACCTCTTTCTTCTTGCCAACACAGCTCTGTGGGGAACTTACACAATAATGTTTTAGTGCTGGAAGAGAAACATTTGCCTGTTACGGCATTTCTGGACGTGGTATCGAATTGCATTGTGTTGGTGGGCACCGGAGAAGCTCTCTCCAGCTGACAGTGGTAGTAAATCATGATGTCTTCCTAGAGAAGTAAATCATTAGAAATATTCTGAACTGTGTCAGGTGCTTCTTTGAAACCTTTGTAAAATTACTGTTAGGCAAGCACTTAAAATCAGACACACAGACACACAGACACGTCCATGAAATTACAAAAAATGACCTATTTAAAGAGTACACAGGTCTTGTGTTCACACAGTAGGGCTTGGGACTGACTTATGCCAAAGGTCTACAAGTTTTCCTTTGAAAAGAAGAAACAGCATGTGGCTTTGCTGGTTATGGCAAATTTAATATTTCTGCAAATAAAAATAATGCAAATAAAAAATAATCCAGCCATATTTGAAAAGGTAGTCACCAACATATAATTAGGCTATGTGCACAGTTAAACAGAGCAAATGTGATTTTTACAATTAGAGTTGTTGTTTTACTTTGTTTCTATGTATGATTTGCATTTATATGATCCATTTCAAGTTTATTGAGCACCTACTAGATGCCAATTGATCTAGGGAAATACCAAGACATTTGATACAAAGTTTCTTTCCTCAGACATCACAGTGAAAAGACAACCTACAGAAGAAGGGTTCATATGAACCTCTAGGAACATAAATCCATAGACCCAGAAATTATATTGAGGTTGCCAGAGTCTGGGGCACAAGGGAATGAAGACTGACAGCTAATGGTTGTAGAGTTATTCTGGAGAGTAATAAACAGCTTCTGGAATAAAGTAGTGGTAATGGTTGCAGCACTTTGTGAATGTACTCAAAGCACTTAATTTCACACTTAAAATGGTGAATTGTATGGCATATTAATCATATCTCAATAAAGCTATTTTTAAAAATGGATGATAGAGTTCCTGTAAATATCAGGTACACGTTATTTCAGTCTATTATCTAAAAATGTAAGTAACTGTGAGCTATCTATAAAAATCTAGGAAGCCACAAAACATTGGCACTTGTACAAATTCTTTCCAAACTTAAATTATGATCAGTTTTGAAACTTGCTAAGGGAATAACTTTCTTCTACTTACGTCGTTGTTCTCTGTGTTCCTTAGGCTTTCTCTTAATTGAGCCCTGTTAAAGATGCTGAATTTGCAGCTCTCAAAAATAAAGTGGACTTTGAATAAGGAGCTGAAATACCGTAGAAGCCCTGAGTATGAAATGTCTCTTGACACTTTGGCTTTCAGACTGTTTTCTGGAAACACTGCACACTTGATAAAGACAGCTTAATGACATAGCTTGAAGTTATAGGTGAGTCTGCAAACAAGGTTGTGAGGTTAGGAGAACACACTCAAAGCTTCAGCTGATAGCTGATCTGCCTCACATACCCGGCTGTCCAAATGCACACATCTCACCTATACCCACCATGGACACCAAAACCTAATTTGCTCCTGATCATTCTAAATATTTTGAAAGAAGCTTATGGCCATTTCCATAGGTTGACAGCAAAACTGTAATAGTCAAGGAAATGATAGGAATATGAAATATTACATTAACTTGTGCACTTGATTTATTAATCAAATCTCTCCTTCTCTCAGTCACTCAATTTCTCAATCTTTCTTCTCTCCTGCCCTGAGCTAAAGAGGAAAACAGAATCATAGGGAGGGGAAACTGTTAAGAAGGATGTTTGAACAAAGGAAAGAAAAAAAGAGATACCATATGGAAAACAGGGGAAAGTAACATTATTTCACATTAGTTGAGAGAAAAAAAGTGAAGGCACCATTTACTATGAAGACAGAAAATGCAAGAAGGGTGCTCCCATTTCAGAAGAGTTATTTTATAAGCTCTGAAGCCCTTTTTCCTAGTACATCTCAGATCTGAAAGCAAGTTGCTGTACACTTTCATCATTTTGATTGTCATGTGCCTTTAACCAGTTGTAAGCTAACAAATTCACAACTAACGGTCAGATAATTCTTTTATTACAATTGTTGTGAGCCCTTTTCAAATCTTATAGTGACCTTTACTCGTGCTTTTAAGGCTACAAAATAAAAAAACTCTGCATAGATTCATTTTTGTAATGAAAGATTATTGCAGGGATAATAGGAACCTGGGAGACCTCAAGAAAACTGCTTGCTCTCACTCTTCCGGTATTCCACTTCTTCCAAGACTGTGTTGACCTAAAACAAATAGACTGTCAGCTATTTCTCCAGCAAAGATGGGTATGTTCAGGATCAGCAGAGAATTGCAATTCTGGGATCTGCAACTATGGAGAGCTACATGCAAGTCCCCCCCATGGCAAGAGAAGGAGAACACTTGCATGGAGGAAAAGGCAGTTGGGAGGTTTACAGTAAACAGAGTCCATGGCTCTTCACTGGCTGAGTCCTTGCCAGGAAAGAAGAGCAGTACTTCTTCCTCCTGCTGGGCTCTGCTATCCTCACAGTGCATGAGAGACCCTGCTTCTGGAAGGTCTCCCCACTCCATTTAATTGAGGTTTCTGTTTATTACATTTTTGCAACGGAAACATGCATCAGGCTTAAAAAAAAAAAAAGTTCGCTCATTGTACTCAGACAGAACAGCCTGAACTGAAGTTAATATTGTCCCCTTTTTTCCAAAATATTTGTCCTTCCCGAAATAAAAACTATATTCCCTTTGTTTAAGATGATTTGGAATGCAGGACTTCTTTGAGAAGCAGTGGAGAAATGGAAACTATGAGGCTATAAGCTTTGGAGCAAATTAGAACTCTGTAAAGAGTTAGTCTTTAGAGCTGGCCTTGAGGTCAAGTACCATTTTGCTTCTGTGGCTCGTTTCTGGGCACTTGTGAGCGCTGTTTGAATGGGATTGATTTTCAAAATGTTTAGAAAATCAATTTGGAATAAACTTCGTTGAATCTATCTATATGCATATTGGCTTGTTCAGTTATTTAAATTATTATTTAAAGAAAAGCTAATGAAAACTGTCCCCGAGACTTTTATCTAAGTCAATGCCTAAAGCACGGTAGAAAATTTTATTTATTGACGCTATATATAAAGGACATGTTTAGAATCATTTCTCGTTCATCTAAAACACTTTCCATTTTTATGATTCTGTCCTCTTTTTCTCAAAGTAAGTTTCCATTACGTACTACTCTAATTAGGATCTTTTTTTTCTTATGAACAGATATCTAATACATCTGTATTTAAGAAACCAATCACTTTGGTGTCCTCTTCAGAGACCGTAATGTGGATGACTCAGCCGCAATGTGGATCTTCTAACTTTCCCAAATTCATCTATAGAAACAATACTGGGATTATTAAAATAGTCAACAGTTCTCTCCGCTTCTCCTCTTGCTGTTCTGTGGTCTATTCTCATTACAAAATGCTGAGGTCTGAAACGGATGCAGATCTTACTCCTCTGTGCAGAATCCTGAGTAGGTCCCCATTGCCATTCGGAGAGAAGTCAGAGCCTCGGCATTGCTCTTCTAGGTCCACTGTAATCTGGTTCCGAACTGCCTCTCTGCGTCTCAGCCTCGACTACTCAGAGCTTTGCTAGCTTTCCTCCAGCAGCACTGCGCCCCAGGGGGCCCCCAGGACGCACACGGGAGAATCTTGCCTGAGAGCTGTTCCCAGGTCCTCCCCTCCCTCCAGCACCCTTCACTCAGCCATCCTTTAAGTGATTCCGTCACCTCCTTCCAGTATTTCATTCAAATATCACCTTCTCAAGGAGAACTTCCCTAACTCTTCTGTTGAATACCGTCAACTGCCATAGCCTCTACAGTGTCAATTCTTTCCCATCTACTTTGTCTTTTCACACAACATTCACCGCATTCCAGCACAATACATACTTTCTTTCTTTATTATGGCTATTGATTTCTCTGCTAGAATGTGAAGAGCCACAAGAGCGGTAGTCTTTGTTTTGTAAAAAATTAATAAATAGGAACCTCAATTAAAAAGAGTTGGGCCACCAAAAGGGGGAGCGCTCATGCCCTGTGGCCAGGGCAGAGCCCAACCGGAAGAAGATTCTTATTTCCTGGCAACGACTCAGCCAATGAAAAGCCACGGACTCTGTTTACTGGAACCCTCCCAACTTCCTTGTCCTCTATAAAAAGTGTCCTCCTTCCCTTGCCACAAGGGGACTTGCATATGGCACTCCATGGCTGCAGACCCCAGAATTGCAATTCTCTGCTGATCCCAAATAAACCCATTTTTGCTGCAGAAATATCCGGCAGCCTATTTGTTTCAGGACAACAGTTTATTGATGTTTCACTAATACATAGCAGCTACTCTACTGGTATCTATTCACTGAATGGCTCAACATACATATATGTATATATAATATTAACTAACATTTTGTGCATGTTTACGGGCGTTATCTAATACAGTACGGACCCAAATTCCCAGATTTTAAGCTGTGTGTGTGTGTAGAGGAAATGTCTTTTGTTGTTCCACCATATTTGGTGACTATCAAAGTTGCCCACAGGAAATGTTAAACACACATTTAATGAAGGGAAAAATCAGTTATTATTCTCATTGTTTCACAGGCAAAGAAACAGATTTAAAAAGGCTAGACGTCTCTCCAGAACCAAACAGTTAATAGGGGAAAAAGACAAGCAGTCACATATATTTTTGAATGTAAAAATCTAACTGTAGTCCTAAGTCTTTGGTCTTAAATTAGTTTAAAAAATAATGTAACTATTTAAAAATGGTATGAATGATGCATGATTTTACCAATGACAAAGCTTGTCTAGCATGGCGGTAGCAATAAAATGTTAATTTATGTCAATAATCACTTGAGAAGAGCAAGGAGAAGTGCTAACATTGTATATGCATCCGTTTAATATTGTGGATCATGTAAGTTGCGTAAGAGTCCTTCAGGTCTCTTAATGATAGGCATACTCCTAACTTTTACATTTTTCTCCTGGAAAAATGCTAACATTTGATCCAATGTGCATGTAATAGTTCATTATGAAATGCTGAAAGCAGTGACTGACTGATATCATGTCTGGAGCTCAAGGTGCCGGCAGCGAAAGACGCAAATTAAAACCATTATTTCACCCTTATTCTGTATCAACAGGAGAAGGCGTGTGAGGTTACTGCCGTTTAGAGCCAAAGGGTATTGTACTTTTTTGCGCGTGTGGTGAAGTTCAGTTGCTCTTTTTAGTAATAGTTTCCGAGTAATTATTTTAAATTTAAATACTGAATTTAAAAAAAAAAATTGTGGTAGCAAATTTGTAATAGCACTGCAACCCAGGTTATTTGAGGTTTTTGGATAAAAGCTTCAATGTTTCGTGGTAGCCAGTTTATGTCATTCATCATTTGCGAGTGCAGAGAAATTAAGTAATTAGCAATAATTCTCAATTAGTTATTGTCCAAAAGAGCCAAGTTGACTAGGTACGGGGCAATGGTGAAGCACGGAACCGGCGTTTTACTCTGGAAGGGAATATGTGGTTTCCTTTTGATCAACTGTTTCTTGCAATGGAATCCTCAGTTACTTTGAGGAGTAAGTAGGTTCTGTAAAAACACAGTTTATTTGAAGAGCATTTTTTCTTTATCATGAAATCCTCCCTAACTTAGGATTTGGGGGATTGTGAGATACAAAAACGGGCTTAATTCTAATTTGCATATTTTATTACAAAATAGCATCCTTGGAGTTAACCATTGAATGTGTTTCTGATGAAAATGAGTTTCCTGGTATTCTGTGTTGCTAATTAAGGCCGGGTTTTACCCTTGGAAGATCAAACATGCAGGTGGTAAGACTGACATATATTTCGAGGAGTACGATTTTTTTTTTCCAGAATGGAAAGACTGCCCCTGTCCACTGACGTGGTCACAGGGTTTCAGGGATAGCAGGGTGAGGAGTCTGCTCAGGAGTTATCTGAGTCGCACCAGCTCTTGTACAAACACTTGACTGAGTCCCCCGTGTTGCACCATTCAGTAGGGGAGAAAGGACTTAGGCCTGGAAAAAATATCAAACCAAGCGTCAGCAGTATCACATCCCGCAGTCCAGACCAGCACAGCAGTGCTCCTAAAACCATCCCAGGGACTCTGCTTCTGGCTTGTGGACAGAGGCAAGTAGCTGCAAAAGACACCAGGATGTAAGAGATGACACTAATTAACTGGGTGCAATTAGTCCCATCCATCAACTGAATTCTGGATTATGTATGTCATATTTGATAGACGTCTCTTCATCTCTGGCGGTTTCTTTCATGCCTGTAAATACTGAGAACAGCCTTTTTCTTGCTGCACTTCTGGCTTTACATTAATAAGTTGATGGCATTAGTTTGAAGGAGAATGTTTATATTTCTTTTATCTTTTCTTGAAGGAAATGTGTCCGATTCAGCTAAGGTGTTTTTAAATATTTAACATAATATTTGAAGTGGTATGTAAGATGCTTTACAATATATTTTATCTATTAATATCTCTATCGGGGCAGGCACGAGAGCAGAACTGTTTTCATTCATTCCTGATGGTAGTAAAAGCTTAATTTCCAAAAACATTATTAATTGAAAAGTCTAAGTAATATTGACACCGCTTGGCCCGTAGTCAGAATCTGTCCAGAATCGAAGGGCAGTTAAAAATCAATAAGAGGGGCTTCCCTGGTGGCGCAGTGGTTGAGAGTCCGCCTGCCGATGCAGGGGACACGGGTTCGTGCCCTGGTCTGGGAAGATCCCACCTGCCGCGGAGCGGCTGGCACCGTGAGCCATGGCCGCTGAGCCTGCACGTCCGGAGCCTGTGCTTCGCAACGGGAGAGGCCACAACGGTGAGAGGCCCGCGTACCGCAAAAAAAAAAAAAAAAAATCAATAAGAGAAACAAGTCTTGCTAAGTTATATTTATCAAATTTCTTCAAGCAGCTGTAAAAAATAAAATCATGATCCACAGTACAGTAAACCCACTGAAACCTATTTGTTTCTAATGTAAAACAATTGACTGAACATTTAATCCTGTAGTTAATGGACAAAAGATTTGGTGTTACTCTGCCTTCTCTCAGTCTTCCCCGTTTAATTAAGGGGTATGGAATTTAAGGCAATGTCACACTTTTAGTCTATCCACAGGTGACCGGGTCTGAGAAACAGACTAAAGTAAACACTGCCATAAATATTAGATAAAAGGCTTTTTAAAACAGTCTTAAGGTCCTGCGAGTACCTCTCCAATGAGAAATTTCTAAGCTTGCCTTGTTGAATTTGCCAGTTGCTCTCATGGAGCAGTTTATAAAGGTACTTATAAAGGTCATTGACTTAACACCTCCTAAAGGGGCATCTTTCATTGCAGGTATTTATCTTCAAGGTGAACCTCAGTTACAGTGTTCATAGGCTATGCTTTGCCTGCAGTGAACTGCCATCCCTAGGTGGTGTGTTATCTGAGAGAACTAAGTGTCCCTCCTGTGCTGTGAGGGGGATCCCTCGGTCAAAGGGCAATGGTGTACAGGACGCTACATCAGTAGATCAGACATGTTGTAAGTCCTCAGACAACCAAGTTGGCTAAGGCCCTGGAGGAAGGAAATGCAAGCTCATATCTGGATCACTCACATCCAAGTCAGAGTGAATAATTGTCCCTTGCAAGGTGACAGGGGCCTGTTGTTATCAACTTGCTACCGGGTGGTAGTTGGTCTTCCCTGTGGAATAGTCACATAAGGGAATAACACTGGGTTCAGTGACTGGCAGGATGGACCTTCATCAGTCGGGACAGAGTTTCATTGTCTTCAAGCAACACAAATTGATGAAAAACTGAACTTCTGTACGCATATAAAAGAACGTTAAGCTTTATAGCATACATACGGAAATTAACGAGGATCATAATCCTAAATGTAAAACCTAAAACAACGCAATGTTTTAGAGAAAACATAGGACCTTGGGTTAGGCAAATATATTTAAGGTAAAACACCAAATGCCTGATCCTTAATGGAAAAGATATAGTAAATAGGAATTCATCAAAACTAAAAATCTGTGCTCTTCTAAAGATACTATTAAGAGAATGAAAAGACCTGTCAGAGAGTGGGTGACATACGTGCAAATCATATATAGGATAAAAGATTTGTATCCATAATTTGTAAAATTTAATAAGAAGAAAGCAAAAAATCCAATTAAAAAACAGGCAAGAAATTTGAACAGGTCTTTTGTCAGATACGTAAGGATGGCAAATAAGCACATGAAAATACGTCTCGAAATCATTAATCATTAAGGGAATAAAAATTAAAGCAGCAGTGAGGTACCAATAAATCTGTATTAGAATAGCTAAAAAGACAGACCATATCAAAGGTTGGTAAGGATATGGAAAAACTGGAATTCATACAGAGCTAGGGAGAATGTGAAATGTGAGGACCTCTTTGGAAACCAGTTTAGCCATTTCTTAAAAAGTTAAACACACATGTACCATAGTCCAAACACTCCACTCCTATGTACCCAACAATGGAAGCACAGGCCATACAAAGACCTGTGCACAAATGTCCAGCGTGGCTTTATTTGTAATAACCAAACCTGGAAGCAGCCTAAATAACCGCCAAGTCAGTGAATAAAGAGATTGCAGTTTATCTATGTAACAGAATCTACTTATAATTGAAAGTGAATGAATCATTGTCACACCCAACGTAAAGGAATCTCAAAAAAAAATTATGCTCATGAAAGAAGCAAGACGAAAAGAATGAGAGCTCTAGGGTTTCATTTAGATAAAACCTTTAAGATGGAAAATATTCTTTATTTTATATATTTATTTTTTGAGAAGGGAGGGGAAAAAGAGGAGAGGGAGGTACTACATAGAGGGGCAGTCACGAGAAAACATTGATGAATCATGAATATTACCATTCGCTTGATTACGCTCATGCTTTCATTGGTGTACACGTGTACATATGTTAAAACGTATTAAATCATACACCTTAAATATATACTGTTTATTGTATATTGTTTCTCAGTGATACAACATTTTCCAAAACTGTAGAAGAGATGGGGACTTCCCTGGTGGCACAGTGGTTAAGAACCCACCTGCCAATGCAGGGGACACAGGTTCAATCCCTGGTCTGCAAAGATCCCACATGCCGCAGAGCAACTAAGCCCATGTGCCACAACAACTGAGCCTGTGCTCTAGAGCCCAGGAGCCACAACTACTTGAGCCTGCATGCCACAACTACTGAAGCCCATGTACCTAGAGACCGTGCTCCGCAACAAGAGAAGCCACCGCAATGAGAAGACCGCGCAACGCAAAGAAGACTAACCCTCGCTCGCTGCAACTAGAGAAAGCCCACACGCAGCAATGAAGACCGAATGCAGCCAAAATAAATTTAAAAAAAAATTGTAGAAGAAATGAAGACTTGTTAATGACTGTGCTAAGGCATTGTAATAGCAGAGTGCTCTGGTGTATTCACAATGGTTCCTTTTCTCCTCCTCCTTCAGGAAGCCCAAGGGGATTTTTCTCTGATATTTACCATGGGAATCTGGTCAAGGTCTAGCAGTAAACCTCAAGATACTGTGGAGCCCTCCCTATATCTGGGTCCCCCGGAATGTTTAACTCTCAGAATTGTACCTACTGAGCCTGTAGCTATTCATCCATTACAGTTCAGGTTTTCCTACCCTGGCAATGGTTCCTGTGGTAGTTTCAGTTGTTACATCATCTTATATTTTCACCAGTTATTTTACCAAGGTTGTGTCTTCAACATCTAATTTGAGAATTGTATTTTTGAGAGTTTTACATTAATTTATTTTTTTCCAACAATTTAATTTTAATTTTCATAGAAAATTTAATTTTTCATAGAATTAATTTAATTTAATTTTATTTTAATTTTCATAGAAACAATGATCTATTTAATTTTCATAGAAACAATGATCTCTTCTCGCATGTATAGTTCATAATCTTATAAGATATTTAATTCAATTTCATAATAGAAATAACAAACTCAGCTGACATAGTCAGGTTTTGCACAAACACAACTGAATCTTAGTAAGTGTGTAACTCAGCTGTTAGGTTCAGGAGTGTATACACTCCTAGAGAGTCACTTACCTGCCGTAAAAAGTTCATCCTCCTGGGGCATCAGTAAGCATATTTTACATACAGACTGAAGATAAAACCAGCAAGCAATTTAAGCAGACTATAATTAAGAAATTCTCTATTATACTATGACTTGCAGACTCATTACGTAGAGACTTAATACTCACATTAAAACTTCAGCTTATGGTGCAACACTTGCTTGTGCTGTTCCTTAAATCATCTTCACCTTTTGCTTTTTAACACAAAAGATGATTTCTCACAGTGATCTGGGGTTCAAAGAAAAGACTGGGTCCCCCTAACACATATGCACTTCATAGCTGTTATTTACAGTGCACATCCAGTCAGTGAAAAATAAATCTGCACTGTCACACTGGGAACTGGGGACCTTACGGCCCTTCCACCATTTTTATCATGACAGCTGTAAAGAAGAAGAACCATGCACATCAGAATAAATTTATGGAAGCCAAAGCACTTCTTGCATCTCTTCATTCCTTAAAAATATAGCTACGCTTTGCCCAGATTAATGTTAGATTAATGGTCAATCCCCCTAAATTATTATACCACAGTAGAAAGGAGCAAAAAAGGAGAAAAAAAATCAACAACACTATTCAAATAAAAATGCATATTTCAGTGCTTTGTTTTCCAGCTTTTTTTCAGTGCAGATTTCCAGTTTTCCAATAAAATAGTTGCAAGGGGAACCTCGTGCTAAACAAAAATGGCTGTCAAATGTCATCATTAAAGTGAGCAAACAGCACCCGTGGGATTCTCCTCTTGGAGGCTCTATTCATTATTTTCTAAATCTGTAAAGCTATCATTTCCAGGGTTTCTTGTGAGTACTGACATAAAAAGAAACAATCATAATTTGTAAGAGTGTCAGTGAAAAATATGCTCCCCCTCCCCGAAAGCACAGTTCTCAAAGAAAGAAAAGATTACAGTGTGCATATCCTATCATTCCCTCAAGAAGTGGAGAAATATTAGTGGTTGCTTTCAAAAGGAAATAAAACATTTTGAAACTAAGTTGAAGTAACCTCTTTTATAACTATGGGAAAGAATTACCTATTGAGATGTAGCAAAGGAAAAGACCCAAGATAGGAAATATTTTTTGTTCTCATTTTATTACTTGCTCCTGTAGTCAGAATTGTTTCTGAGAGAAATGCTGACTCTTTGGAGAAGTATGAACTGCCCCACTCGTAAAGACTTGGAGCTATACGGCATCCAACACGGCCAAAGAAAAGATTGGGACAAAGGAAAAAGGGAAATCGAGTAAGAGCATGTCATTGACTGTCTTTGATAAACTGTTCTGTAACATCAAGTCGGACTAGTAATTGGAGGATGTATTAAAGCTGGTTGAGGCATTTAGAGGGTAGATTCAAAGTTCAGGTTATTGGGTTCATGTTTCCTATATCACGTTATCTAAATGTTTCTAAATGTTACTTTTCTTAATCTCTTTTTCTTTAATCTTAAAAATAGGGATAATTGTTTTGCTGGACAATAATCTCACTTGGGAATGATCTAATGACTCTAAGCTTAAAATTAGCAAATATTTAATAACTGGTAGATGCTAGTAATATGTTTAACATCATTGCTAAAATTTATATAGGTAGAGAACAGGTTATCTTAAATATCCTCTTTAATTTTTTAAATTGAATCATCTTAAAAATGCTAAAACTGTTTAAGTGATAAAACTCCCATACTTACTTATATGATTTAGCAAAGGACTTAATGTTATAATCAATGTATATAAAACTGAGTGCTTTCTTATAACTGAAATGATGTCTCTGTGGAAAAGTAACTATAATGACACAGAGTCAGTATATTAAAATATTCTTTGGATCATCTCTCTTTATTACTTATAATAAAAGATTTTAGTGCAGAGAAGCTTCAGATCATGGAAAAATCATAGTGGCACTAAAGTTATTTTTCTGCTCTCGGGATACCTTCTTAGTGCCATCATTGCCTAGTCCTTTGGTTAGGTCACTGTTGTGCAAATATTGAAGAGTAATATCCAGCAATCTGTACTAGGAGGGAATTCCCAGTTTTTCTGTATAATACTTGAAATGGAGGATTTGTTAAACCTTTCTGGTTTGGATAGGATCATTTTAAATTGAGAAGACTGCAAAAACTGAGGAATGAGACAATTGGAAATCATGAAAATCATTCTTCAGGAAGCAATCTTAAGCTACAATGAAATCAAATAGACTGTTAAACACACCATGTGGGAGAACCAGGAGAAATAATAGTAAGAGGGTACGTTAGATCTAGCCCATCATGCCTGTAGATCTAAATACAAATAACAGGATAAAACTAGAAATCAATTATGTCTTCTGAGCGGTATGAGAATAGACATAAATATGCAAAAGAGACACACTTATATTTTAATATTCCTCTATATTTTTAAATTTAGTTTATACATATAAATAAAATGTTGCCATTAGTAATTAGAGAACATTTTATCATATAACAAAGCCTGCTAATTTACTTTTAAATAAGCCATAATTTAAAGGACTTATGGCTTATTTATGTCAGGACTTATGACTTAAGTCCTGACATAAATTAAAAATATGGAAAACCAAGCCAAGCAAAATGATTGATGTATTCGTGTACATTGTTCCAGTTTTAATTTAATTGATAGACAACACTTTTAATACTGTCTTCTTAATATTAAAAACATCTATAAAATGACCCTGCTATTTGAGACAGTGATTTACACTGTCTTCACTGACCTCCCCTGTGGATTAATTGCCTGAAAAAAGAAAACGTTTTTACCTGGAAGTAGTGACTCCACTATTGCTAGTAGGCCAGTGGGCTAGAGCTCCTTTCTGTTTTCATTAGAATTATGGTCTAATCTGAACAAACACTTATTTAAAACGTTCAGTGTGATTTCATGCATTTTATATAGTTTAAAACTTGAATTTACTTACATATTTAGGATATGTTCCCAGGTAAAAAGTCATCATATTTTTCAGTCTAAATCAAAGCTCTGTAAGTAACTCCAATTTTATGTTGAAATGACTTCTTTTTCTTCACTGTATGTTAAATGAGAATTTTTTTCTAACTATTTTATGTGAAACCAGATTCTTTACAAAATAGAAATTACCAGATATTTCAGTTCAATTTGAGATTTTAAAAAGAAATCAATCAACATCATTGGCAAAATTAATAAAGATTTCAGATCTTTGCTAACTTTTATTTATAATAATCATTACCACGTTTACCAGTCTATAGAGGGGCTGTCAGTTATAATTCTAAAGTAAACCTGTGACTTATGAAATATTTTTTAAAAGAGTAGAATATAAATGTACAACCTAGGAAAAAACTTCAATTAATTTATTTTTTCTTTTATAAAGAAGCTGTTTCCCAATGAAGACATTTGTACTTTAGAGAGTAAAGCAAAAATAGATATAAAAAATAATAAGAACCATTAGTCTCATATCCCATATATAATTTTAGTTAAATTCAGTTAAATATAAGTGAATTTTATAAATGTAAGTTTTAAAAATATTTATTTAAGTATTACTTAGTTTTATAGATATTCTTATGTAAAACAGCTTTAATAGTTACATAGAGCTCCTGTGATCAAACCAATGTTTGTTAAGATACTATCTAATTATCAAGATTTAATCTGTTTCCCAGTCCTTGAGATACAAAGTAACCCAGTCCATAGAACAGTTCAAACTCGTGGAATTTGAATCACCATTCTACTGCCTGTTAGCTGTAGGATTTGTGTGCCTTAGTTTCTTTTTAATAAAATGATAATAACAATAAAACCTAGCCCTTGGGTTTGTTCTGGGGATTAAATAAGTTAATAATGTAAAGTTCTCAGAACTGTGATTGAAAAGTAGTAAACATTTACTCTAATACGTTGTCATGAAAATTTTTAGCTAAATCTTAGGGAAGTCTGAGATTATTTACTGAAAACGAATCACTAGAAAACATACATCAATGTAATTCACAGGGGGAAAACCCTTCAGAATTCATATGCCAGTTTGCACCCTAACCATCAGTGCCCCAATATGACTGTTTCTCAACATTCCATTGGAATTGTATTTATTTTCTAATATCATAAAGAACGTGTTTTATTTTTACTTGCATTTATTAATTTGCTTAAAATTTGAACAATATATATGCTCCTTAGAATTTACATTCCTTTTTCTCTTCATTTGTACATTTGTACTATTGACATCTACATTCTTTTTTTTTTAATGATTGTTAAGCTACAATTAAATCTACATCTATCTCCTTATCTATCTGATTTTTAAAAGCTATGAACACCTTCCCTGCTACAGTGTTGGAACTACAGCACAGCAGTCTTGCCCCACTTTTTAAACTTCTTTATCAATTTTTATGATGTGTTTTGGCATATAAAAATACTTAATTGTAGGAAGTTAATATTATTGCCCTTGTTATTCTGCCTGTGTCACCGTGCTTACTAAATGTACTCCAACTAAATATTTTCTATACATATCCATCTGTATCCCTTTCTGATAAATGTTGGTTTGACTTTTATTAAAAATTTTTGTGGGACTTGTTACGTTGAATATTTTGAAATGAGTGATATTTTCTTATACAATTTTCAATAAGCCAGTTGTCTAATCACTTTGTATATGATAAACCATGGAGACCTACATTAAAATAATAAAATAGCAAGGCCAAACAGTTATTCTGTAGCTATGCTTAATTATTAGAAAATATATTGATATAACGTATTCATATCTTAACTATTTTAAAATACATATTTTTATATTAAGTATTTTGAAACATGTTATCTTATTGATAGAAAGTAAAATATTTATTGCAATCATCCAGGCAAAATGTGAGACAGGCATAAACAATATCTGATGATTCGTAAATCAGGGAAGAATGTGAGACAGGAAGAACAAGTAGGCAGAGTCTTGGGTTCATGATGTAAAAGACTGTACTTCTTGTGATGACAATTTGGAGGGGATTTTCTGCCAAACAAATCAGTAACTTTGATGTTCAGGACAAACCACACTGGATTTCGCACCCTCTCAACAGCTCTCCCATTCGTTATGTGGCTCACAGGTCAGTGTAATAAATAACACCATCTGTCCTTCTATTTTAACTAGATTTTTCTTGCTAATTACGTGCCGAAATCATTTGTTCTAGTACTGCTGAAGGAATGCATGTATCCAGCAGGTATTTGTTTATCATCTAGCTCTAAGTCATTGCTTCAGGTCTGGGAAACAGCAGTTAACAAAATAAACAAAAAATCCCTGCCTTTATATTATTACAGTTGGAAGGAAGCACACAATAATTTTTAGAAAGTAAACACATGGAATATATTGTCCATTGGATGGTGAAAATGGCACGTCTAGGGAGGAAAGTGGGCTAAGGGAGGGATGAGCAGGAGGAAGTGGGGATCAGGTTGGGGGATGACCTTTGGACTTTAAATATGCAAATGAGAGAAGAGGGGGTGGATGATAATGTCAGAGCAGAGACTCAAAGACCTGGAGGGGCCGGGGTGGGGTATCAAGGGATGATGGAGAAACACAGGAGGAGGCCTTCCTGGGGAGGGGGGCGGGGGGGTGGCGTCCCAGGAATGTGAGGCAGCCAGCATGGCAGGAGCAAAATGACAGTGACAGCGGGGGTCTTAGTAGAAAAGAGCTTAGACTGGTTAAGGGAAGGGGGCATGTATACGCATCCAGCATATCATCTAAAATATAAGAGCTCGTGGAAAAATCCCCATCACTGTGTTCTACTCACAGTTACAACGATCAGAGCCTCAGTTAGATGGCGTTGATGGGTAAGAGGCCTGATGAACGTGGAAGAATTAACTTTACTCCAAAACTTGGTAAATGGGAGGTAGCCTAACCAGCTGGCTCAGTTAAGAAGAGAAATGATTCCTGTGGCTGGAAAATGCATTTTTGCTTCTAAATGCATGTCATCATGTTGTACATGATCACCAGTAAGTGGTCTGAAACGCGGGTCTGAGAGGATACACAGTGTTCAGGGGTCAATATTCCACCATTCTGTTTATTTTATTGATTGATTATTTATTCATCTATTTATTCATTCCTTCCTCCCTTCCTTTATTTAATCAAAATATAGTCATAGGGGCTTCCCTGGTGGCGCAGTGCTTGGGAGTCCGTCTGCCGATGCAGGGGACACGGGTTCGTGCCCCGGTGCGGGAGGATCCCACATGCCGCGGAGCGGCTGGGCCTGTGAGCCATGGCCGCTGAGCCTGCGCATCCGGAGCCTGTGCTCCGCGGCGGGAGAGGCCACGGCAGTGAGAGGCCCGAGTACCGCAAAAAAAAAAAAAAAAAAAAAATCCTTAACATGCTTACATATGCATATTTACCGATAGTGATAATGACTGGGATCCCCATGGTTTGAAAACTCATGTTAGCAGAACCACCCAAAGTGTTCTTTCCAATAACACTCATACCTGTGTGGGTATGCTTCCTATCCATATTGCAAAAACGTGTAATTCTGATTTTCTATCATTTACAAATGCAATATTTATAATAAAAAGTAGGTGAAAATAAAGCAGTATAATTCTTTATTTCTTTTTATAATACATTTTATAAGGTAGATGAAAGAGAAAGAATGTAACTATGATTTTAAATAGTAAAAGATATTAGAGATAATCACATTTATCCACAATTCCTATATTATTCATAGTATTCATGCCTTACTCCACAAAAGGACGTATTTCTGCAAAGTGACTAATTAAAAAAATTTCTGAAGTTTGATAAACATTGGAGCATACAAAAATATTTCCTATAGAATATAATATTTTTAACATGTACATATATCTGTGGTCTAAGTTTCATTGGTAAGAAAGTAAATGGAAGATATCAAGAAATGCCTAGCCTAACTAGTCAGTTTATGATTGAGTCTAGCTAAGGTTTAATAGAAATTCCAAACACATACTCTTAAGCCATATGAAATACAGTTAACACATTTATTCTTTATTGTATTTATTTCAGAGGGTAGTCATGAATTTTTCCAAATGTTTATAGTTGTCTGAAGGAAACATACTCTTTAAAAAAGGTTTATTTTCCAAGCTATTGTTATTTCAAGTGAGTTAAATGCCAATCTGGGGGGAGAAAATACTGCTATAAATATGGAAAGGCATACAAAATGGCACACAAAAGCAAGATGAACAATATTAAGTCCAAAATATTATCAATTTTATTCTTTTGAATATATTGCCAAATATGATTTGTTCAAAGATTACTTTCTTGTTGAAACTCAGTTTCTATTTAGACAGAGACAAAGCTCTTAAGGGGAATACGATACAGCACAATTGCTTCACATTATACCAACCCATATATTGGTATTTTGCTAGGAAAAATCAATGGCTGCAACCAACTCTTTACAATAGCTTCATTAAAAGTCACCTCTGTGGTCTGATGTTTTCTTTCTGAAGTCAAAGAAAAGAACACTTTTATTTTGTTTATGTTGTTTGACCAACTACCAGCTTCAGTTAAAATTCTTAGCTGGATATATTCTCTCCGAAGGAGAGGAAATCAAAATATATTACTTATCTGGCTCAAAACCAATAGCTAGGATTTTACTGGAGTTACTTTGGTGGCTTAACAGTAGACACATTTATATCCTGATTATTATTGTCTCTCATGGCATATGAACGTTTTGGAAAAATTATATAAAACATATTTTGTTTATTTGGTAATTGAAATAAATAGTTATGAGGAAGATATTTGCTGTTAGGATTTTTTTTTTCAGGCAGTGTCAAATATCTCAGTTTTAATCTCTAAAGTGAGAGTTTCAGTTATTTATTCATTCAAAAACATGCATTCAATTTTACTGGTTCACTGTGCTGGGCAGTGGTGAAACCACATTGAGCTAAACAGAGGAGTTAAAACAGGTGTATTTGGCCTCTTTTATTATGAAGGATCTATCACGGAAGCAACGAGTCAGAGAATGTTACAAACAACTATAAAGTTTACACTCTGAAAATTGTATCCCAGAAAGTTATTATATGTCATAAGACCATATGATGATACAATTCTGACTAAAGCTAAGGAAGCTTGGGGGAGAAATTTCTCAGAGAAAGTGATGATGGGTAGAAAGAAGGGCAGGAGGTGACCAGGCAACCAGGAAGTGGCCTGTTTCAGGGAAAGTTCTAGACAATGGCCAGTGGGCCAGAAAGAGGGCAGATTCCACATGGTATCGGGAAGCCCTGATTAGCAGGTAGTCCCTGTCAGCCTGTGCAGAACCACATTAATATTTTGATCTTCAGTCAAAGAGCAGTGGTAATTGCAGCAGACTTTTTTGTCGTAATCAGATCTCCATTTTGCAAAGAGCACTGCAATGGCAACATGGAAAGTAGCTGTCAGTCACCTGTTCCGTAAGGCTGGCCCCTCTTGAACGGCTGTCATTCAGGCCAGTAGCTAACACACCTGGAGTCTCTGCCACTTCCCAACCTGGACTAAAAGCCGTGAGATCTGGCTTGCTGAACAGCTTTAAAAGGTGACCCTAATGTATTTCAAAATTCCAGAGGAGTTAAATCCACATCGGGAAACATTTGACCAAGGAAAAATTAGGGACAGAGCAGCTAAGGTTACCATATGCCTGTTTCTTCTAGTTCTCACATACTGCCCCCAGACACCATCTCCCCATACAGCCTGTTCAGCAACCACCAGGGGACAGATACCTGTCGAGCCGCATCTGTCTCTGTGGGTTTGCTTTGAGGAAGAGGTGAGCAGGGTGACACCAAACTCATATGGCTTATCTCGCTTCCCTAACTCAGGTCTCTGACCTATGTTGCATCCCTGAAATGAAATATCATTTCATCCTTGAGGCTAATTCTGCTTTCCTGGAAAGTTGAGAAATATTAGAATAAAACTATAAACTAAAATCAGTAAGACTTAAGGATAGATTCAATATGGGGAAAATGTATGTGAAGATGAACAAATGTGACATAACTAAGAGGGGAGATAGGGCTGGGCCAGGTTGTGGAGGAGAACATGAACACCGTCTGGACATGTTGAGCTTGAGGGGGATAAACACGTGGATTTGGAGCCAGGAGGATAGGTCTTGGCTGAGACATAAAGGTCTTCATCTGCATCTGTGCCCTGAATGTAGCCACGTATGTGCCTGGTGTGCTTGCTTGGAGCCGCCCAAGAAAATACCCAAAGCCATCATCAAGGAGGTCCTACAGGTACCACGCGAGTAAAGCCGGATTATGTTTCATGTTGTTCAGTGGCAAAGAAAAGGATAAATTAAACAATCAATTAATGAAAACTAAAGTAGGTAAAAAAGCAAATGTGCCCAAAATTAACAATTACTTAGGAGTTCCCTGGCGGTCCAGTAGTTAGGACTCTGAGCTTCCACTGCAGCAGGCCCAGGTTCCACTCCTGGCCAGGGAACTAAGATCTCACAAGCTGAGCAGTGCAGCCAAAAAGAAAAAAAAAAAAAAAAGAGTAGCAATTGGTAAAATCTAACTGAAAAGTAAACAGGTACCTGGTTTCATTTTTCAACATTTCTGTAGGTTTAAATGTTTTAATAAAAAGAGGAAGGAGGTATAGTTAACATTAGAGCATACTGTTCTACTATTAATTTAGAAGGAGACTAAAAAACGACTGGTGGTTAATTGTATTGTCAACTAGAGTGGGCCAAAGGATGCCCAGATAGCTGGTAAGACGTTACTTCTGGGTGTGTCTGAGAGGGTGTTTCTGTGTGAAATTTTTGAATCAGTGGACTCAGTAAAGTAGATTATGTTCCCTAGTGTGGGTGGGTATCATCCAGCCCTTCCAGGGCCTGAATAGAATGAAAAGGCAGAGGAAGGAGGCGTTTGCCCCATATTGCTTCCAGTTTGCCTGGTTGAGCTGGGACATTGGTCTTCTCCAGCTGTTGGACTGAAATTTTCACCATCAGCTCCCCTGTCTCTCAGACCTCCAGACTCAGACTGAATTACTCCACCAGGTTTCCTGGGGCTCCAGCTTGCAGATGGCAGACTGTGGCTTCTCAGCCTCCATAATCATGCGGATCAGCTCCTCATAATAAATCTCTTCATATATATCTAATATATATATGTTCTGTTTCTCTGGAGAACCCTGACTATGATGACTATTGGCTTTTGTAGGTAAATTCCCAGCTTAGCAGAAGCAGTTTTGTTAGAGAGGTGGTGGGCAATTTGATTGGAGGGAGGAATATATGAAAAGTTGGGGGGAAAGACTGATCATAGAAAACTCTTCAGAAAAGTCTGGTTATAGTGCTTACAAAGATGCCTTGAGAAAAACTAAGTTACCAGATTATTCAAGGTTAACAAAAACACCCTTAGACATCATAGAAAAGATCATTTAAAATTGTAGTCTAATATGTAAATTTTTAAAATCTGTGAAATATTCTTTTGTGTGGTAGGTAGTCAATAGAGGCAATATTGTCCAAAAGAAGAAGAAGAAGGAGAAAGGAAAAGCTATGTAATTCACGTTAATTATATTATCTGCCACTTTACAATATAACATATAAGACAGATCCCTCAGCAGCACTATAATCTACCTGGACATGTAAACTTACTAGAATAAAAAGAAATCAGTTATATGTTATAAGACTTATTTGATAAGTACATGTCATTGCTAGAGTATTCTGAGGGACAATAATTCTCCCAGAAAAATGTTTAAAAAAAAAAAACAAGCCTTACATTTTATTATAGCTGTGGCTATCCCAAAGGCAGATCTACTCAAATACAGACACCAGTCCCAATTAGTGTCTGACCTAGGTCAGACACATTTTTGGTAGCTGCTTAATGAGCAAAATAATACAAAACGTCTTACAAGACTTTAGAACGTTAGTTGCATGACAATGAAATGGCATTTAGAAAACTTGTTAAAATGAATTTTAAAAGTATTGCATTAAGTTCTAGTTATTATTTTACTTAAGAAAATCACGTCATCCTTATAATTAAGTTAATTTTACCAAAATCGTTCAAGCAAATGATTTTGGGTAATGTAACATCACACATTTACTAAGGTAAACTGTGACAGCAGTTGTAATGGACAGTGTCCAAGGACTTTCTAGCAATTGGCCAAAGAAACCAAATAGCATAATTGAGGGGCAACCTTTGCATATCAAGGACATATTTTTAATAAAATATACAAATATCTAACCAGGGATTCATGACCTGAGAACATGTATCATAAAATTTTCTTTTCTGTTCACTCAGTGTTTACTGCATGTGAATCAAAATGGTTTAAAATTTTATACATTTGCAATTAGCAAATAATCTTCCCTACCATTTTCACCTAAATGAGCAGCATAATAGTGTCCAATATTGTCTGTATGAACAGCGTTCACTAAAGACTCTAATTTACAATGATCGTAGAGTAATATCTGTGTTGCATTTATTCAATTGCTTTATACATTCATTAGTACATTTAGGTTGTAATTTTGCTTTAAAAAACTGTATATACTACTCAAAGCAGTTACAGCAATTATGAAAATGTGCCTCTATGATTTTCTTCCATGATGAGTACAATTAAGGGCCCCAGTTACTGAGCTCTGAAAGCCAGCACTGCTTTCAGATCAAGGCTCCCAGCCAATAATAGAGCACATCAGGGATACTGAGGCAAACAATTCCTAGGAGACAGGAGATCCCTGTGATGGGGAACTTTGACTCAAGGGCTCTCCGCCGGCCTTGCCAAGACTTTACTAGGACTGCACTGCAATCTACAACCCCTCTCTCGCACAGGGGCCAGACCAGCATCATGGCCTGCTAGCTCCCCTAGTCCCTTCCAGTGTCCTCTCCTTTTCATCTCAGGGGTGGATACCCCCCCACCAAGTATCTTGCAAGTCTCATTCCACCTTGGTACATGCTTCTTGGAAGACCTGGACTGATTCATTTATCACTTAAGGTAACTTCATAAAAAATTGTATAATATAACTTAGAATTTTTAGATCTACAAGGGATCTTAGAGAGCATTGTTTCACATATGCAAAAAAAAAGCCTGTAGAGGCTGAATGAATTTTCCAAGTATACATGGTTATTGAGAACATCTAGGACTAACTATGCCAGTTAACCCTTCACTTTATTTTAAATCTAGTACTAATGAAATGCAACTGTAGCAGAAGGTGAATTGTGTCCCAAATCTGAGTTGTGTCCATATCATCTCTGAGCAGAAAACAAACCGTTATTACTGTAGCATTAAGAATTCTTTCTAGCATATCTGTAACCAAATTGTTAAAGTGTCGTCACCCAAAAGAAAATAATACACATGAACTTGTGAAGACTGTTAGGGGACTCCATTCCTTCTCCTAAAGATCCTAAATGATAAGACCTCTTTGTCTTTAACATTTTGAATATATTTACCATCATGTGGACTCACTTTGATTTATTTCAATGCACTGTCATCATTAAATGGAATATTTTCTCATTAATGAAGTTTATCAAATGGATATTTTTATTATTTCCTACAAATCGATATTATTAAACAAAAAGTTAGACTTCCAATCACCATTGCACCGAACTACAAGACCGCCTAAATACAAACTCGGTCCACATTACCACCTTCTGCTTCATCCACGGGTTAGAGGCTAAGTCCACCTTAATGCTTTTTTCCCTGTGGTGTTTGTTCAATATCAACTTCAGTTGGATCCTCCATTTAAAGACAAAATGCCACAGAACAAATGACAGAAATAGTCAGTTTTTGGAAACTGGTTGCTTTTCTCTCAAAATACCATATCCTATTTTCAATAGTTTTTCACAAATACACACAAAAAAGTGAAACCCTACTTCTGTTATGCTTTATAAAGCCCTTTATTTAGTTTTATTCATGTGACTTTCAAAGAACATTTTATTTAATAAAAATAACCATACCTTCTAGAGTAAAAGCATATCTTGTGTAAAATTAAATTAGAAAAATATAAACCATACATTTGACACCTAACAATGTCACTGTGCCCCCAAATAGGAAGAAGTAAGCTTGCTTATAATTCAAGGACCAAAATTTGTTGAACAAATTCTAATTTCTGCTTTTGAGGTTACAACTCAATTCTCCAGTATTTCTTAAATGTTTCTTAAATAAAACAAAAAGGAACCACCAAGAAAAGGCATGGTATTAGATGAACCATAGTCCCACATTATAAATTGTCTCAAACTAAAATAATTTATTTAAATTAATATATAACTTTAGAAAGGAACTGATAGTTCAGTGTTAATTTGCATATTAATAAATGTATGTGAACCTAGAAATGATTAGCAAGTTAATATAATTAATGACTATGCTTTTTAATATAATTCATACAAAGTCCCATGAGATAGATAATACGATATTTATCAACAGACAAGGACAACAATTTTCAGAGAATTTAAATACTTTGTTCAAGCTTATGCAGCTATTTAGTTGTGGAGTTTATATTTATACTGATGCATTTCAGATTATAATGTGTTCTTCCCAGTATACTACTGATTCTAGAATTGCGTTCCAAGGATGTATTTTTACTAATTGTTCTCTCTGAGAAGTTTCTTTCTTTCATTTTGGTTATAATATAAAACAGCTGAATAAGCCTATTCTGGACAGTGAGAATGACCACCATACGTCTTATTGCTGACACATGAATCTAGCGCTTTTCTTTGCACCTTTGTTTGTGATCACTGTGGAGCCAGCTGATGCTACGTTTTATATCTTAGCTAAACGAGAAACAACAGAACTACATTTAGTGTCCAAGTGATAACTTCACAGCACGTGAAGATCAAGTGAATAATGCTGTACCTTTGGAAGCAGAGGAAAGATGGATTACTTCTCCTCATATAACACAGTACTAAGAGAACAATGATAGCGATATTTTTATGGTTGATTGAGGAAATTATTATTATTTTGAGATTCATTCATGTGCTAATTGATGTTTACTTCCTTTTTAAATTGCTGAGTAGTATTTCATTGTATGAATGGACCACACTTTATCCATTCACTTAGTGACAAATATTTGAATTATTTCCAGTGGGGATTATTACACATAAAGCTTCTATGAACATTGGTGTACAAATCGTGGTTTGGAAATTATTCTTCAGTGAGGTCTAAAGGCCCTATTGCTTCTGTGGTACAATTGCCAAAAAGTCTTTTTTTTTTTTTT